>NC_091977.1:128671626-128973451 GCF_044704955.1 Pristiophorus japonicus
CAACATGCCATTTGACTTCTTCACCGCCTGCTCTACCTGCATGCCAACTTTCAATGACTGATGTACCATGACAGCCAGGTCTCGTTGCACCTCCGCTTTTCCTAATCTGTCACCATTCAGATAATATTCTGTCTTCCTGTTTTTGCCACCAAAATGGATAACCTCACATTTAGCTACATTATACTGCATCTGCCATGCATTTGCCCACTCACCAAACCTGTCCAAGTCACTCTGCAGCCTCTTAGCTTCCTCCTCACAGCTCACACTGCCATCCAGCTTACTGTCATCTGAAGACTTGGAGATATTACATTCAATTCCTTCGTCTAAATCATTAATTTATATTGTAAATAGCTGGGGTCCCAGCACAGAACCTTGCGGTAGCCCACTAGTCACTGCCTGCCATTCTGAAAAGGACCCGTTTATTCCTACTCTTTGCTTCCTGTCTGCCAACCAGTTCTCTAGCCACGTCAATACATTACCCACAATACCATGTGCTTTAATTTTGCACACCAATCTCTTGTGTGGGACCTTGTCAAAAGCCTTTTGAAAGTCCAAATACACCACATCCACTGGTTCTCCCTTGTCCATTCCACTAGTTACATCCTCAAAAAACTCTCGAAGATTTGTCAAGCATGATTTCCCTTTCATGAATCCATGCTGACTTTGACCAATCCTGTCACTGCTTTCCAAATGCGCTGCTATTATATCTTTAATAATTGATTCCAGCATTTTCTCCACCACCGATGTCAGGCTAACCGGTCTCTAATTCCCTCTTTACCGTCTACCTCCTTTTTTAAAAAGTGAGGTTATATTAGCTACCCTCCAATCCATAGGAACTGATCCAGAGTCTATAGACTGTTGGAAAACGATCACCAATGCATCCACTATTTCTAGGGCCACTTCCTTGAGCACTCTGGAATGCAGACTATCAGGCCCTAGGGATTTATTGGCCTTCAGTCCCATCAATTTCCCTAACACAATTTCTTGACTAATAAGAATTTCCTTCAGTTCCTCCTTCTCGCTAGACCGTCGGTCCCCTAGCATTTCCGGAAGGTTATTTGTGTCTTCCTTAGTGAAGACAGAACCAAAGTATTAGTTCAATTGGTCTGCCGTTATTTTGTTCCCCATTATAAATTCACCTGATTCTGACTGCAAGGGACTCACGTTTGTCTTCACTAATCTTTTTCTCTTCACATATCTCTAGAACATTTTGCAGTCAGTTTTTATGTTCCCTGCTAGCTTATTCTCATATTCTATTTTCCCCCTCCGAATTAAACCCTTTGTCCTCCTCTGCTGAATTCTAAATTGCTCCCAGTCCTCAGGTTTGCTGCTTTTTCTGGCCAATTTATATGCCTCTTCCTTGAATTTAACACTATCCCTAATTTCCCTTGTTAGCCACGGTTGAGCCACCTTTCTTGTTTTATTTTTACGCCAGACAGGGATGTACAATTGTTGAAGTTCATCCAAGTGATCTTTAAATGTCTGCCATTGCCTATCCACCATCAACCCTTTGAGTATCATTCACCAGTCTATCCTAGCCAATTCACGTCTCATACCATCGAGGTTACATTTCTTTAAGTTCAGGACCATAGTCCCTGAATTAACTGTGTCACTCTCCATCTTAATAAAGAATTCTACCATATTATGGTCATTCTTCCCCAGGGGGCCTCGCACAACAAGATTGCTAATTAATCCTCTCTCGTTACACAACATACAGTCTAGGATGGCCAGCTCTCAAGTAGGTTCCTTGACGTATTGGTCTAGAAAACCATCCCTTATACACTCCAGGAAATCCTCCTCCACCATATTACTACCAGTTTGGTTAGCCCAATCTATATGCAGATTAAAGTCACCCATGATAACTGCTGTACCTTTATTGCACGCATCCCTAATTTCCTGTTTGATGCCATCTGCAGCCTCACTACTGCTGTTTGGTGGTCTGTACACAACTTCCAATAGCATTTTCTGCTCTTTGGTGTTCCGCAGCTCCACCCATACAGATTCCACATCATCCAAGCTAATGTCTTTCCTTACTATTGTGTTAATCTCTGCTTTAACCAGCAACACTACCCCACCTCCTTTTCCTTCCCGTCTTTCCTTCCTAAATGTTGAATACCCCTGGAAGTTGAGTTCCCAGTCTTGGTCACCCTGGAGCCATGTCTCTGTAATCCCAATTACATCATATCCATTAACAGCTATCTGCGCAGTTAATTCATCCACCTTATTACGAATGCTCCTCGCATTGGGACACAGAGCATTCAGGCTTGTTTTTTTAACACTCTTTGTCCTTTTAGAATTATGTTGTAATGTGGCCCTTTTTGATTTTTGCCTTTGATTTCTTTGCCCTCCAGTTTTCCTTATCTCCTTTCTACCTTTTGCTTCTGCCCCCATTTTACTTCCCTCTGTATCCCTGCATAGATTCCCATTCTCCTGCCATATTAGTTGAAATCCTCCCCAACAGCATGAGCAAACACTCCCCCTGGGGCATTGGTTCCGGTCCTACCCAGGTGCAAACCGTCCGGTTTGTACTGGTCCCATCTCCCCCAGAACCGGTTCCAATGTCCCAGGAATTTAATCCCTCCCTTTTTGCACCATTCCTCAAGCCACGTATTCATCTTAACTATCCTGCTATTTCTACTCTGACTAGCATGTGGCATTCGTAGCAATCCTGAGATTACTACCTTTGAAGTCCTACTTTTTAATTTAACTCCTAGCTCCCTAAATTCAGCTTGTAGGACCTCATCCCGTTTTTTACCAATATCTTTAGTACCTATATGCACCACGACAACTGGCTGCTCACCCTCCCCCTCCAGAATGCCCTGCAGCCGCTCCGGGACACACTTGACCCTTGCACCAGGGAGGCAACATACCATCCTGGAGTCTCAATTGCAGCCGCGGAAACGCCTATCTATTCCCCTTACAATAGAATCCCCTAAAACTATAGCTCTTCCACTCTTTTTCCTGCCCTCTTGTGCAGCAGAGCCACCCATGGTGCCATGGACTTGGCTGCTGCTACCCTCCCCTGATGAGCCATCTCCCCCAACAATACCCAAAATGGTATATCTGTTTTGGAGGGAGATGACCGCAGGGGACACCTTCCTTCCACTGCTCTGCCTGATGGCCACCCATTCGCTATCTGCCTGTGTAACCTTTACCTGCGATGTGACCAACTCACTAAACATGCTATTCACGCCATCCTCAGCATCGCGGATGCTCCAGAGTGAGTCCATGCACAGCTCCAGTGCCGCAATGTGGTCTGTCAGGAGCTTCAGCTGGACACACTTCCTGCACACATAGTAGTCCCTGACTTCCCACATAGCACAGAAGGTGCATGACATGGGTCTGGGCTCTCCTGCCATGACTTAACCCTTAAATTAACTTAATTTGGCAACAATGCCAAAGATTACCTACTGATAAGAAAAGAAAAAGAAAACAAAATATATTAAATACTCACCAATCCACTAGCTAATCACTTACCCACTTGGCTGTGACATCACACTTCGATTTCTTTTTACTTCTTTGTTTACTCTTGCCCCTGCACCAGCTAGCTGCTCTGACTGCCCGAACTCCTGGCTTTTTATAGGCCTCGATCCTCGACCTCACGCTGCTCCCGACTGCTGCTTCGACTGCCCGAACTCCTGGCTTCCTGCAGTAGGGTGATTTGGAAGCAGTGAATTATACAGCTTTGTGGGTGGGTGGAGGGCGGAGAAGGATGATGATTCATCAGAAGCAGCGGGAGCTGAGCGAGAGCAGAGCAAGATAAAGAGCGCGATGGCAGAGCAGGCCCAAGACCAGAGGGAGCAACTCTAGCACAGGCAGAAATTGAAAGAATGACATCAGAGTAAAAAACACGTAAAGTGATGTCAGCACAAGGGAAGGTGCTGATTGGTGAGTAAGTGGTGTCAGAGGCATTTAGCTTTTTTTTCCAGTGTTTTAGTGCTTAGTGGAAGTTAGGGCAGAATTTTTGCCTTTGCGTTGTGTTGGGTGCGTGCTGGCGGCGTAGTAGGTCGGGAACGTGCTACTCAGAGTGACTTTCACTTCATGGCCCCAATTGAAAGAATCATGCGCATTTCCCGACCCTATTAAATGGTGCAGGTCTGATGCCATCATCAATGACTTGTTTCCAGCGGCCATATTTAAAGCAGCCTTGCACTAAACTCATTTGAACGTTGCCAGAGGAGGGTGGAAGGTGACAAAGAAAGGCCACCGTAGTGCTATAACTTTCGAAGGATGGATAACCAAAGGCAGAGGGCTGCACCCTGCTTCTCAGGCTCATCACTGCACACTCTGGTGGAGGCTGTCAGAGCACGCAGGGAGGTCCTCTTCCCTGCTGATAGGCAAAGGAGACCTCCACAAGAAACAAAAAGAGCCTGACTCAATATAGCTGAGGAAGTCAGCAGCAGGTATGTGGTGTTCAGGACCTGGATACAATTCAGGAAAAGCTTCAATGATCTCATGAGGTCTGGAGAGGTGAGTGCAATACCACATTCATCTTCATCCTGATGTGCCTGTCACCACATCCCCACCATGCTACCTTCTCAAGCTTACTCCTACATATCATACATCACAGCAATCTACTTGTATGTCCACCCATCTCTCTCTCTATGTACATACTCACATCCCCGTCTGACTAAACACCACTGACACTCACCATCATCCTACTGCAAGTAACACCACAGAAAAAAGCCATTTGGCATTGGCACCCGACTCCCTCATAATCACCCGCTACAGATGTAGCCTATCCATTTCTTACACTCATCCCATCACTCGCTCTCAAACTTATCTTCTTTCCCTCCTTGCAGGAGAAGAGAGCACGGAACAAGAGAGAGAGGGTGAGAACCGGAGGTTGCCCTCCAGTAATTGCACATTTTACAGCAGCAGAGGAGGCGGGTCTGGAAATATCGAGAGCTCGAGAGATGCTGGCAGTTATGAGATGGAGAGAGGGGGACATCCCAACAACCTGGTGACAGAATCACATCTCATAAAGCCATGTGTCATACAAGTCACCCATATGGTGACTGATGTCAGCAGCCAGTGAAATGTCATCATGTACATAATGGTGACGTTACCAATCCGTATTAAAACACCTGATTCATCTCTTTAAGCTCCCACAAGTCTATCAACTGCTACTGCCCCCCCCCACCCCCCCACCTCAGCACCGCACCACAGCCCAATCAGAGGAACCTCTAGCCTCTAACGGTGTAGCATCAGCAGACCCAAGCTCAGCCAGCATCAACACAGATATCACACCTTGGTGGGCCCTTTACGCCATAGTGTACAATTGTCACCTGGTGAATCACAATTTACAAGTAAACAAGGGCAGATGCTGTTGACAGGGACAGCAGTGGAGAGTCCTCGCTGGAGGGGGCAGGACACTCCAAGCTCTGTTGCCCTGCATGCAGCTGCTGAGCCTTGAGGGCCATCGAGAAAGAGGGTGATCCTGGAGGGACAACAATAGCATGAGGCTCTGGCAGCTTTTGCAGCTGCAATTTCTGCAAATATTCAGAGAATGAAGGAGTCCATCTCCAACATGAGCAGCAGCATATCGCAGGCGATGATGATGATGTGCTGCACCATGGAAAGGATGGCCACCTGCATGAAGCAGTAAATCCTCCAATCACATGAGCACATACCTTGCCGTGGACAACAGATTGCAGATGCTTATATATCTCAGGGTACAAATTGCCCCCCGCCCGAAACGGGGCGCTCCCACCCCGTTTCCATGGTTTTTACCGCAGCTGCAATTCAGGTTGACCCGTGAAATTACGCCCTTTGCTTTTTTTTTGTTTTGATCCGGAAGTCGGTCATAATGGGGGTGGTGACTATACCTGAGGGGCAAAAACCCGGTGGTGACAGCAACTGAGGGGTGGAAGTTAGGGGTGGGTTCAGAATCACCGCCGCGATGACATCATCATGGTGCTGCGTCACAACGGCTCTCCCCTCCGCACATTTAAAACTTCGGGCCACTGGGCCACCAGGAAGTGTTTTGGCCGAGCCACCCAAGAGGAGGTGCCAGACTGCCTGTTGGCGGCCCGGCCGAACCTAGGGGCATATTTGTTGGGTCAACCTGGCAGTCAAATAAAAAAAAACATGGTGGCAGCGGTAGTAGGCCCTCCCCTTTAAGGGAAGCCGCACCGCTGTTGTAGAAGGCCCCAGCCTCACTGGACCAATGGGTGAAAGCTTGTTTTGGCACTGCCAGGCAGGCCGCCGATTTTCGGAGGGGAATGTCGCTGTTGGGGGGTTAGATTGGTGGCGAGCATGGTAAAGACGAGCATACTGCGGATCGACAGCAGTGGAGCGGTAAGGGAGGGGGGGATCGGGGCACCGCCGGGAAAACTTGGGAAGGCAATTGGGCTATCAGCAGCCATTCCACCAAAAGTCGGTGGCCACTCCACTCTGCAGCATGGCCACCGATTGGCGGTGGCAACAGGCCTTAAGGAAAGGGAGAATTTCGGACCCCTCATCTTGAGGGTCAATATAAACATGGGCTAGATTTTCCACTTTTTTTGCATGCTTAAAGCCCACTTAACGTCCGTTTTACCACTGAAATGACGTATAACGCCCAGGTATCGCCCATTTAGCCACAAAATAGAAACTAAATGGCATTTTTCGGAAAATTATCGCCGAGCGTAGTTACGCCGGGAAAAAATAATACCGCCTGCCCACTTTTTTGGGGCGGAATTATCAGAATGGGCGAAATCAACGGCCATAATATCAGCCAGCGTTACTTTCCACACGGAATTAATGGCGAGATTCATTTTTTTTGTCGTAAAGATCACATTTGGCGAAACTAACGCCCAGGAAATCGCCCACTGTCACTTTCACCACCTCACACGTATCACCCACAATACCGCTCGCCCAAAAACCCTGCCGGAAAAAGTGGAACTAACCGGAACTAATCACAATGTTATGGACGCCATGTTCTACATCACATGTCGCATCCTTTAAACAGCTGTTGTGCTTCTACCTCGGGGGAGTTCGGATGTACTCTGGAGGTCATTGGAGTTGATGTGAACATCTCTACAAACATCTTGACCACACTGTGACCGATTGGAATTTAATAGGTGTCTTCTTTGGGACATTCATTGTTTGTGAACAATCGGTGGAAAACAGAGCTATTGCAATGGGGCCTATCCTTTCTCACCCTCTCTTGATGACCAATTACATGCTGCAGACTCGAGATGGTCGAAGGTATGCTCCACAGTATTATGTGCCCAATGTAAGACATGCCAGACTGATGAGGAGGACCAGACATTACACCCCCACAAGCACTGGGAGAAGCGGTCTTAAATCGACTTGCCCGACACCACCTGCCTTCGGAAACTGCGCTTCCACAAAGAGGTTATCACTGAGGTATGCCAGCTCATAAGGGGAGATCTGCAGCCTGCCAGCACCATCAGTGGCACTGTCCGTCGAAGTCAAAGTTATTGCAGCACTGTCGTTCTATGCATCGGGTTCTTTTCAGGCCTCAGCTGGCGACATTTGCAGTCTGTCTCACATTAGACAGGTCACTGAAGCCTTCTAAGCACGCAGGAGGGACTTGACCAGCTTCCCTATGACCAGGGAGGCACAGAATGAGAGAGCTCTAGGATTCTCCAGAATTGCAAACTTCCCTAAGGTGCAGGGAGCAATAGACTGTACGCACATCGCGATGCGGGCACCTTTTCAGGATGCAGAGGTTTTCAGGAACCGCAAGGGATTCCAGTCCCTGAATGTCCAACTCATTGTCGACCACCAGCAAATTATAATGGCAGTGAATGCTAAATTTCCAGGCAGCATCCATGATGCTCACATCCTGTGTGAGAGCACTGTATCTGACTTGTTTAACAATCAGCCACAAGGTCAATGCTGGATGCTTGGTGACAAAGGATATGGCCTCTCCACCTGGCTGATGATCCCCCTGCATGATACCCACACCGAAGCCAAGAGGCGATAGAATGAGAGCTATAGAGCAACTCACAATATCATGGAGTGCTTTAGCAGCACTTTAGATGCCTGGACCACTCAGGAGGCAAGCTCCAATACCACCCTGAGCAGGTAGTCAATTCGTGGTGGTGTGCTCTATGCTGCACAACTTGGCTATCAGGAGGGGGACAAGAATTGCCTGATGAGTCTGACAGTCCACCTCACCAGAGAGAGGAAGAGGAGGACGAGGAGGCGGACGCTAACATCGGCCCAGGCGATCAGGCTGACGTTGAAGCCATGCCCCCTCCCCCCTGTAGACCGCATGAAAGGGCCCGTGGTGGCATGATAGCTGCAACAGTCTTACGTCAGGAGCTCATCAATGATCGCTTTGCCGAAGGAATCACCAGCGTGTAACGGTGCAGCTATCTGAGCCAATGCGCAACAAGGTTTTGTTGAATAAAAAACATTTAAACCAAACATTTGTCTGAAATCATCAGTATTTCTGTCAAAAACTCTCCCCTCTCTCAACCCCCCCCCCCCCCCCGCCCCCACTTCTCCTCTCCACCTCTACCTCTTCCCCTTGCCCTCCTGACTCCAAGCCGCCTGGTCGAGGAGCTCCTCAGGCGATGCTTCATTGGGGGCGGGAGCGGGCGTGGGGATGATGGCCGAATCGCTGCTTGGACGTATATGGGAGAGGACGGTCCCGAGGTGGGAACGTGCGCCGAACCAGAAGCAAGATGTTGCTCCTGGCTCTCATGTATGGTTGGCAATGGGGGTGCGACATCTTGGGGTGCAGTACCGTGCTCAGGGACCACTAGGAGCCCCCTGCCACCAGTGTTCCAGGCTACCAGCTCCAGGGCCTCCACCATCCCTTCCATTTTATATCTTATTTGTTGGACAAATACTCAGTGCAAACTATGTTCTTGGTGCTTAGTAGGCTTTTTGCTGCTGGTAAATCTCCGTCATGCCTTCCACAATAGCCAAACAAGCACACACCACACATGCTTTCAGTCCCTCTCAGCTCCCTCTCTCTCTGTCTCCTCTTCTGCACATGTCATGATGACCCTTGACCTCCTAAATTGCAGGAATCGAGCGTTGCCATGTCATTGCTAAGGACGGCGCCACTTTACGGCAGAAGGTCAGAGAGATTTAACGCTCCTGCTACTTTCATATCGCTCGCGGTAATGCCCAATTTCAAAAATGGAGACTAGGTGCTTTGAGAATGGGTGAGAAGCCGACGATCTGAAAACCCATTTTTATTGCCCACGGCAGAAATAATGCCCATTTTTGGGCGATATAGACAAAATGTAAAATCTAGCCCATAGACTTGGGCCTTCATCACCCCACTGCTGTGCAGCAAGGTGCTCTCCAACTCCTTGCTAGCAGTGAAATGCAGGTGGCCCATGAGAGGACATGGAAATACGGGCTCTTCTCAAAGCACTCCTGCTTCTCCCCTTTTGTCTCCCCCTCAGTCAGAGCCTCAGATGCCTCCTGGGATCCCGATGGCAGTGCTTGTCCCTGCACAGTTGCAGGAGGATCAGTCTATGGTGGGGCCCTCACAGAGGACATCTGCCAAAAGTGTCTAACCAGTCGCAGCAGGGAAGTGAGCAGCCTGCCTCTACTTTTGCTGAAGTCACCTCATAGAAGCATTCGGAAAAGAAAAAAGACATATATATTAATGACTTGGATTTGGGTGTACAGACACAATTTCAAAATTTTCAGATGATATAAAATGTGGATTTATCGTTAACAGTGGGAAGGCTAATGATAGACTTCAAGCAGACATAGATCGGCTGATGAAATGGGCGAACACGTAGCAGATGAAATTTAATGCAGAAAAGTGCGAAGTGATACATTTTGGTAGAAAGAATGAGGAGAGGCATTATAAACTAAAGGGTACAATCCAAAAGTGGGTGCATGAACAGAGAGACCTGGGGGTATATGTGCACAAATTATTGAAGGTCGCAGGGCAGGTTGAGAAAGCGGTTAAAAAAGCATATGGGATCCTGGGCTTCATAAATAGAGGCATAGAGTATAAAAGCAAGGAAGTGATGATGAACCTTTTTAAAACACTGGTTCGACCTCAATTGGAGTATTGTGTCCAATTCTGGGCACCGCACTTTAGAAAGGATGTGAAGGTCTTCCAGAGGGTGCAGAAAATATATATGAGAATGGTTCCAGGGATGAGGGACTTCAGTTACATGGATAAACTGGAGAAGTTGGGGTTGTTCTCCTTGGAGCAGAGAAGGTTGAGAGGAGATCTGATAGAGGTGTTCAAAATCATGATGGGTCAAGACAGAGTAGAGAGAGAGAAACTGTTCCCGTTGGTGGAAGGGTTGAGGACCAGACGACACAGATTTAAGGTGACTGGCAGAAGAACCAAAGGTGACATGAGGAAAAACTTCTTTATGCAGCGAGTGGTTAGGATTGGGAATGCATTACCTGAAAGGATGGTGGAGACAGACTATATCGTGGATTTCAAAAGGGAATTGGTAAGTACCTGAAGAAAAAAATTTGCAGGGCTACGAGAAAAGGGCGGGGGAGTGGGACTAGCTGAAGTGCTCTTGCAGAGAGCCGGCACGGGCCCAACGGACTGAATAGCCTCCTTCTGTGCTGTAACCATTCTATGATTCCATGACACAAAAGTAGATGCACAAGGGTACGCACATGGGTGTATGAACAAATGTTAGTGTTAAGTTTCAATTATTTTGATGACACAGGTAAATGTATTTCTTTGCACCACTTTCTGGTCTTGTCCATTCTTGCCTGCTACCTTGGAAATGGCTTAACCTGGAGTGAATAGTGAGACATTACTTAACCTCGAGCACTGGGGGTTTGGGTGAGAGGAATGGTTTGGTCATTGTAGGGATGCCTTATGATGTTGTTGCGGTGGTGGTGGTGGGGGAGTGGGGGTCTTAGTACATCATGTAGCAGCCAGAGGGGTGCATTGGAGCAAGTTAAGTAAATCTGGCCATGATGAGGTCATCCCGGGCCTCCCAGGCAGCAATGTGCACACATGCTGGTGTCATCTTCACTTCAGGTTCCTTTTCTTCCTCCTCCTCTGGGGGTAGAGGCTGTGCGCTCTGCACCTTGCTTCTCCTGCAGCTCCAATCTTTGCTACTGTGCAGCACGCAACAAATGACGATGATTCTGGAGACCCTGGCTGGTGCGTACTGAAGGGCTCCTCCATATCTGACAAGGCATCTGAAGCGCATCTTGAGTACCCCTTTTGCTTGCTCTGTGACACATCTGGTGGAGATGTGGCTGTCATTATAATGCTCCTCGGCCTCAGTACTTGGCTTCCTCAAGGGTGTCATGAGCCACATTTTCAGTGGATCGCCCTTGTCTCCAAGCAGCCATTCAGTAACTCTGTCTGGAGGCATGATGAGCTGAGGGAAGGTGGAATGGCGCAGCACAAAAGATTCATGGCAGCTGCCAGGGAATCTGGCGCACACATGCCTGATGATCTTTTTATGGTTGCAGACGAGCTGCACATTGAGGCAGTGGAACCCCTTGTGGTTCACAAACACTCCTGGGGGATGAGAGGGTGCCGTTGATGACGCCCTGCACCTATGTGAATTCAGCCAGAGCAGCAAAGCTGACTACCTGCTCAGTAACATCATCATCATCATAGGCAGTCCCTCGAAACGAGGATGACTTGCTTCCACACCAAAAAAGGATGAGTTCATGGGTGTTTCAAAGATGGACCTAATATTCCAGGTCCTGAACTACATCCTGAAGGGAGGAAGATGCCTGTGCGGGGATTTTTTAATTAATTTTTTTAACGTGTGGTGGCCGTTGCACACCAGCCACCACATGGGCTTGACAGAGCCAGGTTTTGGTCCAGTGGCAAGGCTTAACCAAGATGACTGGAGACCTGCTCTGCTCAGTAACACAGGCTTCATCATTAGCAAAGTTCAATCATATTGGCTGACTTGTGAAACTTGGCATCAGTCATCTGGATGATGCATCTGTGGATGGCCCACTATGAGTTCCCACAAATGTCTGCTGCAGATCCCTGGAAGGAGCCCGAGGTGAAGAAGTTAAGGGCGGTGGTGACTTTGACAGCCACTGGCAAGGTATGTCCACAGGTTCTCTGGGCAGCAGGTCTTGTTTCAGCAAGCTACAAATGTCTGCGATGACCTGGCATGATAGCCTGAGCCTCCTGAAGCACCGCTACTCAGCCGTGTCCAGGAAGCTCATCCTCTGCCTGTATACCCTGAGTTGGGGGTATTGTCTCCGGCGTGCTTCAGCTTTGCTGGTGGCCCCCTCTCTCCTGTGGAACTCAGGTGTTGAGGTTGCTGTGGCTGGTGTTGTGGCTGCTGCTGGTGGTGTGGCTGGTGTTGTTGCTGTTGTGTCCATCTTGGTACGATCCTGAGGTCTAAGGTGAGGGAACATAAGCGGCAGCCATGCTGGTATAATAGGTGGTAAGTAAAGTGGAGATTACATAGGATAACATAGGATATATAGCACAGAAACACGCCATTTGGCCCAAGCAGTCCATGTTGGTGTTTATGCTCTACTTGAGCCTCTTCCCGTCTTTCCTCATCTAACCCTATCAGCATAATCTTATATTCCCTTCTCCATCATATATTTATCTAATCGCACCTTAAATGCATCTATACTATTTGCTTTAGCCGCTCCCTGTGGTAGCGAGTTCGACATTCTCACCACTCTCTGGGTAAACAAATTTCTTCTGAATTCCCTATTTGATATCTTGATGACTATCTGATATTGATGGCCTCTAGTTATGCTCTTCCCCACAAGTGGAAACATTCTCTCTGTAGCTACTCTATCAAAACAGATCAAAGGACCAATCCTTAATGTTGTGAGAGTGACTAACAATGTGGTGAGAGTGGCTTCCAAAGTTGCAGAAATGACCTGCAAACTGCTGACAACTAAATCTCTGCACAAAAATGGAGTCAGCAAGAGCCTTTCCTTTAGCCAAGTAATCAGATGTGATGTGGGAGTATTTGTGTGTTTTTCCGAGCTCTCAATTAATGCCCTGGCACAATGACCACTGAGCTTCCACCTCCCCTTCCCAGGCGAGTTTCTCAAGGTGCGTGAATTCCATACATCTAAAGTTAAAGCCAAAAGTTGGTGTTAAAAACCCAGACTTTTGAACAATAATAGAGTCAAGGGTTATGGGGAGTGGGTAGGGAAATGGAGTTGAGGTCAAGATCAGATCAGCTATGATCTATCTTATTGAATGGCGGAGCAGGCTCGAGGGGCCAAATGGCCTACTACTGCTCCTATTTCTTATGTTCTTATGTTCTTAAGGGACTCTCAATAAGCAGATAATTATTTGAATAAGGTCGCCTGCTCTGTTGATTGGGCTGTGGTGCGCTGGGAAACACGCCCGAGTTAAATGCGGAAGTCAATGGGATGACGGCAGTATCCAGCATGCTAGCAATTTCGGTGATATTTACTGTCGATCTGCCCCTAAACCCAACAGGAAAATTCCGGCCTTCAGTGCAGAATGAAAGAAGTGCTGCACTGTGTTTGGCCTGTTGACCCTCTCAAGTGGATGTAAAAGATTCCCATGTCACTATTTAAAAAGTGGAAGAGAGTTCTCCCAGTGCCCAGGCCAGCATTTATCCTTCAACCAACATCACTAAAGATGCTTTAATTGATTGTTTAGCTCTTTGCTGTTAGTGGGAGCTTGCTGCACACAAATTACCTGCCACATTTCCCTACATTACAGCAGTGACTACACTTCAAATGAACTTCATTGTCTGTGAAGCACCTTAGGACATCCTAAGGTTATGAAAGACATTTTTCAAATGAACTTCATTGTCTGTGAAGCACCTTAGGCCATCCTAAGGTTATGAAAGACATTTTATAAATGCAAGTTCTTCCTTTCTCTATCTTATCAATGTTACCATGGTCAGTACTTCTTTAAACTTTCCTTGTTTATTTCTCCTTGGTGCCAAATAGGCTGTCCTACACAATCTTCTTCTACACTACATCCCACTGCGTAGAAACCTTGGCTTTTCTCTATCCTTTCTTCTTCATTTAGGAGTATCATTTTTTTTTACCTTGAGTGCCTAATGCCTGCGCATAAAGCATCATCTGGGTGCAGCACAGAGAGGAAAATCAAGTGGGAGGAGCGCACACCAGAAATGGAGGCCACCCGTTATGGGTGTTCTACCCTCCCCACCTGAGTTTGCTCTTGACACTGAGCTCAGGAGATGCTTTACGCCTCGCGGCTGAGATGAAAATCTACCTCATAATCTTCATACTTTTAAGACCCAAGCATGGCATCATCATATCACTACTTCCTGATTCATTTAATCTTCTCTTTATTCCTTTCAACTTTTGAGTGTCCTGCACTATTTCTTCCAGGTGGAGGATGATTGTCAGTAAAAAGAGCTTTCGAATTTCTTTTGCATTATGCCTTTCCCTTTCTGCATGACATACACTGATTTCCAATGTAAATATGTCACGTGTAATAGCATTCAAAATATCAGCAGTATAACTGTAAAACATCGCCCATTACTTAAAGGCTGCATTATAGTGGTCCTTGCTCCAAATCAATGCCTTTCGAGTTTTTCGTGTTTGAGCTCCAAAGATTTTGATGGTGGCTGATACATCCACGACTTTGGTATAATGCTGCACATTACATTTTCTCAGATGTTTTATTTACTTCACACAGCCCCAAGTGCAAGAAAACATTGGCCCGAAATTTGCGGTGGGTAATAACAGCGACCGAACAGCGTCCCAACGTGGAAATACTGAAGTTGTGGTCAGTCAATCACTTCTCTGACATTGGCTGTGCTGTGACCCCACCTCCAAAGTCAGCAGTCTGTGTAATCAAGGAAATCAGTGAAACTGACAAAAACTTCAGCTTTTCTGCAGTAATATCGCATGTTAAAAATCCCATTAAAAGTTAGATGCTTTTGGATTAAATGTAACTGGGCTTTTAACAGTGTGTTGACTGCTAAACAAACGTTATGGCCCTGAAAATCTATTTTTTTATTTTGTGGAGTGTCAAATTTACAATTTTAAGAAACTTAAAAAAGATATTTCTTTTAATGTTCATCTTTATTTCAGGTTTACCATCTCCCCATGTGAGAACCCAAGTCTTTGTTTTGTTCTCTATAACATTTTTTAAAAGTTAAAATTAAAGGAGCTCACCTCCGAATCCCAGGTCTGTGAGAAATCTGCATTGTATATGGCTGCTTAGACAGTGTGTTGATGTCACAACAGATCGCATTAGTGATTCCCCATTAACTTACACGGATCTCAACTGAACTTCGGAAAAGCCGAACTTCCCGCCACAGATATCGCAAGATTTTTGTGGGAAGCTTACTTCGGGGACAGCAGCGAATGGCTTTGCTTTATCGCTGACTGCAAATTACAAGCCATTGACAAATGCTCTTGAAATTTTCCATCACTAGGCTAACCACTGTGTTACATAATTTTTAGGAACTTGTTAATAGAAGCAACACTATTATTGCATGTGAAATAGATATGTACATCAAATAGGTTCTCAATTAACATCTCTCCCGCCACAGCCTCCCTTCCCCCCACACCAAAGTCTAACCATGCACCGATGCAGCGCTAAATATTCATTATTTTTTGCAAACTGGGTAAGCACTGGTCTGACAAAAAGAAACCTTATTTTCTTTACCTTAGTGAGACAGACAAGGTTTGCTCAAATTTTTAGAACATTCCCCCATGTGTGACTTGACTTGATTACTCTAATTTAAAATAGTCCTGAACTGATATGAAATACTTTTGTCATTTTTATCAGAAAATGAGTCTTTTGACAAATTTGCATATGAATGCTTTTAATATTTTTTAATCGTGTGATTTAAAATGGAGTTTAATGTTAATTACTAATCCCAGAAAGTGGAGCTCATTAATATGCTAATGTATTTTATTTTTGGACACCATAAGGTGGCATGTAGCAAAAGAGCACATTTCACATTTTTCAGATATGATGTGACTCTATGAAGACAGTTTAGTGATTGTTCTCCCAAGGAACAGCTGCAGTCATAAGACGTGCCTCACAAAATGGAAGGTTATGACTGTCAGTAGTTGACATTCCTTTTCTGCAGAGAGAGGCATTAGCAGTCAGTGTTACTAGAAATGAAAAATTAAGGCTTTCAGGATGTTGCGCATTCACTTTTGTCTCCTCAATTGCTGCCGAGTTAATGTAAAACACAATCAACTGGAAAGGAGGGAAGTAAGCAGCAGAGGCCTGTGATTTATTCTTAATTAGACGCTGGCACTGCATCTTGTCAAACAAGGGTATAGTGTATGCTGAGGCACACTGACACAAACAGACAGGACCAGTTACAGCAGCACAGAATACAAAGTGCATTTGGGCTGACATTGAAAGGGATTTAGATAAGTTTAAAAAAGCTATATATATATATATATATATATCCGAGTGGAAAGATGGAGGAGGATGAGAACATTGGTAGCATGAGATAAATTGCATGTGAATGTGTGTTCATTACTACTTATCAGTCTTTGAAATTGGACAAGCCAAACCTGTCCAAGTCGTATATGTCTCTCCACGGGCACACAGATTAAAGGTCAAATCTTTGCAACCAGTCAAAACAGCAAAAAACAAAGAAAAAAATGAGATTGCATCTAATTTAGCTGTTTGAACCCTGAGTGAAATGGGAAGAGTGAGACTGTGCTTAGTGGAGCATGAGTAATATTCTCCCTCTCACACTGAGATTCAGAACTGCTTTTTCAGCCAGCACTGATGGAGCCTCCAGCAACAAGGATCTGGCAATCTGGCAATCAGCCAACCAATCTATGCACTCCAGTGAAGTTCTGATTCCATCTGTTTCTGCAGTGAATATTCCACTTCAGGTCAAATCCATGTAGCCAGCAATATTAACATTGCCATGACCTGTAAAGATATTTCAGAGAGACTGGAAAGTGATGTTACCCATGGCTGTAAAACTGTAAAGGCAAAGGTACAACGCTAATTATTGAGGAGAATATATATTTCATATCAGTTGGCACGGTTCATTTTCACTCTGAGGGCAATTACCCATCCTCGAGGGCGGGCGTAATATTTTCTTAACAAAAGAAATGAAGTTGCTCATTAAAAAAAGACCACTTAGGCACAAATTGTTGAAAGAAATGTAATAATTGTCCAGTAAGTTGATAAGCTGTGACAAAAAAAAGGTTTGTCGGATGAGATGTGCTTATTTAATAGGTTTTCTGCATGTTCTTTTCAAAACACTTTTCTATTTCTCATTCAGTAACCTTTCACATTGCTATTGTCATTAATAAATTACAAGATGCATGCTGTGTGCTTCAGAAGGTGAATTCAAAATGTAAATACAGAGTCATTATCATAGCTGTCATGTATTCAACTATTATTGTAACCCATGTATAAGCTGACCTACGTTGTACACCTTGAGAACATTGACCACAAGCAGGTGAACTTGTGGGAGACACTCCTAACCTGGACTTTCAGATATAAAACTGGAAGCTCCACCCACCTTGATCACTTGAGGTCTTGGTAATAAAGGTAACTGGTCACAGAGTGACCTTCTCTCAAGTATGGGCCTCGTGTGCATTTATACTGTATAGTAAGGACATATCATTGGCGACGAGAAACTGGGATTTAGACCACACGAGCATGGCCACTAGCAGCACAGACGACAGGTACTGTGTTGGTGATGATTGGGACGACTTTATTGAGAGACTACAGCAAAGTTTTGTCACTAAGGAATGGTTGGGACAGGATTAGGCCGACAAACGCAGGGCTCATCTCCTGACGGTTTGTGGATCCAGAACGTACTCCCTGATGAAGGACCTTCTAGCGCCAGAGAAGCTGGCGGACAAGACGTTCGAAGAGCTCAGTAAGTTGATCGGGGAACAACTTAAACCAGCGAGCAGCATGCACATTGCGAGACACCGGTTTTACACGCACCGGCGACGAGAAGGGCAAAGCGTTCAGACTTCGTGGTAGATCTCCGGCGACTGGCGAGCCTATGTAAGTTCACAGATGCCTGCAGAGTGGAGATGCTGTGAGACTTTTTTATTGAGGGCATCGGGCACGCTGGGGTTTTCAGGAAACTGATTGAGACCAAAGACTTGACCTTGGAAGCGGCGGCTCTGATAGCCCAGACATTTATCTCAGGGGAGGATGGGACCAGAATGATGTATGACAAAAATCTTGACTCAAATGCGGCAAACGACCAGGGAGTCAACATTGTTAATGCGGCACACAGTTCTCCAGGCAGACATGGGCAATCGGACATGCCCCAGCATGTAGTCGAACCCAAAGGGGGAATTCAACAGAGACAATGGTTAGCTGAACGGCGATTCATGCCATCGCAAGGGACAATGCGGCCAGTAATGGGGCCATCAACACCTGTTAATGGTGCGCTTAAGAACAATTACAGAGACAGTCAGAAATGATCGACTGGTAATGGACCTTTTGTTTCCAACAACGGCTCATGTTGGAGGTGTGAAGGCAAACACCCAGCCAGAGCTTGCAGATATCAGTAACATACCTGCAGAAACTGCAATGTCAGCGGTCACTTGGCACATATGTGCAGGAAGCCTGCAGCCAGGTTGATGTACGAGGAGGACAGGCCCGATGTAAGCCCTATGAGGCCAAATGAACACTGGGGGAAATTGCTGGAAGCTGAAGCTCAGCGAGTTCATGTGGAGCACATATACAGTTCATACAACAGGACGCCACTGATAATAATGAAAGTGCTCTTCAATGGCATCCCGGTATCAATGGAGCTAGACACAGGGGCCAGCCAGTCCCTGATGAGTATCAAACAGTTCGACAAGTTGTGGGCGTCCAAGGCCAGGAGGCCAAAATTATTGCCGATTGACGCACAGCTACGGACATATACAAAGGAGATCATTCCAGTGCTAGGCAGCGCCACGGAGTCATGACCCACAAAGATTCGGAGAACAGGTTGCCACTTTGGATTGTCCCAGGGGAAGGTCTCGCACTGCTGGGGAGGAGTTGGCTTGCTGTCATGAACTGGAAATGGGGCGATGTCAATGCAATTTCTTCTGTGGAGCGAATATCATGCGCACAGGTCCGGGACAAATTTGACTCATTATTTCAACCCGGCATTGGCACTTTCATGGGGACCAAGGTAGTGATTCACATAAACCCGGACGCCAGGCTAGTACACCACAAGGCCAGAACGGTGCTGTACGTGATGCGGGAAAAGATAGAAGGCGAATTGGACCGCCTGTTGAGGGAAGGCATCATCTCGCCAGTCGAATTCAGTGACTGGGCGAGCCCGATTGTGCCGGTACTCAAGGCGGATGGGCCGGTCAGGATATGTGGCGATTACAAGGCCACCATCAATTGGGTGTCACTCCAAGACCAGTACCCGCTTCCGAGAGCGGAGGACCTCTTTGCGACGCTGTCCGGTGGCAAACCTTTTTCAAAATTGGACCTGACCTCAGCTTACATGACCCAGGAGCTGGCGAGTGAGTCGAAGAAGCTGACCACCATCAAGACACACAAGGGGTTGTTTGAGTATAACAGATGTCCGTTTGGGATTCGTTCGGCCGCCGCGATCTTACAGCGAAATATGGAAAGTCTCCTCAAGTCGATTCCAAGGACGGTGGTTTTTCAAGATGACATCCTCATCACGGGTCGCGATACTGAAGAACACCTCCACAACCTAGAGGAAGTGCTATGCAGACTGGACTGGGTAGGACTGCGACTGAAAAAGGTGAAGTGCGTCTTCTTAGCTCAAGAGGTAGAATTCCTGGGAGGAGGGTAGCAGCAGACGGGATCAGACCCACTGCATCCAAAACGGAAGCAATCCAGAGAGCACCCAGACCCCATAACATGACAGAGCTGCATTCGTTCCTGGGGCTCCTGAACTATTTTGGTAACTTTGTTCCCAAATTGAGCATGCTGTTCGAGCCCCTACACGTGCTCCTACGCAAAGGTCGCGATTGGGTCTGGAGGGACAGCCAGGAAAGGGCTTTTGATAGAGCACACAACTTGTTGTGCTCCAACATTAACGTTATATAACCAGTGCAAGAAATTTGTTCTAACGTGCGATGCGTTGTCCTATGGTGTCGGGTGTGTGTTGCAGCATGTGAATGCCAATGGTCAGTTACAGCTGGTAACTTATGCCTCCAGAAGTCTGTCCCAGGCAGAAAGGGGCTATGGGATGGTAGAAAAGGAAGCGCTAGCATATGTATGTGCAGTAAAAAAAATGCACCAGTACGTGTTTGGCAGGAAATTTGAGCTGTCACAAACCCCTAACGTCCCTTTTGGCCGACAACAAGGCCATAAATGCGAATGCATCGGCCCACATACAGAGGTGGGCACTTACGTTAGCCGCCTATGACTGCACAATTCAGCACAGACCGGGCACTGAAAACTGCGCCAATGCATTCAGCAGGCTCCCACTAGCCACCACTGACGGGGCAACTGAGCATGATGCTGAGATGATCATGGCTGTTGAAGCTTTCGAAAGCGAAGGTTCACCTGTGAAAGCCCGTCAGATTAAAGTCTGGACAAATAAAGACCCACTACTATCTTTAGTTAAGAAATGTGTCCTGAATGGGGACGGGGCAGCCACGTATGGGGCATGCCCTGAGGAATTTAAACCGTTTCATAGGCGCAAGGATGAATTCTCGATTCAGGCCGATTGCCTACAGTGGGGAAACCGAGTAGTCATGCCCCAGAGGGGCAGAGAGGTGTTTATCAGAGAACTTCACAATGAGCACCTGCTCAATGAGCATTGTCATGATGAAGGCAATTGCCAGGTCACACGTTTGGTAGCCAAGGATAGATGCAGACCTGGAACTTTGTGTTCGCAGGTGCAACACGTGTGCTCAGCTGGACAACGTACCCAGGGAAGCCCCCCTTAGCCCCTGGTCCTGGCCCTCTAAGCCATGATCACGCATCCATGTGGACTACGCAGGTCCTTTCATGGGAAAAATGTTTTTGGTTGTAGGAGACGCCTACTCCAAATGGATCGAGTGTGCCATTTTAAATTCAAGCACATCCTCTGCCATGGTAGAAAGTCTACGGGCAATGTTCGTGCCCATGGTCTACCGGATGTCTTGGTCAGCGACAATGGCCTGTGCTTCACAAGCACTGAATTCCAGGACTTCATGGCAGGCAATGGAATCAACCATGTCAGAACAGCACCGTTCAAGCCGGCCTCAAACGGCCAGGCGGAACGAGCAGTGCAGATAATCAAACAGGGGATGCTCAGAATCCAAGGGGGTTCCCTACAAAGCCGCTTATCACGCCTCCTGTTGACCAATAGATCCCGACCACACTCACTCACAGGGGTTCCACCCGCAGAGCTGCTAATGAAAATGACGCTCAAAACCAGGTTATCCCTTATACACCCCACCATGAAAGAAATTGTTGAGAGCAGGCCTCTGTGACTACCATGACAGGAATGCGAGGGCGCGATTTATTGATGTCAATGACCCTGTTTTTGTCCTTAATTACGCTGCAGGGCCCAAATGGCTTGCAGGCACTGTGATTGCCAAAGAGGGGAATCGTGTTTTGGTAGTTAAACTTACCAATGGACAAATCTTCCGCAAACACGTGGATCAAACTGAAAGGAGGTTCAACAACCCCATTGAAGAAGCAGAGGAAGAATACGACGTAGAGTTTACTCCACCACAGGTGACCAAACACAGGAACCAAGTGGAGGAGAGCCCAGTCACTGTGGGCAGTCCGGACAGGCCTGAGGCACCGCAAACAGCAGACACTCAGGCCAGCGCCCAACAACTGGAGTCCCAACTCAGGCGCCCTACAAGGGAGCGTAAACCACCAGAGAGACTTCACCTGTGATCCCAATAAGACGTTGGTGGGGAGCTGATGTCATGTATTCAACTATCATTGTAACCCACGTATAAGCTGACCTAAGTTGTACACCTTGAGAACATTGACCACAAGGTGGTGAACTTGTGGGAGACACTCCTAACCTGGACGTTCAGATATAAAAGGGGAAGCTCCACCCACCTTCATCACTTGAGTTCTTGATAATAAAGGTAACTGGTCACAGAGTGACCTTCTCTCAAATATGGGCCTCGTGTGCATTTATACTGTATAGTAAGGACATATCAATAGGCAGCCCTCGGAGTTGAGGATGACTTGCTTCCACTCTAAAAGTGAGTAAAATGCGGGACCAACAGTCTCTGTCACAGGAGGGGCAGACAGTGGTTGAAGGAAAGGGTGGGAGGGGAGCCTGGGTTGACGCATGCTCCTTCCTCGGTCTACGCTTGGTCTCTGCTTGTTCTCGGCGAGGTGCTCAGCGCCCTCCCAGATGCTCTTCCTCCATTTTGAGCGGTCGTGGGCCAGGGATTCCCAGGTGTCGGTGGGGATGTTGCACTTTATCAAGGAGGCTTTGAGGGTGTACTTGAAGCATTTCCTCTGCCTACCTGGAGCTCGCTTGCCATGTCGAAGCTCCGTGTAGAGCGCTTGCTTTGGGCATGTCGTGTCGACATGCGGACGATGTGGCCCGCCCAATGGAGCTTATCGGGCGTGGTCAGTGCTTCGATGCTGGCAATATTGGCCTGAGCGAGAACACTGACATTGTTGAGTCTATCCTCCCAATGGATTTGCAGGATCTTGCGGAAGTAGCGCTGATGGTACTTCTCCAGCGTTTTGAAATGTCTGCTGTATATAATCCACATCTCTGAGCCATATAGGAGGGCGGGTATCACTACTGCCCTGTAGACCATAAGCTTGGTGTCGTATTTGAGGTCCTCATCTTCAAACACTCTCTTCGTCAGGCAACCGAAGGCTGTGCTGGCCCACTGAAGGCGATGTTGGACCTCGTCGTCAATGTCTGCTTTTGCTCACGGTAGGCTCCCGAGGTATGGAAAATGGTCCATGTTGTTCAAGGCCTCATCTGATAATCGTGGGGCAGTGCTGTGTGGCGGGGTGCAGTTGGTAGAGGACCTTTGTCTTACCGATGTTTAGCGTAAGGCCCATGCTCTCGTATGCCTCGGTGAAGGTGTTGATGATGGTTTGGAGCTCGGCCTCCTAGTGTACGCAGATGCACTTCTGTACTGTACTGCATACAGAGTAGGTACATAATGCTAGATTGAAGAATGGTTGACTGTGTTATCTGATTGATAACTGGATTATAAAGCAATGTGTTGAATGGGATGAACAGCTTTTACTCATTCCCAAACTTTGCTTTTGCATTTTTCTTTCTTCTTCTTCTGAACATAATGACTAATGCTGATCTATGGTTTCATAGGTGGCAGTAGCCCTCTTGTACCTTGCAGCAATGACTATTCTTAATGTCAATGTGGTTAACGAGAGGCAAGAACTATTTCACACCTTGGCCTCTCCTATTCCTCTGGCATTTTCTCTTCCTTCAAGTAACTCACCCAGGTTCACCCTTCTCAACTCACCTTTAAATTTGTAATTGTCTGCCACCCCTAAGCTCCAATCTGATTTTCTCTTTGACATATCCTCCCATCTTTATTCTCTTAGCCTCTGTACAAAGCAACCCCTCATCTTCAGCTTAGCTTCATTTGCCCTCTCTCCTCCAAATTAATCACCTTTCTGTTCTCCCTAAATCCCTTCATATAAGAACAGAACATAGAAATAGGAGCAAGAGCAGACCATTTGGCCCTTCGGGCCTTCTCTGCCATTCAAAGAGATCATGGCTGTTATGTCTTGAATAATGAATCTGACCAGATACTCTAAGCTTAAAGTAATGTGTGACCGTAGTCCTTTATTACAGGTCTGCAGAGTGCCTCTCCAGCCTGTGAGGCCTCCTTATGTACAGGTGCTCCCAAGGGATTGTGGAAACTCTTGGGACTCCAGGGATGAGCCCTCTGGTGGTTAAACAAGGTATTTAAAGGTTTACATATATAACAACACTCCCCCCGCCCCCACCACCGCCAGTCAATAGTGTAACTATTTAAAATGTGAGTCGATCTGGGGCATTCCTTTCCCTGGTTGATCTTCTCGGTGCAAATGCTGGTTTTGGTGAATCGTTTGTTGGGCCCTCGTTGGGCTGCTGCACAGCTGGCCTTGCAGAGCTGCTGGGGGTGGTGAGTCCTGCTGGGTTGCTGCAGGTGATGGATTCTGCTTTGTGGTCAACCGCTGGGTCGGTTGTCACTTATGTGTGTGTTGGGGGGTTGAAAAAGGTAGTCTTTTGTGGGTTGTTCTGGATAGTCCGTGAATCTTAATTTGGTTTGGTCCAAGTGTTTCCTGCAGGTGAGTCCATTTGAAAGATTGACCAGAAACACCCGACTCCCCTCTTTGGCCATGACAGTGCCGGGAAGCCACTTGGGACCTTGTCCACAGTTCAACACAAATATAGGATCATTAAACTCGATTTTGCGTGACACATTTGCGCGATCATGATATGTATTCTGTTGAAACCACCTGCTCTCTCTACCTGTTCATGTAGATCAGGGTGGATGAACGAGAGCCTTGACTTAAGTGCCCTTTTCATGAACAGTTCAGCGGGGGGAACCCCAGTGAGCGAGTGGTGTCTTGTGAGGTAACTGAGCAGGACTCAGGATAGACGAGTCTGCAGTGAGCCTTCAGTTGCGCTCTTCAAGCTCTGCTTGATTGTTTGCACTGCTCATTCTGCCTGACCATTGGACGCTGGTTTAAACGGGGCAGATGTGACATGTTTGATCCCATTGTGGGTCATGAACTCTTTAAACTCGGCACTGGTGAAACATTGCCCATTGTCACTCACAAGGCCATCAGGCAGGCCGTGCATGGCAAACATGGCCTGCAGGTTTTCAATGGTGGCAGCGGACGTGCTTGTCGACATTATCTCACATTCAATCCATTTGGAGTACGCATCTACAACCACAAGGAATATTTTTCCCAAGAACGGGCCTGCATAGTCGACATGGACACAGGACCACGGTTTGGAAGGCCAGGACCATAAACTTAGTGGCGCCTCCCTGGGTGCATTGCTTAACTGTGAACATGTATTACATTTGTGCATGCAGGATTCTAAGTTTGCATCGATACCGGGCCACCACACGTGGGATCTGGCTGTCGCTTTCATCATTACAATATCTGGGTGGATACTGTGGAGTTCACTAATGGAAGTGTCCTGTACTTTTTTGGCACCACTACCCGATTACCCCATAGGAAGCAGTCTGCCTGTATAGACATTTCATCTCTGCGCCGCTGGTACGGCTTTATTTCTTCCTGCATCTCTAACGGGACACTAGACCAACTCCCGTGGAGCGCACAGTTTTTTTACTAAGGACAGTAAGGGGTCCTGGCTCGTCCAGGTTCTAATCTGTCAGGCGGTAACAGATGATTGCTCACTCTCGAATGCTTCCATTACCATAACTAAATCTGCGGGCTGTGCCATCTCCAAACCTGTGATGGGCAATGGGAGCCTACTGAGAGCATTGGCACAGTTTTCTGTGCCTGACCTGTGGCAGATGGCGTAGTTGTATGCGGACAACGTGAGCACCCATCTCTGGATGCGGGCCGATGCATTCGTATTTATCCCCTTGCTTTCAGAAAAGAGGGATATAAGTGGCTTATGGTCGGTTTCCAATTCAAATTTGAGCCCAAGCAGATATTGATGCATTTTCTTTACCCCATAAACACAGGCTAACACTTCTTTTTCAATCATGCTGTAGGCTCCCAGCCTTAGACAGACTTCTGGATGCAGAAGCAACCAGTTGCAGTTTCCCAGATTCATTAGCTTGTTGCAATACACACCCGACACCACATGACGACGCATCACATGCTCGTACCAAATGCTTACATGGATCCTATCCTACAACACAAGCAATTTGTTTGAGCAAAACAGTTTCCTAGCTTTCTCAAAGGCATTTTCTTGGCTTTTACCCCATACCCATTCATCTCCTTTACGCAGTAAAAAGTGCAGTGGTTCTAACAGTATGCGAAGACCCGGTAAGAAGTTATCAAAGTAGTTCAGGAGTCCTAGAAACGACCGCAGCTCCATCACGTTCTGTCACGTTCTGTGGTCTCGGTGCGTTCTTGATTGCCTCAGTCTTCGAATCGATGCCGTTCGCCGCGATTCTTCTCCCCAGGAACTCCACTTCAGGCGCCGGGAAAACACACTTCGAGCATTTTAACGTGAGCCCCACACGATTAAACCAACTAAGAACCTCCTCCAGGTTCTGCAGATGTTCGATGGTGTCCCGACCTGTAAACAAGATGTCGTCCTGGAAGACCACGGTGCGCGGGACCGATTTCAGCAAGCTTTCCATGTTCCTCTGGAATATCGCCGCGGCTGCTTGAATCCCAAACGGGGAAACTTTCAAAACCGAGCATTATGGGATAGTTTTGTTTGTGGGGTAAAAAATGATGCGATCAGAAGGAAGTTATTGACAATGGATGACTTGACTTTTGAGATTGCATGTCAGACAGCGAGGTCGATGGGCATGGCCGAACAATATTCCCGAGAATTAAATAATAATTACGGTCATCATTCAACTGAGGTAAATCAGCTACAGGTTCAAAGTAAAAGACGGGTATGGCCAAAAGTCTCAGAAACTGGAAATTCTACCAGTGCATCGAAGTCGTGCTACAGGTGCCTGGCACAACACATTGCTCAAAGTTGTGCATACGTGAAGGCAAAGTGTTTCTTCTGCAGAAAGACTAGGCATCTTGCGAAGGCATGCCGACTGAAGGGTAAATCAGCTTTCAAAGCTATGAATCCAGCGTTCAAAGCTATGAGTAGAAATCCCAAGAGACTACATAGCATGGAAGAACAACAATAGGACGAGGAGATGTTAGAGTTACACGTCATCAGGACTGCGATTCGGAAAGCATCAAAATCCACATAGATGTTGCGGGATTCAAGATACCAATGGAAATTGATAGAGGTGCATCCGTGAGTGTAGTACCGGAGTCACTGTACCTCGACAAATTGCGTGATTTTCAACTGGAGAAATCCAAGATAGAGCTGCGAGGCTACTCGGGAGAGAAAATTCCTGTGATAGGCCGTATCACCGTACCAATGAAATATAAAGATCAATTTCAGAACTTGCCTCTCATAGTAGTGAAAGGAGATAAGTCTGCCTTACTAGGAAGGAATTGGTTGAGTTCACTGAAGCTGGATTGGGGTAAGATTTTCTGTGTGGAAGCAAGATTTTCATCAATGGATGAGATTATCAAGCAGTATCCGAAGGTGTTCTGCGAAACGGGCAGTCCAATCCAAGGCTTCAAGGCGAGTGTCAGGATACAGAAGGATGCTAGATCGGTTTACTACAAGCCACGTTCCATACCATATGCACTCTAGGAGAAAGTTGAGCAAGAACTCAAAAGGTTAGAGACTGAGAACATTATTTGTAAGATAGATCGATGTAATTGGGCTACACCTATTGTTGTTGTACCTAAGTTCGATGGTAAGATAAGATTGTGTGGTGATTATAAAGTAACCAGGTTCTAGAGGGTAATGTCCCCAATACATTGCCGAATATAGAAGATTTGTTCACAACACTGACAGGTGGTCAGATCTTCTCAAAGTTGGATCTTACGATTGCCTACTTACAGCTTGAACTAGATGAGGAGTCCAAGTCATGTTTGACTATAAATACTCATCTAGGACAAAATCAATTTAATAGGCTACCGTTTGGAGTGTCTTCCGCCCCTGCCATATTCCAAGGGTGATGAACCAGATTTTGCAAGGTATTGAAGGGGTAGTATGTTATTTGGATGACATACTAATTTCAGCACCAAATAGGCAAATTCATTATAACATATTGAATTAAGTCCTCAAACGGCTAGAGAAGCACAGAGTACGAGTGTCTGCTCATAAGTGTGAGTTATTTCAAAACTCAGTGGAGTACTTAGGGTACAGAGTAGACAAAGATGGTTTGCATCCAACTATCAAAAAATTGGATGCAATTAGAAATGCACCCACTCCCAGGAATGTCACTGAACTTCGTTCATTCTTGGGTCTTTTGAACTATTATGGGAAGTTCCTACCAAATTTGACTACAGTATTATATCCACTGAATGAACTTTTGAAAAAACAGGTCCATTGGAAGTGGCCAAAAGAATGTGATAAATCATTCAAGGAGTGTAAAAGCAAATTGGTAGAGAGCACCATGTTAGTTCACTATGACATATCTAAGGAGATTAAGATAGCATGCGATGCCTCTCCGTATGGAGTTGGGGCAGTAATCTCTCATGTATTAAGTAGTGGGGAGGAGAGACCAATTGCTTTTGCTTCACGCACTCTCAGTGCCAGTAAGAGTAATTATGCGCAAATTGAAAGAGAAGCTTTGGCATTAATTTTTGGGGTCAAGAGGTTTCACAAATACTTGTATGGTCGTAAGTTTACCATCGTTACAGATCATAAGCCCCTAACAGAAATCCTCCATCCAAAGACCCCAGTTCCAACATTAGCTGCAGCCCGAATGCAGAGATGGGTTTTGATTTTGACAGCATATACATATGATATTGAATACAGACGATCAGCTGATCACAGTAATGCTGATGCAATGTCTAGATTGCCTTCCCCATCACAAGTTACACCCGATAGGGAAGAAGTGTTTTATTTTTCGTACATTGATGAACTGCCAGTCACAGCTGAAGAGATTGGTAGAGCAACCAAACGTGACCCAGTGATGTCAAAGGTGTATGATTATAATGCAAATGGATGGCCAAACCAGGTAACAGACAAAGATACACATCCATTCTTCATTCGTAGGAATGAATTATCAGTCGATAAAGATTGTATCATGTGGGTGCAAGAGTGGTTATACCAAATAAATTCAGGTCCAAATTATTAGGAGACATCCATGGCCAGCACCTGGGAATGTGCTTGACCAAGAGTTTTGCATGCAGTTATTTATGGTGGCCAGGTCTTGATAAAGATATAGAGTACATCATCAGTCAGTGTACGGCATGTCAATCGGTAAGCAAGCAACCACCATCAGTATCATTACAGCCATGGAAATGGCCTCCCAGGGTGTGGCAAAGGCTACATATTGATTTTGCTGAGTTAGGAGGACAACAATTGTTCATTGTGATTGATAGCCATTCGAAGTGGGTTGAGGTGTTTCCAATGTGGAAAACAATAACAAGTAAAACATTGGACATTTTACGAAAATTATTTTCTGCATTTGGTCTCCCTGAAGAAATTGTTTTGGATAATGGCCCACAATTTTGTTCAGAAGAATTTGCACAATTCACGAGCAAAAATGGTGTGAAACATACTAAGGTTCCACCATACCATGGTGCAGCAGAGCGCACTGTACAAATTGTAAAACATGCCCTCATAAAACAAGTGTTAGATCCAAATCCAAGGAAACGACAGTTGTCATTGGATCACAATTGGCTAATTTTTTGATTACATATTGAAATACTCCTCATACAACTACTGGTAGAACACCAGCAGAGTCGTTTCTCAAACGACAGCCATGAACCAGATTCTCTTTGTTAAAGCCAAATTTGGCACAGTCCATAGAAGAGACACAATTAAGACAGAAAGAGAATCAGGATAGAGGTAGAGTAAAAGAGGGAAGTGTGAAATTAAACCAGAAGGTGAGAGTGAAGAACCATCACCATAAATGGTTAAAGTGATTACCAGGAAGACTGGTGAAGATATGTGGTCCTCGCACATATTTGGTAAAGATGTTTGATAATGGACAGGTTAGGTTTGTTCACATTGATCATATTTTACCTACAGACATGGAAGGAGTTGAAGGTGGGAATGATTCAATTTTTCTGACTCATCAAATAGTTTTGATACACCAGTCGTAAATCCTAAATCCAATGCACTGGAAACAAATCCAGGAGAGAATCAGAATGAAAGTCTGAGTCCGAGTCAGGAAAACAAAGAGCCTGAAGTTAGAGTGATTTCAAATGAAAATCAAGGACATTCCATGGAGGAAAACGTTCCTCAGGATGAGCCTCGAATGAGTTTAGATTCGAGACCATGTTTGGAAGGTTCTGTTCGAGAGCGAAGGTATCCTCTTCGAAACAGAAAACAAGTGGTAAAGTTAAATTTGTAAATATGGAAAAAAAAAGTTTATATCCTGTGTTATGTATAAACATGAAAGTTATGTATGATGTTTGTTATGATGGCTTCTTCATTAAGGAGGGAGAAGTGTAATGTCTGTAAGCTTGTAATGTTTGTAGCTCCACACTGTGGATGTGGACATATTGTGTACTGCAAGTGCAGGGTTAATAATAAACAGAACCAGACAGATTTCCGGAGACTTCCGAGAGAACTGCCTGCCATGTTAGAAAGCTGTGTGTGTTGTGCTCTGTGAATATATCACAGTTGTAAATGAAGAGACCTTTGTGCGTGTTAATGCAGGTAAGAACCTCCACTTTCCTGCCCGCTCCCCATAACATTGACTCCCCTGTAGTTCAAAAATCTGTCTATCCTCACCTTAAATATATTCAATGACCCAGCCTCCACAGCTCTCTGGGTTAGAGAATTCCAAAGATTTACAATCCCCTGAGAGAAGAAATTCCTCCTCATCTCTGTTTTAAATGGGCGACCCCTTATTCTGAAACTATGTTCCATAGTTCTAGATTCCCCCACAAGGGAAAATATCCTTTCAGCATCTACTCTGTCAAGCCCCCTCAGAATCTTACATGTTTCAATAAGATCACCTCTCATTCTTCTAAACTCTAATGAGTATAGGCCCAACCTGCTCAATCTATCTTCATCTCAGGAATCAACCTCGTAAACCTTCTCTGAACTGCCTCCAATGCAAGTATATCCCTCCTTAAATAAGAAATTACATTTAGAAATTATGTTTTTGATTCCAAAGTCTAAATTGTTAATATAAATTGTGAACATTAGTCCAACATTGATCCTTGTGGGACCCCATTTTTCACCTTCTGCCACTCTGAATAGCTACCCCTTACCCGACGCTCTGATTTCTGTCTTGAAGCCAGCTAGCTATCCAACACAGAACATAACTGCAACAGTCCTGTTAAAAGTATCTACAATAAAATTCGACAGCTCGGGCTCCCATTCCTGATTACTATCCAGTGACCCTTGCTGGAAGTGAAGCTGTGTGGACAGGATCAGCATTGGCTATCCATTCTGACGAAGGGTCATCGACCTGAACTGTTAACTCTGTTTCTCTCTCCACAGATGCTGCCTAACCTGCTGAGTATTTCCAGCATTTTTGTTTATATTTTAGTATTGGCTATGATACCATTGTGACTGAATAGCTTGAAAAATCTAGAAATCTCAGTGGGTCAGACAGCATCTGTGGAGAGAGAAACAAAGTTAATGTTTTGAAACATTAACTTTGACCTTCTCTCCACAAATGCTGCTTGACCTGCAGAGATTTCCAGCATTCTCTGTTTTTATTTCAGATTCCAGCATCCACAGTATTTTGCTTTTGTTGTAACTTGCTAACTCTCTTTGACTGAGGCTCCCTGTTCAGAGTTGTCACCTTCACATACAACCTGAGTCCAAACCGGAGTTCAAGGACATAGGGAGAGTGATGGCGCCTGTTAAAAGAGGCATCAACTAGAGAGCCTGACCTCTACTTTTGCAGTGCATTGGGGATTCTGGCTGTAGTTACAGGGTGAATATCAGCAGGTTATATGATTGCTATGAGTTACAAGTAAGATATCGTGGCATTACACCTATTACTACCAGTTACATAGAGACTGTCAATGTGTCATTGTATTGCTGTTGGTTATGAGGGCAATACGATTGTTAACAGTATTACTATTTTCAAATTTTTCAATATGTCAAATTTTTTGTCTTATAATACTCCTGTGAAGTGTTTTGGGGCATATTACAGGGTACATGTTAAAGGCGCTATATAAATACAAGTTATTTTAATTATTGGTGAAATTTCAGTGAGTTACTATTAGTTACTGGTGGAATCAAAGTGTCTCCCCCTACGAATTCTTCCCAACCTTTGGTTTCCCCTGTTCCCCGACCTTAGTTGCCCTTCTTCGCCTGCTGGTGGCTTCTTGGTTCTCGGAACTTCTCCCACAACAGCTGCTGATGTGAAACCATGAACACAGATGCTCAGCTACAGGGGATCCAACCCTTGTATGGTAAATACAATAATATTTGCAGGCTTCGCTTGATCAGATGTCACATGATCAGACATCATGTGGACAGATATCATATGATTAAACCTCCAGCAATGTCTCCAACCAGAGTTGGCAACCCTATGAAACACTAGCGTTCTACTTCTGGAATTTGCCTTCACATCCAGTCCAGACTGATAGGATGAAAGTTTCGGTTGTCTGCTTGCTAAAAGAGTCCTATGCAAAATGTTTTTTGGTAGTCTCAATCGAGTTTCTAGTGCGCCTGAGCTGACAATGCCAAATTAGAGGTTGTTTTGCACTAATTGGTAATATTACTCAGAGAGTCTAGAAGCTGGAACAATGGAAATGGTAAAAATATCACACTGGTGCAGTAAGTAGTGCTTTTCCTTATACTGGGACTCAAGCTCATTTTCGGCACAGCCTGATGCTGACACTGATGGGGTTGGATTTTCCTGCTATCTTCAGCAAATCTCATCCATGTGATCCTAACAGCAGCTGACTGCATTTTGTTTAGTGGGGTGGTGCTAATTTTGCATGCAGGATGTGATTAGAGTGAGAATCACCCCTCCTGACTGGATTTCCACTGCTGGGAACTTGGGTCAGGCTGTAGCAGGTGAATAAAAAGCAGGGAGCTTGCACCTGAATACAGAAAAGAGATGACAGAAGGAGGAGCTCCATCTGGAGATTCTGGAATGACAAAGGCCCCGAGATTGTCAGAAACTATGTTGGAGGTCAAGTTGATAGATGACAAAGGCTCTTTGCCACCCAGGGAATCATGCAGGGCATCCCTCAACATCGAGGAAGACTTGCTTCCACTCATGCAGGGCAGGTATGTGGGGACTGCATGAGTATAAACATATCACAGCTATTCACCAGGTGGCATGCATTGACATGCATAACGAGGTGGCTGGTATTACTCACTATCTGGACATCCCTTATAGTTGATGGGGCTTACAGAGGAGGCCTTTACAGCCATGCGGCCATCAATGGCATCCTGCAGTTGTGGGAATCTAGCCACTTGGAAGCAGTTGCTCTCTTTCTCGCTCTCTCTACTCCTTATGCAACTGAGTGAACTCAGAGGCATACCCTGAATAGGGCCTCCGTGACCTGCCTAATGTAGCGATGAACTGATGTCTGACTGATGATACTAATGTCACAGAGGCCGCCTGGAAATATCCGAATGCATAAAAGTCTAGTGCAGTTGTCACCTTCACAGACACAAATGAGGCAGTGCTCCAATGGAAAGAGGCTGTAAGTCAGATATCAACAGCTGGCATATGTCTGTCATGGTGTCAGGGAAAAGTGCAGCCTTTTCAGACACTGTTTGTTGGAAACGTCCAGATAGAACCATTGTGGTCTGAAGACGCTGTGCCACAGATATCGGAGGGTTGACTGTTACAACATAAAAACTTAACGAATAGGAGCAGGAGTAGGCCATTCGGCCCCTCGAGCCTGCTACGCCATTTAATAAGATCATGGCTGATCTGATCTTGGCCTCAACACTTTCCTGCATGTTCCCCATAACCCTTGAATCCCCTGTAGTTCAAAAATCTACTTACCTCTGCCTTGACTATATTCAATGACCAGCCTCCACAGCTCTCTGGGGGAGAGAATTCCAAAGATTCACAGCCCTCAGAGAAGAAATTCTTCCTCATCTCCGTTTTAAATGGGTGACCCCTTATTCTGAAACTATGCCCCCTAGTTCTAGATTCCCCCATGAGGGGAAGCATCCTCTCAGCATCTACCCTGTCAAGCTCCCTCAGAATCTGATGTTTCAATAAGAGCACCTCTCATTCTTCTAAACTCCAAGGAATATAGGCCCAACCTTTCCTCATAAGACAACCCCTTCATCTCACAAATCAACCGAATGAACCTTCTCTGAACTGCCTCCAAGGCAAGTATATCCCTCCTTAAATAAGGAGACCAAAACTGTACACAGCACTCCAGGTGTGGTCTCACTAATATCCTTTACAGTTGTAGCAAGACTTCCCTACTTTTATACTCCATCCACCTTGCCATAAAAGCCAATATTCCATTTGCCTTCCTAATTAATGCTTTACCTGCATACTAACTTTTTGTGTTTCATGTACGAGGATACCCAGATCCCTCTGTACCACAGTATTCTGTAGTCTCTCCATTTAAATAATATTTTTCTTTTTTATTCTTCCTACCAAAGTGGATAACCTCTGAGATGCCGGCTATTGCCCATATTTGCTGAAAAGTGGAAACTAGCGCCCGATTATAGCCTATTTATCGCCGGCGCAACTTTCAGCATACACGAATGAACTGCATCGCCAGGCCTATTTAAAAAAATAAATGCTGTCATCCTTGCGCAAGGCCGAGAATCGTGTTTCTTATGGAAACTAACGCCCGATTATGTCCCAGATTATTACCGAGCGCTATTTTCGGGATTTCGCCCATAATTTGCCCAAATGATCACTGGCCCAAAAAGTCGCTGAAGAAAAGCTGCAATCACCTGACCTTAACTTGGCACTACGGACGCCATTTTGTAACTCGGAGGATCGTTAATAAAAAGCTGATTGTCAGGAGAAGCAATTTGTAAGTGATTTTAAGGGCTTTTTTGACTCTTGCCAATCATCTAATCACATTTGTATTTGTTGAGGACAAATTAAGGGCATTTATACTGATTTATAGTGATGGGGCCTGTATTTTCTCAACTAGTATTGATCACTAATCACATGCTGCAGAATGGAGCTGGGAGAAGGTATATTGAAGAGCATTATGTGGCCAATCAAAGAGGGGGCAGACTGCTGAGGAAGAGGAGACCTTACACCCAATGCATTTACAGGGATAATTGCTCATACCTGGACTTGTCTGATAACATGTGGGTTAGAAGGCTGCGCTTCCAAAAAGAGGTCATCAGTGAGATATGCCAGTTAATTAAGGGAGATCTGCAGCCTACCAGCACCAACAGGACCACACTGCCCATTGAGATTAAGGTTACTGCGGCACTTTCCTTCTATGCATCGGGCTCCTTTTAAGCCTCAGTTGGCAACATTTGCAGTATCTCTCAGCATGCCACACATTGCTGCATTCACCAGCTGACTGAAGCCGTTTACGCATGCAGGATGGACTTTATAAACTTCCCTATGACCAGGGAGGCACAGACTGAGAGGGCTTGGGTTTCTCGAGAATAGCAAACTTCCCCAAGGTGCAGGGAGCAATACACTGTATGCACATCGCCCTGTAAGCACCTTGTAAGATTTCTAAATCTCTGGCATTAAATTGACAGTAAGACTGATTCTTTTAAAACAATTCGGAACAGTTTATTAACACACAAACATGCACATTTATCAGCAGTCGTCTACTAGTTACAACAGATACAATGTTACAATAATGATTTATAAAAAGGTACACGTCACTTTCCTCTGGCTGGTTGAACACACGGCCTGCTGTCTTGGCTGGTCTTTGAGCGGGAGGTCTTGCCGTGTGTTAAGGAGAGAAGAGAGAGTGAAAATGTATTTGGCTGAGTTCTTATACTCCTTAAGTCCATTGTTCATCAGAAAGCCTATGATTGGATCTTGGTTCCAGGGCAGTTCCTTATTGGCTCTCCTCACTCATGTGGCTGTTGGACTGGCCCAGCCATCCCTTAATTAGGTTAATTGCTTTCCAATTAATACAATACACAAACAGGCCATGCTGGAAGCCTGTGAGCTTCCATTTTGTTTTAACACTGCAGCCTTTCCGTATAATCTAACATTTATACATACACAGCATCAATGTTATCATTAATAAACACTTTTATTCTTACAACCTTTACAGGATGCAGAGGTGTTTCAGAACTGAAAGGGATTCCACTCCTTGAATATGCAGCTCATTGTCGACCACAAGCAAATAATCATGGCAGTACATGCAAATTTTCCAGGGAGCATCCATGATGCGCACATCTTGCATGAGAATACTGTCTCTGACCTGTTTAAGAGTCAGCCACAAAGTCACGTTTGGATGCTGGGGGATGAAGGATATGGCCTTGCCAGCTGGCTCATGACCCTCCTGCATAATCCCCAGATGGAAGCCGAGAAGCGCTACAATGAAAGCTATATAGCTACACGCAATATCGTCGAAAAGACAATTAGAGCACTTAAGCAGCGCTTCGAATGCCTGGACCACTCAGGAGGCAACCTACAATACTCCGCTGAGCAGGTCGCTGAGTTCATGGTGTGCTGCATGTTGCATAACCTAGCTATCAGGAGAGGACATCAATTGCCAGATGGGACTGCCGGTCCAGCTCAGGAGAGAGAGGAGGCGGAAGAGGAGGATGAGGAGGAGGAAGACAAGGACCTCGGGGAGGACAATCAGCCTGGCGATGAACCCATGCGCCCACGCGCACCCCCCTCCCCCTCCACCCCCCACAACACTGAAAAAGCCATCTGGTAGTTACGCAGCTGCAAAACTCTTGCGTCAGCAGCTCATAAATGAATGCTTTGTGTGAAGTGACACCTTTTCAGAATGACAGGCAGTGACTATTGGGGTGCCGCAGGGCTCAGCGCTGGGACCCCAGCTATTTACAATATACATTAATGATTTAGATGACGAAATTGAGTGTCATGTCTCCAAGTTCGCAGATGACACTAAACTGCGTGGCGGTGGGAGCTGTGAGGAGGACGCTAAGAGGCTGCAGGGTGATTTGGACAGGTTAGGAGAGTGGGCAAATGCATGGCAGATGCAGTATAATGTGGATAAATGTGAGGTTATCCACTTTGGGGGCAAAAACACGAAGGCAGAATATTATCTGAATGGCGGCAGATTAGGAAAAGGGGAGGTGTAACGAGACCTGGGTGTCATGGTTCATCAGTCATTGAAAGTTGGCATGCAGGTACAGCAGGCGGTAAAGAAGGCAAATGGTATGTTGGCCTTCATAGCTAGGGGATTTGAGTATAGGAGCAGGAAGGTCTTACTGCAGTTGTACAGGGCCTTGGTGAGACCTCACCTGGAATATTGTGTTCAGTTTTAGTCTCCTAATCTGAGTAAGGACATTCTTGCTATTGAGGGAGTGCAGCGAAGGTTCACCAGACTGATTCCAGGGATGGCTGGACTGACATATGAGGAGAGACTGGATCTACTGGGCCTTTATGCACTGGAGTTTAGAAGGATGAAAGGGGATCTCATAGAAACATATAAGATTCTGACGGGACGGGATAAGTTAGATGCAGGAAGAATGTTCTCGATGGTGGCGAAGTCCAGAACCAGGGGACACAGTCGAAGGATAAGGGGTAGGCCATTTAGGACTGAGATGAGGAGAAACTTCTTCACTCAGAGAGTTGTTAACCTGTGGTATTCCGTACCGCAGAGAGTTGTTGATGCCAGTTCAGATATATTCAAGAGGGAGTTAGATATGGCCCTTATGGCTAAAGGGATCAAGGGGTATGGAGAGAAAGCAGGAAAGGGGTACTGAGGTGAATGATCAGCCATAATCTTATTGAATGATCGTGCAGGCTCGAAGGGCTGAATGGCCTACTCCTGCATCTATTTTCTATGTTTCTATGTCTATGTTTACATCGGTGACAGTTACAATTGCATTACATTTCATCCTGGCCTGGTTCTGACCAGGGCCATTGTTACCAATCATTGTATTGATGTTTTACGTTACGTTATTAGAAGACACTTCACAGCAATTGTAATCTTAAATAAAAGTGTTTAATAATTGAAGACATAATTTTTAATTTTTTAACAAACATATATAACACCCCTCCCCACCCCCAACAGTCAACAACATTTTTAACACAAGAATATAATAACACCCGCCCATCATTCCCAACAGTGAACATTCAACAATGTTTTTTTATAACAACAATATACAGCCTCCCCTCCCTACCTGCGGCCACACTTCCCTCCTGCACCTTGACCCCCCTTGTCATAACCCCTGTTTCCCACTAACTCCCTGAGTAATGGACCAAGACGTCTTGCAGCAGAGCACCTGAAGACCTGCTGCTGTGGGGTCGGTGGGGGGGTGCGCGGGGGGGTGGGGGGGGAGGTGACGTCGGCAGAATGACCTCAGTGGCTGGAGGGGAAGACGTTTGCGAAGAAACGTCTTCCGAGTCAGAAGGAAGTTCTTCCTCCTGTCTCGCATCTGTTGTGGTGCTTGGTGGGACGGTACCTTGGGGTGCAGTGCCATCTTCCGAAACTATCGCATGCCGCAAGGCATCGACAGAATCAGTCATTTGCCCCATTGCCACAACTATCTGCTCCATGCCCTCCGTTATTCTCGCAGTGTGGCAATGTTGCCGGTCCACCCACCAAGCCCCTGGAGGAGCTCTCCACCGATGTCGACGCTCTCCCTTGACAGCGACACCATGTCTTCATTTACATCTGCCCGTCGCAGCGCGTGCCTACCTCGCCGACTCAACCTCCGTAGCGTCAGCGTGGGCACTGGATGCCTTGGAGTGGCCTGCTACAAGCTGCTTGGCCCCGCTACTTCATCCGTTGAGGATGACGTGGCCGCAGGTACCACAGATGACAAGTCAGGCTCAGTTTCTTCCTCCTCAGATTCCTGTTCGTCATCCGTGATGATGACGACCTGCAGCGATAAAGGTGTTGGTGCAGGGGCCTCCCTTTGCACCTGGAGAGTCTGGGGAGCTGAAAAACATAATCGAGGTTATTAGAAGAGAAGGGTAGAGATGAGAATGCTTGCGCTGCACTGACTGGCACTGTACAAGGAGTAACACTACTGCAATAAATGTGAACGAGAGACATTACATGTAATTAACATGAGAGTACAGAAGCTGCATGCATAACATTACATCATTCATATATTATAATGAAATGCCATTAAATTACGATAAATTACCACTTGTTTACCACTGCTTTACACATTACTCACGTGGCGCAACAATGGGATCTGCATCACCATGGGTGGCACAATGATTGTGGGTGCCCACTCGTGCTGCGGCACGTTCCCCTAAGTTGGTTAGCGGGTGGACCTGCAGGGTCTCCTCCGGTCCACATGATTTTTAGATATCTTCCTCTGCAAACGTGACAAGAGCATGGCATAAGCTAATTGACAAGGTACCATTACGGAAACACAACAGATATTGTAATCCAGAATTAGTCACCCCACATTTTATTTATCCATAGCTTTAACGTTATATGCTAATACGGTTTGTATCCATATGGTTATAACATCCACGTTCAGAGAAAATATTTAATAAGATCATGTTTATGAACTAATGCTTGACACCAAACATCTTGCGTGCAATCTGCAGGAAAGGCCCCATCCACCGGCCGTGCCATTCGGTGCCTGATGGGAGGGAGGCAGTTTATTTGAATCGATGGAGGTTCCCTGGGGGGGAATCAGGACCGCTGGTGAGCTCAGCAATGAAGGAGTGTAATGGGAGGGGGCACTGTGTCCATGAGTTGTGCTCGGAGACCTCCGTGTAGCCGGAGCTAATGTCCCAAATTGTCCCAGGGCAGACAGTGAGCCAGAACAGCTCTCCCCCAGTCTCAGTGCTCAGTCGTACCCCATCCACCAACGTAACCAAAAAGGAGACGGTGCCCAAGTTAAAGACTTGCTCACAGCACAAAAAAATTCTTCTGCCACTAAAGTGGTAGAAATGCTGAATGTTTGCAGTCTGTCTGTTTTCAGTCATTCCTTTAAATAATAACAATTAATACTGTTGATTAAATGTAAGGCATCTCAGCAAAATTAGACTTAAAGGACGCAGGTTCCGACCCCAGTCCAAATCTTAGCAGGGAAGCTACCCAAGATTACCCAGCTTAATTACAATTTGGCAGATTTATATTCTAATTAATTCAGTGCATCAATACATTTAAAAATGTAATAACTTAATACTCTTGCCGAAGCAACCAGACTGTTCCACCTCTTGCGGCACTGGTCTGCCTCACGCCTATCGGCGGCAGCAATATCGCCCCATATTTTTTGATATGTCCGGGGGAAAGGTTTCCGACGCCCACCCCGGGTTAATTGGCCCTACCTATTTTCTACCTAATTAACGAGGACCTCATTCGCCTCATCTGAGAAGACTTTCACTCTCCTTCTCCCTGACAGCTCCTCCTGCTGCATACTGATATCACTAGACATGTTTAAACTGAACAGACTGCTTCTCTTCTCTCTCCTTCTCTTCCCCCCTCTTGTTCACTCTTCTGAGCATGCGCAGATGACCCCTGAACTTCCGAATCGAGGGAAAACTTCTTTGCTAAAAAAAAACGCGCATGCGCAGAACAGTCGTTGCTATAGAGGCCAACCTTGCATGACTGAATACATTATTATGGGCCATTTCACATCGCTAAGGCTAGCACCCAAATGAAAAAGACGAAACTAGCAGTTTTTAAAGTGGCCGATATGCCAGCGATCCTGAAAAATAAAAAAAAGCACTAACGCCGTAAATATAGCCCATTTTTGGGCACTAGCGATCATAATGGAAAGTCTCGCCCTTTCCCCTCGCCACAACTTGCTTTCCCACCTATCTTTGCATCATCAGCAAATTTGGCTACAGTACACTCAGTTCCTTCATCCAAGTCATTAATATAGATTGTAAATAGTTGAGGACCCAGCACTGATCCCTGTAGCACCACACTAGTTACAGTTTGCCAACCTGAAAATGATCCATTTACCATGACTCTCTGTTTTCTGTTAATTAACCAATCCTTTATCCATGCTAATAATATATTACCTTGAACACCATGAGCTCTTATTTGCTGGAATTCTTTGAGGAGATAACAAACAGGATGGATAAAGGGGTTCCAGTAGATGTGGTGTATTTGAACTTCCAGAAGGCAGTTGACAAGGTGCCACATAAAAGGTTACTGCATAAGATAAAAGTTCACGGGGTTGGTAGTAATATATTAGCATGGATAGAGGATTGGCTAAGTAACAGAAAACAGAGGGTCGGGATAAATGGTTTATTCTCGGGTTGGCAATCAGTAACTAGTGGGGTGCTGTAGGGACTGGGACCCCAACTATTTACAATCTATATTAACGACTTGGAAGAAGGGACTGAGTGTAAAATAGCCAAGTTTGCTGATGATACAAAGATGGGAGGAAAAGCAATGTGTGAGGAGGACATTAAAAATCTGCAAAAGGACATATACAGGCTAAGTGAGTGGGAAAAAATTTGGCAGATGGAGTATAATGTTGGAAAGTGTGAGGTCATGCACTTTGGCAGAAAATATCAAAGAACAAGTTATTATTTAAATTAAAGGGAAATCGTGCTGCAATACAACGGGACCTGGGGGTACTTGTGCATGAAACACAAAAGGATAGTGTGCAGGAACAGCACGTGATCAGGAAGGCCAATGGAATCTTGACCTTTATTGCAAAGGGGATAAAGTATAAAAGCAGGGAAGTCTTGCTAAAGGTATACAGGGTATTGTAGAGGCCACACGTGGAATAATGCGTGCAGTTTTGGTTTCCATATTTACGAAAGGATAGAATTGCATTGGAGGCAGTTCAGAGAAGGTTCACTAGGTTGATTCCAGAGATGAGGGGGGTTGACTTATGAGGAAAGCTTGAGTAGGTTGGGCCTCTACTCATTGGAATTCAGAAGAATGAGAGGTGATCTTATCGAAATATATAAAATTATGAGGGGGCTTGACAAAGTGGATGCAGAGAGGATGTTTCCACTGATGGGGGAGACTAGAACTAGAGGGCATGATCTTAGAATAAGGGGCCACCCATTTAAAACTGAGATGAGGAGAAATTTCTTCTCTCAGAGGATTGTAAATCCGTGGAATTCGCTGCATCAGAGAGCTGTGGAAGGTGGGACATTGAATAAATTTAAGACAGAAATAGACAGTTTCTTAAATGATAAGGGGATAAGGAATTATGGGGAATGGGCGGGGAAGTGGAGCTGAGTCTATGATCAGATTAGCCATGGTCTTATTGAATGGCGGAGCAGACTCGAGAGGCCATATGGCCTACTCCTGTTCCTATTTCTTATGTTCTTATGTTCTTATTTTGTTCAGTAAACTTTTATGTGGCACCTTATCGAATGCCTTTTGAAAATCCAAACACATGACATCTACTGGTTCTCCTTTATCCATACTGCTCATTACATCCTCAAAGAACTCTAGTAAATTTGTCAAACATGATTTTCCTTTCATAAAACCATGTTGAGTTTGCTTGATTGTATTATGATTTTCTAAATTCCCTGCTACTACTCGCTTAATTATGGATTCAAGCATTTTCCCAATAACAGATGTTAGGCTAACTGGCCTATTTGCGGTTTCCCAATCTGCTAGGACCTTTCCAGAATCCAAGGAATTTTGGAAGATTATAACCAATCTGCATGCTGCAGAATGCTGTACTCTCCTGGTTTCCATTCTTTTCACTTCTATGCTTTCGCCATCCTTCTCCTCAGAGGGAAATTCATTCTTTCACTATGCAGTGGTCCCCTTAAATTCTCAGCACCTTCAAATCCTTAGAAACTGCAGCTTTTAAGTAGACAAAGTGATTTCCAGCCAAATTACTGTTGCAGAATTGCGCTCATGTGTGACCTTTCACCTTCCTGATCTCTTTCTTTCTGTGGGATCAGCATACAGGCTTAGAGAGCTGGGGAAATCTCGGGGTACCCTTGGCAACATCCCTGATTTCTTAAAATGTGGTGGGGCATGCCTCCGGTGGGTCAGCCGTTGTTTGGGGTGAAGTTTCAGCTGGGTCTCTCCAGCCCATTTTTCTTGCTGGACTGTCTTTTTCCCAGCAAAAATGGGCACGTTTTTAAAGGAAAATTCAAGCTGGAAGTCTGAATTGGGAAGAGTAATATTCCCTAGAGCCTAGACAAACACAGAAATAAGAAGAAAAAATATTCAGCATAAAAATAAAGTATGTTTAAAAGAGGAAAGGTGAGTGCTCATCACCTAATGGCAATCTTACATTCAGGGTTTTACCTTCCTGTGTCTGTTTAATAATCAACATTGCTTCGAGCCAACAAAAAGAGTGTGTGGTAAAATCCATACAAGTATTCCCATTACTGCCTCACGAGGCCACATCCTCCTTTCTTTCTTCAGTCACCATTTTCTTAGCAAAATAGAACTTATGTTGGAAGAATAATAAAGGTTAATTTATGGAAGATTTTAATTGTTCCTTGTGAAACAGGGTAATTACAGAAGCAGTCAAGCATTGGAGATGCTAGTCAATTCTTTTACCCATGGCTTGATGTAACTGGTGGTGCCTGTTGAATTATCGATCTATTCCAAACCAGTAAATATATTTTGTACCGAGAGTAATCCTGTTTATGATATTTGAATGAATATTTATATGTGCACGCAGATCTGCTTTTCAGTTGTACATTTACTAATGTTTCTACATCATGGATAGCCATGGCAACAAACTTCTCCTTAAGCATTTTATGATAATGAATAGGTTATTATAGTAATCCGCAGAATCATGACTATTTAAATCCTGCCACTAGAAAATTATATCTAAGTATTGCTTGAATTTCAAAAGGTGGTGTGCATATTATTATAGTGCATTAATATGGCCTTTTATTCGCTAAACATTTTGATTTGAACATTTATTTTTATTTTCTTGTTCTGTAAAGAGTTAAGAGCTTGAAAAGCTTAATAGATTCTCTTCAAGTATCAAAAATCCAATTAAAGAGATAAATGTTCATTAATGCAAGAGTCATTGTGGAGTAATGGGTGGTAAGCAGGGAAGTTTGAGTATACATTAGGAAATGAAAGATAGGCAGAAAGCAATTTTACTAAGAACAGAAACATGAAACTTAGATTGCAAAGGTTGCATTGAATTGGAGGCTAACTAATAAACTTTATATTTAGTGGGAACGTGTAATTTTTTAATAATGAGGAACAAAGTCTTTACGAAAATATATTGTTTAAATTTCAACAGGACCCTTAACAATGTTTGGAATATAAAATTATAATTATTTTTAAAAGCTGCTTTTATCAAATAAAGATTTGGAGAACATACACATATGCACAAGAGGGATAGAGACAGACAGAGAGAGAGAGAGAGAGAGTGAGACCGAGACAGAGAGAAATACAGAGAAAGAAAGACTTGTATTTTTATAGCACCTTTCACAACTACCAGATGTCTCAAAACACTTTACAGCAATGAAGTATTTTTGGAGTGTACTTTTGAGAGAGAGAGGGAGAGAGAGAGAGAGAGAGAAAGACAGAGACAGTGAAAGAAAGCCAGAGAGAGAGAGAGAGAGAGAAAGGAATGATCAGCAGAGGAAATGTAGCGGGTGATGGAAACAACACAATTTTTTGTGCAAGAAACAAACTCTTTATACTGAGTAGAAAATATTTGCTCCAAAGCTGATCATTTCACAGGATCCCGACTGAAGCAGGCAGAAATTGGAGACATTAAGGTGGCAGATTTTGAGAAATACATTTCTGCTCAATGATTGCAGTCTGCTTAAACAGTTTACAAGATAATCCGTCCAGTAAGCAGCTGGCCCTGACAGTTAGCATGTTCATTCTGCTGGATAACAAATGCAGTCTGATTGCAGCTCAAGCGGCCATTCCACATGCAAGGAGGCATTGTTCCATTTCTGATTAAATGGGCAGCTGTAGATTGCAAAGAATGTAATTGCCTTGGCCACGCAACATCTTCACCTGTTATTTCAAGTATGCTAAATCATAGCAGAAATTATTAACAGCCACCGTTTCATGGTAGTTTAATTTGAGACGATGCACCGTTAGTGTAACACAGATGAATAGGTGTGTTGGACTTGACTTTAAATAGGGCTGACATCCAATGAATATTTTCGAGCAATTGCACAGTAGGGAGCCCGTCAGTGATTGCATTTACTGCCACACAATTGCCAAGCACAGAAGGGGGAAAAAAAGTCTGCTAACACTGCTTGCACTCATAATCTTAACAATGATTGGAGCATTTGACAGCTAAATCATTTTTCAATTAGGTCTATAAACGATGTGAGCATGTGCTGATGAGTTTTCGGTGAAATATTTCAGTACCAAGTTGATCAGGGAATTCACTTACTGTTCAGATTGGAAGTGGTATTAAATTTTAATGCACAGCATTTAGTATCCCAGCAATCTTCTTCTGATGCACTCCCACAATGGCTCAGTGAGTTGATACAGTGAGCAGCTGAACCATATAGACCAGCAAGCTACAGATCCAATTCTTGTTCTATTCTAAATCAGGTGATTGCAGCCAGAGTGGCGATACAGGCAGCAGAGCTTGTTCTCCAGTCGTCTTCGTTAACCCTTGCCACTGGATCAAGATGGATTATGAAAGGGAAATCATGCTTGACAAATCTTCTAGCGTTTTTTTGAGGATGTAACTGGTAGAGTGGATAAGGGAGAACCAGTGGACGTGGTGTATTTGACTTTCAAAAGACTTTTGACAAGGTCCCACACAAGAGATTAGTGTGCAAAATTAAGGCACATGGTATTGGGGGTAACGTATCGACGTGGATGGAGAACTGGTTGGCAGACAGGAAGTAAAGAGTGGGAACAAACGGGTCCTTTTCAGAATGGCAGGCAGTGACTAGTGGGCTACCGCAAGGTTCAGTGCTGGGACTCCAGCTATTTACAATATGCATTAATGATTTAGACGAAGGAATTGAATGTAATATCTCCAAGTTTTCAGATGACAGTAAGCTGGGTGGCAGTATGAGCTGTGAGGAGGAAGCTAAGAGGCTGCAGAGTGACTTGGACAGGTTAGGTGAGTGGGCAAATGAATGGCAGATGCAGTATGATGTGGATAAATGTGAGGTGATCCACTTTGGTGGCATAAACAGGAAGGCAGATTATTATCTGAATGGTGAAAGATTAGGAAAAGGGGAGGTGCAAAGAGACCCGAGTGTCATGGTACATCAGTCATTGAAGGTAGGAATGCAGGTACAGCAGTCAGTAAAGAAAGCAAATGGCATGCTAGCCTTCATAGCGAGAGGATTTGAGTATAGGAGCAGGGAGGTCTTATGCAGTTGTACAGGGCCTTGGTGAGACCACACCTTGAGTATTGTGTGCAGTTTTAGTCTCCTAATCTGAGCAAGGATGTGCTTGCTATTGAGGGAGTGCAGCGAAGGTTCACCAGACTAATTCCCGGGATGGCAGGACTGACATATGAAGAAAGACTGGATCGGCTAGGCTTATACTCACTGGAATTTAGAAGAATGAAAGGGGATCTAATAGAAACATATAAAATTATGACAGGACTGGACAGGTTAGTTGCAGGAAGAATGTTCCCGATGTTGGGGAAGTCCAGAACCAGGGGTCACAGTCTAAGGATAAGGGGTAAGCCATATAGGACGAGATGAGGAGAAACTTTTTCACCCAGAGAGTGGTGAGCCTGTGGAATTCTCTACCACAGAAAGTTGTTGAGTCCAGTTCATTGGATATATTCAAGAGGGAGTTAGATGTGGCCCTTATGGCTAAATTGATCAGGGGGTATGGAGAGAAGGTGGGAGTGGGGTATTGAAGTTGCATGATCAGCCATGATCATATTGAATGGCGGTGCAGGCTCAAAGGGCCGAATGGCCTAATCCTGCACCTATTTTCTATGTTTAAGACCTCCTTGCTCTGTCAAGCCCGTGTGGTGGCTGGTGTGCAACGGCCACCCCACGTTAAAAGAATCCGCGCACAGGCATCTTCCACCCTTCAGTATGTAGTTCAGGACCTAGAATGTCAGGACCCTCATTGAAACACCTGTGAACTCATCCCTTTTTGGTGTGGAAGCAAGTCATCCTCGATACGAGGGACTGCCTAATACTATACAGGCTCTACAATTGGCCACTGCACCTACGTGTTATGGAGGGGACACCCTCATTATTGCTCATGAACTAGAGGCTCTAGCAATGTTCCCTGTAATTTTATTTGCGTGCACGGCACCTTTAAGGGCTGCAAATCTCCGTGCATGTGCTGTTTTTCCAATGGAAAGCCGGCCGCGCAGCTCAACGGGAACATTGGACCCTGACCCCAGCTGGGGGTGCAGTATGTGCCGATTTGGCTGTGAACAGGATGGGTCTTGGCTGTGATGTGTCCCATGACTGAATAGCTTACCAATACTCTATCAAGATGTACAAAAATAATGACCACTTGATTGAGGTACTGGAGGGCACCTAATGCTAGTGCATTGACAGCCCCAAGAAGATTCAATGCCTTCTGGAGAGGAAACAAAGAAAACTGATGAAAAAAGAGAAAAGAATAAGAGAAATCTTCTTTTGATAAAAGGTTTAAAATTGATTGTAAATTATTGGCCCAGAAATTGTGGTCGGTGGCTTCCCGCGGGCAGATGCCTCCTAACTGAAAAATTTCTACAAATGTACCTGGTGGTCCTGGAGGAACGCAGGATTCCGTTGTGGAGGCCTTCTCTTCCTGCGCTGCGAAGCACGCTCCCATCCTCCTGGTTCCCACGCAGAAGGTGCAGTCACGTGTGACTGCTCAACCAATCAGGTACAGTATTCCACAGCTTTCTCATTAATAGCAGTGAGAGCTCCGTATCTACGAGTTCTCATTGCTATTAATGAGAAAAAAAAACCCACTCTAAACACCATAATAAAAAAAACCACATCTCACATAATTAAAATTAATTGAAATTAAAGTTAATAAATGCCTGAGAAAAAAAAGATATTTTTCCGATTTTTAAAAAAGTTTTGGTAATTAGTGTTAAAAATAAACTTACATTAGTGGGCAGGGTTTTTAACAATAAAATGTGTTTTTTTAATTTAATTTAATTATACTTTTGCATGTTTTAAAACTCTTACCCTGTAAAAGTTATCAGGCACAAGAATTTTCAGGACATTTGCTGGCAAGATATGGGTAAATCCCGTAATCTTGCCCATGCAAATGTCCTTGCTCTCGATATGCGTTGGATCTGTCAAGCTCTAGCCCCCATGAGTTTAAGAGAGACAGATCGGAAAAGCCGCTTTTCAGGGCATGCGCATTGTGCGCTGAAAAACGGCTTTTGTGATGCCTTCCCGGGTCCGTAGACACAGTACGGACCTGGGGAGGCCGGGATTTCCAGGCCATTGTATATGCCAAGCTGGCTAACATGAAAAGAGAGCGTTTTACTTCAATTTTCCTCCTTTATCTAGTCTGAAGGATTTCTTTTGTTTCTCATGTCTCTCTTGAACTCATGGGGGCTAATTTTAACCAAACTTGTCTGGTGTGAAACCCACGGGATCAGGTGCTAGTTTTACACCTGCCCAATCATAGTCTACATTGACTTCAGTGGAGAGTAAAATCAGGCGGGCTGTGAAACAGGCATTGCACCCGATCTCGTCAATTTCCTGACAGGTGGGTTAAGTTAACTTTGCCGCCCATGGTTTTCAGTTCATTTATTCATTATTTATTTATTTTCCCACCTTTTTTTTTGACTGCGAGCTTTCTCCCTCCTATCCTGAAGTCACAAGCTCATTACTTGTTTTTTTTTTCATTGAGATGTGAGCGTAACTGGCCAGCATTTATTGCCCATTCCTAATTGCCCTTGAGAAGATGGTGGTGAGCCACCTTCTTGAACTGCTGCAGCCCTTGTAGTGAAGGTACTCCCACAGTGCTGTTAGGAATGGAGTTCCAGGATTTTGACCCAGCGACGATGAAAGAACAGCGATTATATTTCAAGTTAAGATGGTGTGTGACTTTACATAGAAACATAGAAACTTTGGGCCCAAGTTTCCACATGATTCGTGTCTGATTTTTAGGAGCAACTGGTGGAGAACGGACTATTTTAGAAATCGCAATTCTCCACATTTTTTTTTGCAGTTCTAGTCAGGTAGAACAGTTCTAGTTTAGAACAGAATTTTTTCTTCAAAAGGGGGCGTGTCCGGCAACTGATGCCTGATTTGAAAGTTTCCACAGTGAAAATGTACTCCAAACTAAAGGAGAATGGCGCCAGTGAAGATTTTTGTAGAACTGAAAAAACCTGTTCTACACATTAAAAACTCAGGCGCAGGTTACAAATTAGGCGTCCAGAACGAGGTGGGGGGGGAGAAGGGAACTCATTAAATTGGACAATAAATCCTTATTTATACTTCTACAAATATTATACAAATAAATCCAACCTGAATAAACATTTATAAGCCAAGAAAAGATTAAATAAACCATCTTCCTACCTGTGTGAAAGTGCTTCAGCCAGGGAGAATTCTGCAGCTGTTCGTGCCGCTGAGCGAGAGAGGGAGGGAGAGAGGGGAGAGAGGGAGGGAGAGAGAGAGAGAGGGAGAGGGGAGAGAGGGAGGGAGAGGGAGGGAGAGGGAGAGAGAGGGGAGAGGGGAGGGAGAGGGGGGAGGGGAGGGAAGAGACGGGGGGGGGTCGGGGAACTGGAGCGGGAGGGGGGGGGGAGGAGCGGGTGTCGGGGGGGGAGCGGGTGTCGGGTCTCGGTCGGGGCGGGGGGGAGCGGGTCTCGGGTGTCGGGTCGGGGCGGGGGGGGGGAAGAGCGGGTGTCGGGTCGGGGCGGGGGGGGGGAGCGGGTGTCGGGTCGGGTCTGGTCGGCGGGGGGGGGGGGAGCGAGTGTCGGGTCTGGTCAGCGGGGGGGGAGAGCGGGTGTCGGGTCGGGTCTGGGGAGGAGCGGGTATCGGGTCGGGTCTGGTCGGCGGGGGGGTGGGGGGGGAGCGAGTGTCGGGTCTGGTCGGGGGCGGGGGAGCAGGAGCTGGCCGTGGGAGGAGCCTCATTCACGCAGCCCCAGTGAGGCCATTCGGCCAGGGCTAGGGGCTGCGTGCTTCGGGCCCCTCCCACACAGTTCGGCGCCTGGAGCTACTGCACTTGCGTGCCGACTGTAGCGCGCATGTGCAGAGGTCCCGGCACTGTTTTCAGCGCCGGGACCTGGCTCCGCCCCCCCCCACAGCTCGTGCTGGCTGCGCTGAGTGCCACAGGACCTGTAAGTCAGTGGAGAATACCGAGGATTTTTTTAGGCGCCGTTTTAGGCGCGAAAAACGGGCGCCCAGCTCGGAGGGGCGCCCGTTTTTTTTCTTGTGGAAACTTGGGTCCATAGAAACATAGAAAATAGGTGCAGGAGTAGGCCATTCAGCCCTTCAAGCCTGCACCGCCATTCAAGGGCAACTTGCAGGTGATGGTGCTCTCAAGTGCCTGCTGCCCTTGATCTTCTAGGTGGTAGAGGTTGTGGGTTTGGGACCTGCTGCCAAAGAAGCCTTGTCCAGTTGCTGCAGTGCATTGTGTGGATTGTACACACTGCAGCCGCGGTGCACTGGTGGTGGAGGGAATTAATGTATAAAGTGTTGAATGGGGTGCCAATCTAGCGGGTTGCTTTGTCCTGGATGGTGTCGAGCTTCTTGAGTGTTGTTGGAGCTGCTCTCACCCAGAGGTACGGTTCCAGAGCACCAGATGCCCAAATGGACATTGTGCATGTGTGGTTCTTTGGAAGGCATGTGGAAATCACAATTGTGTCCAATCCTATGCTTATCTGATGTCTACATGAGTGCATTTCTAACAGAAATTGCTGGATAATGATCATGAACAGAAAATCTTTCCAATTTTTCCTCTCCTTAAGCCAGGATTGTTGAAGCAAACATGTAGCACTCCTATTGTGCCTTGGCTGAGATCAATAATGTCTGCACTCAGCACTGTCTGGAGATCAAACCTAGGTACTTCATGATCTCGATGGCACCAGTACTTGCTGGATACACTCACTGAGTCATTGGACGAACAGCCAATACTTAGTTTTCATAATCCTGTTTTTTGAACTCAGCATTTAGAGATAATATTAAAAAGGGCACCAATCATTACATTGCCAAATGTATAGATTTGTGTTTTAGAACAGGTTTTCTGATCAGTATTAAAAGCAACTTGTTTCACCCTCGCCTCTGTGGGTTGTAGCCACATATTCTGTTTTACAGTAACATTGTAATTCAATCCATATAGATGGAGCAGATATTTCTGCACACAAATATTCCTACATTTAATGTTGACGGAAAACAGCAGCAAATGGGAATATTTATTATGGAGCTCCTACTCACCTGACTGCTTAAATGGCACCAAACATTTAAATAGACATTCAATAAGGTGCCACATAAAAGGTTACTGCACAAGATAAAAGTTCACGGGTTGGGGTAATACATTAGTATGCTCAGAGGATTGGCTAACTAACAGAAAACAGAGAGTCGGGATAAATGGGTCATTTTCTGGTTGGCAAACAGTAACTAGTGGGGTGCCGCAGAGATCGGTGCTGGGTCCTCAACTATTTACAATCTATATTAATGACTTGGATGACGGGATCGAGTGTAATGTAGCCAAGTTTTCTGATGATACAAAGATGGGTGGGAAAGCAAATTGTGAGGGCACAAAAAATCTGCAAAGGGATATAGACAGGCTAAGTGAGTGGGCAAAAATTTGGAGTATAATGTGGGAAAATGTGAGGTTATCCACTTTGGCAGAAAAAATAGAAAAGCAAATTATAATTTAAATGGAGAAAAATTGCAAAGTGCTGCAGTACAGAGAGACCTGGGGGTCCTTGTGCATGAAGCACACAAAGTTAGTATGCAGGTACTGCAAGTAATCAGGAAGGCAAATGGAATGTTGGCCTTTTTTGCAAGGTGGATAGAGTATAAAAGCAGAGAAGTCCTGCTGCAACTATACAGGGTATTGGTGAGGCCACACCTACTGTACTGCGTACAGTTTTGGTCTCTGTATTTAAGGAAGGATATACTTGCATTGGAGGCTGTTCAGAGAAGGTTCACTCGGTTGATTTTGGAGATGTGGAGGTTGACTTATGAAGATAGGTTGAGGAGGTTGGGCCTATACACATTGGAGTTCAGAAGAATGAGAGGTGATCTCATCGAAACATATAAGATAATGAGGTGGCTCGACAAGGTGGATGCAAAGAAACTCACAGGGGAAACTAAAACTAGGGGAAGCGGGCTAGATTTTCCACTTTTGTGCTTATCACCCAAAAATGGGTGTTATTTCCGGCGTGGGCAGTAAAAAAGGGTTTTCAGATCGCTGGCTTCTCACCCATTCTCAAAGCACCTAGTCTCCATTTTTGAAAATGGGCGTTACCACGAGTGATCGGAAATGGGCGTCAGCGTTAAATTTTTTGGACTTTCTGCCGTAAAGTGTCGCCGTTGTTAGCAACGGCATAGCAACGCTTGATTCCCGTGATTCAGGAGGTTAAGGGTCATCATGACATGCGCAGAAGAGGAGACAGAGAGAGAGGGAGCTGAGAGCGACTGAACGCGTGTGCAGCTGTGGTGTGCGCTTGTTTGACTGGAGTGGGAGGCACAAGGGAGATTCACCAGCAGCAAAAAGCCGACTAAGCACCAAGAACATAGTTGGCACCAAGTTTTTGTCCAACAAATAAGGTATAACATGGAAGGGATGGAGGAGGCCCTGGAGCTGGTAGCCAGGAACATTGGCAGCAGAGGACTCCCAGTGCACCCCAAGGTGCCGCACCCCCATTGCCAACCACACATGAGAGCCAGGTCTTGCTCCTGGCTCGGAGCACGTTCCCAACTCGGGATCGTCCTCTCCCATATCCATTGAAGCAGCGGTTCGGCCGTCATTCCCCCCCGCGACCCCCCCCCCCCCCAAAGAAGCATCACCTGAGGAGCTCCTCGGCCAGGCGGATTGGAGTCAGGAGGGGAAGGGGAAGGGGAAGGGGTAGAGGTGGGGAGGGGAAGCGGTGTGGGGGGGGGTGGGGGGGAGCAGGGGGGAGGGTTGTTTTTTACAGAATTACTGATGATTTCAGGCAAATGTTCAGTTTAAATGTTTTTTATTTAACAAAACCTTGTTGCGCATTGGCTCAGATAGCTGCACCGTTACACGCTGGTGATTCCTTAACATCAAAGGGTATAATGACACTCAACTTCAATCAACTGTCACCAAGATGATGCCCACCATTGATGTATCACCTGCACACCCAGCAGTGTATCAACCTTGTAAATAACACCAACGTTCTTTCAGGCAAAATGATAATTAATGAGCTCCTGACGTAAGGCTCCTGCAGCTATCATGCCACCATGGGCCCTTTCATGCGGTCTTCAGTGGTCGAGGGCATGGCTTCAGCGTCAGCCTGACTGTCTGGGCCGATGTCAGTGTCCGCCTCCTCATCCCTCCTCTTCCTCTCTCTGGTGAGGTGGACTGTCAGATTCATCAGGCAATTCTTGTCCCCTCCTGATAGCCAAGTTGTGCAGCATGGAGCACACCACCACAAATTGAGTTATCTGCTCAGGGTGGTATTGGAGCTCACTTCCTGAGTGGTTCAGGCATCCAAAGCGCTGCTTTAGCACTCCAATGGTTTTCTCCATGATATTGCGAGTTGCTCTGTGGCTCTCATTGTATCGCCTCTCGGCTTCAGTGTCGGTGTCCTGTAAGGGGGTCATCAGCCAGGTGGCGAGGCCATATCCTTTGTCCCCAAGCATCCAGCATTGACCTTGTGGTTGATGGTTGTGAGAAAAAGGTTAGTAAAGACAAACGTAGGTCCCCTGCAGTCAGAATCAGGGGAAGTCATAACGGGGAACAAAGAAATGGCTGCCCAATTGAACAAGTACTTTGGTTCGGTATTCACTAAGGAGGACACAAACAACCTTCCGGATATAAAAGGGGTCAGAGGGTCTAGTAAGGAGGAGGAACTGAGGGAAATCCTTATTAGTCAGGAAATTGTGTTGGGGAAATTGATGGGATTGAAGGCCGATAAATCCCCAGGGCCTGATGGACTGCATCCCAGAGTACTTAAGGAGGTGGCCTTGGAAATAGCGGAGGCATTGACAGTCATTTTCCAACATTCCATTGACTCTGGATCAGTTCCTATGGAGTGGAGGGTAGCCAATGTAACCCCACTTTTTAAAAAAGGAGGGAAAGAGAAAACAGGGAATTCGGTCAGCCTGACATCGGTAGTGGGTAAAATGATGGAATCAATTATTAAGGATGTCATAGCAGCGCATTTGGAAAGAGGTGACATGATAGGTCCAAGTCAGCATGGATTTGTGAAAGGGAGATCATGCTTGACAAATCTTCTGGAATTTTTTGAGGATGTTTCCAGTAGAGTGGACAAGGGAGAACCAGTGGTGTATTTGGACTTTCAGAAGGCTTTCGACAAGGTCCCACACAAGAGATTAATGTGCAACGTTAAAGCACATGGGATTGGGGGTAGTGTGCTGATGTGGATTTAGAACTGGTTGTCAGACAGGAAGCAAAGAGTAGGAGTAAATGGGTACTTTTCAGAATGGCAGGCAGTGACTAGTGGGGTACTGCAAGGTTCTGTGCTGGGGCCTCAGCTGTTTACACTGTACATTAGTGATTTAGACGAGGGGATTAAATGTAGTATCTCCAAATTTGCAGATGATACTAAGCTGGGTGGCAGTGTGAGCTGTGAGGAGGATGCTATGAGGCTGCAGAGTGACTTGGATAAGGTCGGTGAGTGGGCAAATGCATGGCAGATGAAGTATAATGTGGATAAATGTGAGGTTATCCACTTTGGTGGTAAAAACAGAGAGACAGACTATTATCTTAATGGTGACAGATTAGGAAAAGGAGAGGTGCAACGAGACCTGGGTGTCATGGTACATCAGTCAATGAAGGTTGGCATGCAGGTACAGCAGGCGGTTAAGAAAGCAAATGGCATGTTGGCCTTCATAGCGAGGGGATTTGAGTACAGGGGCAGGGAGGTGTTGCTACAGTTGTACAGGGCCTTGGTGAAGGCACACCTGGAGTATTGTGTCCAGTTTTGGTCTCCTAACTTGAGGAAGGACATTCTTGCTATTGAGGGAGTGCAGCGAAGGTTCACCAGACTGATTCCCGGGATGGTGGGACTGACATATCAAGAAAGACTGGATCAACTGGGCTTGTATTCACTGGAGTTCAGAAGAATGAGAGGGGACTTCATAGAAACGTTTAAAATTCTGACGGGTTTAGACAGGTTGGATGCAGGAAGAATGTTCCCAATGTTGTGGAAGTCCAGAACCAGGGGTCACAGTCTAAGGATAAGGGGTAAGTCATTTAGGACCGAGATGAGGAGAAACTTCTTCACCCAGAGAGTGGTGCACCTGTGGAATTCTCTACCACAGAAAGTTGTTGAGGCCAATTCACTAAATATATTCAAAAGGGAGTTAGATGAAGTCCTTACTACTAGGGGGATCAAGGGGTATGGCGAGAAAGCCGGAAGGGAGTACTGAAGTTGCATGTTCAGCCATGAACTCATTGAATGGCGGTGCAGGCTAGAAGGGCCGAATGGCCTACTCCTGCACCTAGTTTTCTATGTTTCTATGTTTCTGAACCCTTTGTCCCCGAACAACCAGCTGTGCCCTTCTGGCAGCTCCTGAAACATGGTAGATATAACACTCTCATGTAGGATGAAAGCATCATGAATACTACCTGGGTATTTGGCATCCACTGCCATGATCCGATGTAGATTGTCACAGATGAGCTGCACATTTAGGGAATGGAACCCTTTCCTGTTGCGATAAACCTCGGAGTCATCCAAAGGTGCTCTCAGGTTGATGTGGGTACAGTCGACTCCTTTGGGAAGTCAGCAATTCTGGAGAACCCCACAGCCCTGGCTCGCATTGCCTGTGTGGTCATAGGGAAATTGATGAACTGGTCCCTTTTAGTGTAACAGTCACCTGTCGAATGCAGCAATGTGCAGCATGCTGCAAGATGCAGCACATGTCCCCAGTTGCTGTTTGAAATGAGCCAGAAGCAAAAAAGGCAAGTGCTGCAGTGACCTTCACTTCCACCGGTAGGGTAGTCCTTCTGCCACTTCTTGGCTGTATGGCTGATCTGACTAGCTGGCAGATCTCGGCAATGTCCTCCTTTCTAAATAGCAGCCTGCAAATGCAGTCTGCCTCACTCAGGTGTAGGTATGAGCACGTGTCACTATAGATTTGATCAGGGTATGGCCTCCTCCCCATTAATGCCCGAGCGATCTGGTTTGTTTGAGACGACGGTATCATCATAGCTATCGCCTCCATGTGCCATACATGTAAACCATCCTTACTACATGAGGCATAGTAAAATGTGCACCCATAATCCTTATTCTTAACTTTGTTATTCTTGTTATTGTGAGACTTACTGAAGCACAGCACACACACACACCTTTGCTGGATGACGGCCTCGCAGAACAGACCACACCCTGCAGGCGCAACACTAAGCTCTGTCTCTATGGAGACGTGACGCAGTGATTTATAGCACTTTAATTATAGCTTGTGCCGAAATGCCTATGTTTGCTGCTGAGTTGTGCCATCTCCAATGCGCAGTTCGGAGTGAATGCTGGCAGAATCGCTCCCTCGGCCAGACAGAAACACAGGAGCTTGGCGCTTGGATTCCACCCATGCCTGCCCCGCTGAGCTTCTTTACAAGCTGAGCCTGGGCAGGGTGGGGGGGGAGGTGGAGTTGGAATCCAAACGTCGAGCTCCTGTGCTTGTGTCCAGCTAAGGGAGTGAACCTGTGGCTGCCCAGCTGGCACTCCTCGGACCCGTGCCTGGAACCCCGTCATCAGAGATTCAGTGGTGTGGTGGGGTGGAATCGCAATTTGCCCATTCTCAAAAATATTCTGTGGGAAAAATGAACTTTCTGAGTTATTTTACGAGTTCCCTCTGCAAAAATCATCACAAATTTGTGTTTTAAATTGCCTTCTTTCCTCACACTAAAAACTGAGAATTATACTCAGCGTCGATTTCCTAAAGTTAACGTAGGGTTTTCCTGATTGGTACTTTTAATGTCTGTAAGCTTGTAATGTTGTAGAGCTACACTGTGGATGTGGACGTATTGTGTTACTGCAATTAAAGGTGAATAAATGAGTCAGCTGACCAGAAGCTTCCGGAACTTCTGAGATGCTGTCTGCCATTATAGAAAGCTGCGTGTGCTATGCTCTGTGAATATCTCACATTTGGCAACGTGATGGGAGTTTTCGGATGATATAAAGCCAAAATTTTGTTGGTGAAGGAGTCAGCCAGCCAACAGAGAGAATTTTTTGAGGATGTTTCCAGGAGAGTGGACAAGGGAAAACCAGTTGATGTGGTATATTTGGACTTTCAGAAGGCTTTCGACAAGGTCCCACACAAGATATTAATGTGCAAAGTTAAAGCACATGGGATTGCGGGTAGTGTGCTGACATGGATTGAGAACTGGTTGTCAGACAGGAAGCAAAGAGTAGGAGTAAATGGGTACATTTCAGAAGGCAGGCAGTGACTAGTGGGGTACCGCAAGGTTCTGTGCTGGGGCCTCAGCTGTTTACACTGTACATTAATGATTTAGACGAAGGGATTAAATGTAGTATCTCCAAATTTGCGGATGATACTAAGTTGGATGGCAGTGTGAGCTGCGAGGAGGATGCTATGAGGCTGCAGAGTGACTTGGATAGGTTAGGTGAGTGGGCAAATGCATGGCAGATGAAGTATAATGTGGATAAATGTGAGGTTATCCACTTTGGGGGTAAAAACAGAGAGACAGACTATTATCTGAATGGTGACAGGTTAGGAAAAGGGGAGGTGCAACGAGACCTGGGTGTCATGGTACATCAGTCATTGAAGGTTGGCATGCAGGTACAGCAGGCGGTTAAGAAAGCAAATGGCATGTTGGCCTTCATAGCGAGGGGATTTGAGTACAGGGGCAGGGAGGTGTTGCTACAGTTGTACAGGGCCTTGGTGAGGCCACACCTGGAGTATTCTGTACAGTTTTGGTCTCCTAACTTGAGGAAGGACATTCTTGCTATTGAGGGACTGCAGCGAAGGTTCACCAGACTGATTCCTGGGATGGCGGGACTGACATATCAAGAAAGACTGGATCAACTGGGCTTGTATTCACTGGAGTTCAGAAGAATGAGAGGGGACCTCATAGAAACGTTTAAAATTCTGACGGGTTTAGACAGGTTAGATGCAGGAAGAATATTCCCAATGTTGTGGAAGTCCAGAACCAGGGGTCACAGTCTGAGGATAAGGGGTAAGCCATTTAGGACCGAGATGAGGAGAAACTTCTTCACCCAGAGAGTGGTGAACCTGTGGAATTCTCTACCACAGAAGCCAATTCATTAAATATATTCAAAAAGGAGTTAGATGAAGTCCTTACTACTCGGGGGATCAAGGGGTATGGCGAGAAAGCAGGAATGGGGTACTGAAGTTGCATGTTCAGCCATGAACTCATTGAATGGCGGTGCAGGCTAGAAGGGCCGAATGGCCTACTCCATGTTTCTATGATTGTTAAACAAGTCAGATACAGTGTTCTTGCGCAGGATGTGAGCATCATAGATCCTGCTCAGAAATTGAGCATTCACTGCCAGTATAATTTGCTGGTGGTCAACAACCAGTTGGACATTCAGGGAGTGGAATCCCTTGCATAGAGACATAGAAACATAGAAAATAGGTGCAGAAGTAGGCCATACGGCCCTTCGAGTCTGCACTGCCATTCAATGAGTCCATTGCTGAACATGCAACTTCAGTACCCCATTCCTGCTTTCTCGCCATACCCCTTGATCCCCCTAGTATTAAGGACTGCATCAAACGCATTTTTGAATATATTTAGTGAATTAGCCTCAACAACTTTCTGTGGTAGAGAATTCCACACGTTCACCACTCTCTGGGTGAAGAAGTTTCTCCTCATCTCGGCCCTAAATGGCTTACCCCTTATCCTTAGACTGTGACCCCTGGTTCTGGACTTCCCCAACATTGGGAACATTCTTTCTGCATTTACCTGTCTAACCCCGTCAGAATTTTAAACGTTTCTATGAGATCCCCTCTCATTCTTCTGAACTCCAGTGAATACAAGCCCAGTTGATCCAGTCTTTCTTGATATGTCAGTCCCTTCATCCCGGGAATCAGTCTGGTGAACCTTCGCTGCACTCCCTCAATAGCAAGAATGTCATTCCTCAAGTTAGGAGACCAAAACTGTGCACAATACTCCAGGTGTGGCCTCACCAAGGCCCTGTACAACTGTAGTAACACCTCCCTGCCCCTGTACTGAAATCCCCTCGCTATGAAGGCCAACATGCCATTTGCTTTCTTAACCGCCTGTTGTAACTGCATGCCAACCTTCAATGACTGATGTAGCATGACACCCAGGTCTCGTTGCACCTCCCCTTTTCCTAATCTGTCACCATTCAGATAATAGTCTGTCTCTCTGTTTTTACCACCAAAGTGGATAACCTCACATTTATCCACATTATACTTCATCTGCCATGCATTTGCCCACTCACCTAACCTATCCAAGTCACTTTGCAGCCTCATAGCATCCTCCTCGCAACTCGCACTGCCACCCAACTTAGTTTCATCCGCAAATTTGGAGATACTACATTTAATCCCCTCATTTAAATCATTAATGAACAATGTAAACAGCTGAGGCCCCAGCACAGAACCTTGCGGTACCCCACTAGTCACTGCCTGCCATTCTGAAAAGTACCCATTTACTCCTACTCTTTGCTTCCAGTCTGCCAACCAGTTCTCAATCCACATCAGCACACTACCCCCAATCCCATGTGCTTTAACTTTGCACATTAATCTCTTGTGTGGGACCTTGTCGAAAGCCTTCTGAAAGTCCAAATACACCACTGGTTCTCCCTTGTCCACTCTACTGGAAACATCCTCAAAAAATTCCAGAAGATTTGTCAAGCATGATTTCCCTTTCACAAATCCATGCTGACTTGGACCTATCATGTCACCTCTTTCCAAATGCGCTGCTATGAAATCCTTAATAATTGATTCCATCATTTTACCCACTACCGATGTCAGGCTGACCGGTCTATAATTGCCTGTTTTCTCTCTCCCTCCTTTTTTAAAAAATGGGGTTACATTAGCTACCCTCCACTCCATAGGAACTGATCCAGAGTCCATGGAATGTTGGAAAATGACTGTCAATGCATCCGCTATTTCCAAGGCCACCTCCTTAAGTTCTCTGGGATGCAGATTGCGTTTCCTGAAAACCTCTGCATCCTGAAAAAGTGCCCGCATTGCGATGTGCGTACAGTCTATTGCTCCCTGCATCTTGGGGAAGTTTGCATTTCTGGAGAACCCTGGAGCCCTCTCACTCTGTGCCTTCCTGGTTATAGGGAAGCTGAACAAGTCCCTCTTGCGTGCATACAAGGCTTCAGTGACCTGTCTAATGCAGCAATGTGTTGCTTGCTGAGAAATTCCGCAAATGTCGCCAGCTGAGGTCTGAAAAGAACCCGATGCGTAGAACGACAGTGCCGCGGTGACTTTGATCTTGATGGACAGTGCAGTACTGGTGGTGCTGGCAGGCTGCAGATCTGCCCTTATCAGCTGACATACCTCAGTGATAACCTCTTTGTGGAAGCGCAGTCTCCAAAGGCAGGTGGTGTCGCGCAAGTCGAGGTAAGTCTGCTTCTCCCTGTTCTTGCGGGGGGTGTAACGTCTGTTCCTCCTCATCAGTCTGGCACATCGTACATTGGGCACATAATGCTGTGGAGCGTACCTTTGGCGATCTTGAGTCTGCTGCATGTAATTGGTCATCAAGAGAAGGTGAGAGAGGACAGGCCCCATTGCAATAGCTCTTTGTTTTCCACCGATTGATCACAAAGAATGAATGTCCCGAAGAAGACACCTATTAAATTGCAATCGGTCACAGTATGATCAAGATGTTTGTCGAGATGTTGACATCAACTCCAATGACCTCCAGTGTAGATCTAAACTCCCCCGAGGTTGAAGCACAGCAGCCTTTTAAAGGATGCGACATGTGATATAGATCATGGCATCCATAACGCTGTGATTAGTTCTGGTTAGTTCCACATTTTCTGGGTGGGTTTTTGGGCGAGCGATATTGTGAGCGATATGTGTGCGAGGTGGTGAAAGTGACACTGAGCAATCTCATGGCTGTTAGTTTTGGTAAGTATGCTCTTTGCAACAAAAAAAAGTGGGCGGGCGGTATTATTGAATCTTGGCGTTAAATCAGTGTGGAAATTAACGCTGGGCGATATTATGGGCGTTGATTTCGCCCATTCTGATGATTCTGCCCAAAAAAAGTGGGCGGGCGGTATTATTTTTTCTCGGCATTAAGCACATGGGGAAAGTAATGCTCGCCGATAAGTTTCTGAAAGATGCCTGTCAGTTTACATTTTGTGGCTAAATGGGTGATATCTGGGCGTTATACATCATTTTAGCGGTAAAATGGGAGCTAAGTGGGCATTAAGCATGCAAAAAAAGTGGCGGTTCTAGCCAATGGTCTCAAAATAAAGGGCCACCCATTTAAAACTGAGATGAGGAGGAATTTCTTCTCTCTGAGGGTTGTAAATCTATGGAATTCTCTGCCCCAGAGAGCTGTGGAAGCTGGGTCATTGAATATATTTAAGGCGGAGATAGACAGATTTTTGAGCGATAAGGGAATAGAGGGTGATGGGGAGCGGGCAGGGAAGTGGAGCTGAGTCCATGATCAGATCATCCATGATCTTTTTAAATTGCCGAGAAAGCTCGAGGGGCCAGGTGGCCTACTCCTGCTCCTATTTCTTATGTTCTTATGTTCTTACATATACTATCCTGAATCAGAGTAGGATCCATTCCTCGTTCCTCCTTCCTACATCAAAAGGAAAAGAGAAAATATTACAGGAGCAGGACCTAATCTCAGGAGTGAAAAATTCTTAAAACAATAAAATATTAGGCTGATAGATTTCTAAACAATATCCTGCCATTAATAAGGAGGAGCGTCGGCAGCAGTGAGGAGGCGGTGCGGGAGTCCGGGGAGGCCTATAAAGGGCCAACATTGGCGGAGGAGCATCAGCAGCATCGAGGAGGCTAGCTGGTGCAGGGTGAGAAGGCAAAAAAGAAGTAGAAAGAAATCGAAGGGTGACATGACAGCCAAGGGGTTAAGTGATTGGCTGGTGATTGGTGAATAGTTTTTCTTTTTCTTTTCCTTTATCAGTGGGTAACTTTTATCATTGTTGTTGCCAAATTAAGTTAATCTAAGGGTTAAGTCATGGCAGGAGAGCTCAGATCCGTGTCATGCTCCTCCTGTGCTATGTGGGAACTCAGGGACGCTTCCAGTGTCCCTGATGACTACATGTGCGGGAAGTGTATCCTACTGCAGCTCCTGACACACCGCATTGCGGCACTGGAGCTGCGGGTGGATTCACTCTGGAGCATCCACGATGCTGAGGATGCCATGAAAGCACGTTTAGTGAGCTGGTCATACCACTGGTAAAGGTTACACATACAGATAGGGGATGGGTGACCAGCAGGAAGAGCAGTGCAAGGAAGGTAGTGCAGAGATCCCCTGCGGTCATCCCCCTCCAAAACAGATACAACGCTTTGGGTACTGTTGAGGGGGATGACTCATCAGGGGAGGGCAGCAGCAGCCATGTTCATGGCACCGTGGGTGGCTCTGCTGCACAGGAGGCAGGAGAAAGAGTGGGAGAGCTATAGTGGTAGGGGATTCTATTGTAAGGGGAATAGATAGACATTTCTGCGGCTGCAATCGAGACTCCAGGATGGTATGCTGCCTCCCTAGTGCAAGGGTCAAGGATGCCTTGAAGAAGGTGCAGGACATTTTGGAGGGGGAGGCTGAACAGTCAGTTGTCGTGGTGCATATAGGTACCAACGATATAGGTAAAAAACGGGATGAGGTCCTACAAGCTGAATTTAGGGAGCTAGGAGTTAAATTAAAAAGTAGGACCACCTCAAAGGTAGTAATCTCAGGATTGCTACCAGTGCCACGTGCTAGTCAGAGTAGGAATTGCAGGATAGCTCCGATGAATACGTGGCTTGAGGAGTGGTGTGGGAGGGAGAGATTCAATTTCCTGGGACATTAGAACCAGTTCTGGGGGAGGTGGGACCAGTACAAACGGGACGGTCTGCACCTGGGCAGGATCGGAACCAATGTCCTAGGGGAAGTGTTTGCTCGTGCTGTTGGGGAGGGGTTAAACTAATATGGCAGGGGGATGGCAGGGAGACAGAGGGAAGTAGAATGCGGACTGAAGCAAAAGATAGAAAGAAGAAAAGTAAAAGTGGAGGGCAGAGAAACCCAAGGCAAAAAGCAAAAAGGGCCACATTACAGCAAAATTCTAAAGGGGCAAAGTGAGTTAAAAAGACAAGCCTGAAGGATCTGTGCCTCAATGCGAGGAGTATTCGTAATAAGGTGGACAAATTAACTGCGCAGGCAGCAATTAACGAATATGATATAATTGGCATCATGGAGACATGGCTCCAGGGTGGCCAAGGCTGGGAACTCAACATCCAGGGGTATTCAACATTCAGGAAGGATAGACAGAAAGGAAAAGAAGGTGGTGTAGCGTTGCTGGTTAAAGAGGAAATTAATGCAATAGTAAGGAAGGACATTAGCTTGGATGATGTGGAACCTGTATGGGTGGAACTATGGAATATCAAAGGGCAGAAAACGTTACTGGGAGTTGTGTATAGACCACCAAACAGTAGTAGTGAGGTTGGGGACAGCATCAAACAAGAAATTAGGGATGCGTGCAGTAAAGATACAGCAGTTATCATGGGCGACTTTAATCTACATATAGATTGGGCTAACCAAACTGGTAGCACTATGGTGGAGGAGGATTTCCTGGAGTGTATTAGAGATGGTGTTCCAGACCAATATGTCGAGGAACCAACTAGAGGGCTGGCCATCCTAGACTGGGTGATGTGTAATGAGAAAGGACTAATTAGCAATCTTGTTGTGCGAGGCCCCTTGGGCAAGGCTGCCCATAATATGGTAGAATTCTTTATTAAGGTGGAGAGTAATGCAGTTAATTCAGAGACTAGGGACGTGAACTTGAGGAAAAGTAACTTCAATGATATGAGACGTGAATTGGCAAGAATAGACTGGCGAATGATACTTGAAGGGTTGACGGTGGATTGGCAATGGCAAACATTTAAAGATCACACGGATGAACTTCAACAATTGTACATTCCTGTCTGGAGTAAAAATAAAATGGAGAAGGTGGCTCAACCGTGGCTCACAAGGGAAATTAAGGATAGTGTTAAATCCAAGGAAAAGGCATGTAAATTGGCCAGAAAAAGCAACAAGCCTGAGGACTGGGAGAAATTTAGAATCTAGCAGAGGAGGACAAAGTGTTTATTTAGGAGGGGAAAAATAGAGTATGAGAGGAAGCTTGCTGGGAACATAAAGACTGACTGCAAAAGCTTCTATAGATATGTGAAGAGAACAGATTAGTGAAGACAAACGTAGGTCCTTTGCAGTCAGATTCAGGTGAATTTATAATGGGGAAGAAAGAAATGGCAGACCAGTTGAACAAATACTTTGGTTCTGTCTACACAAGTAACCTTCCGGAAATAGTCGGGGACCGAGGGTCTAGTGAGAAGGAGGAATAGAAGAAATCCTTATTAGGCGGGAAATTGTATTGGGGAAATTGATGGGATTGAATGCTGATAAATTCCTGAGGCCTGATATTCTGCATCCCAGAGTACTTAAGGAAGTGGCCCTAGAAATAGTGGATGCATTGGTGGTCATTTTCCAACATTCCATGGACTCTGGATCAGTTCCTATGGACTGAAGGGTTGCCAATGTAACACCATTTTTTAAAAAAGGAGGGAGAGAGAAAATGGGTAATTATAGACTGGTTAGCCTGACATCAGTAGTGGGGAAAATTATTAAAGGTGAAATAGCAGCGCATTTGGAAAGCAGTGACAGGATCGGTCCAAGTCAGCATGGATTCATGAAAGGGAAATCATGCTTGACAAATCTAGAATTTTTTGAGGATGTAACTAGTAGAGTGGACAAGGGAGAACCAGTGGATTTGGTGTGTTTGGACTTTCAGAAGGCTTTTGACAAGGTCCCACTCAAGAGATTGGTGTGCAAAATCAAAGCACATGGTATTGGGGGTAATGTACTGACGTGGATAGAGAACTGGTTGGCAGACAGGAAGCAGAGAGTCGGGATTAACGGGTCCTTTTCAGAATGGCAGGCAGTGACTAGTGGGGTGTCGCAGGGCTCAGTGCTGGGACTCTAGCTATTAACAATATACATCAATGATTTGGATGAAGGAATTGAGTGTAATATCTCCAAGTTTGCAGATGACACTAAGCTGGGTGGCGGTGTGAGCTGTGAGGAGGATGCTCAGAGGCTGCAGGATGACTTGGACAGGTTACGTGATTGGGAAAATGCATGGCAGATGCAGTACAATGTGGATAAATGTGAGGTTATCCACTTTGGTGGCAAAAACAGGAAGTCAGAATATTATCTGAATGGCGACAAATTAGGAAAAGGGGAGGTGCAATGAGACCTGGGTGTCATGGTACATCAGTCATTGAAAGTTGGCATGCAGATACAGCAGGCGGTAAAGAAGGCAAATGCCATGTTGGCCTTCATAGCTAGGGTATTTGAGTATAGGAGCAGGGAGGTCTTACTGAAGTTGTACAGGGCATTGGTGAGGCCCCACCTGGAATATTGTGTTCAGTTTTGGTCTCCTAATCTGAGGAAGGATGTTCTTGCTATTGAGGGAGTGCAGCGAAGATTCATCAGACTGATTCCCGGGATGGCAGGACTGACATATGAGGAGAAACTGGATCGACTGGACCTGTATTCACTGGAGTTTAGAAGGTCGAGAGGGGATCTCATAGAAGCATATAAAATTCTGATGGGACTGGACAGGTTAGATGCAGGAAGAATGTTCCTGATGTTGAGGAAGTCCAGAACCAGGGGACACAGTCTAAGGATAAGGGGTAAGCCATTTAGGACTGAGATGAGGAGAAACATCTTCACTCAGAGAGTTGTTAACATTTGGAATTCTCTACCGCAAGGAGTTGTTGAGGCCAGTTAATTGGATATATTCAAGAGGGAGTCAGTTATGGCCCTTATGGCTAAAGGGATCAAGGGGTATGGAGAGAAAGCAGGAAAGGGGTACTGAGGTGAATGATCAGCCATGATCTTATTGAATGGTGGTGCAGACTTGAAGGGCCGAATGGCCTAATCCTGCACCTATTTTCTATATTTCTTTGTTTCTATTATATATCACCACTCTGGCCAGGTACATCATAATTTGATTTCATCATTAATTTAATAAAGATATCTAGTATCGGAGTATTATTGTCATATGCAGTAAAGCTGTCTGATGGTACAGGAATAATCTCATCAGAGGCTTCCACTATGGCTGAATAAAAGGCTTGATTTGGATGTTTTGGTATTATTGGACTCTATTTTCGCCACCATTGGGCGCTGTTTTTTTGGCCGTCGGCTGATTTTTTTTACAGCCATCACGATTTTGTAATTTTACTCAAAGTTTGTACGCTGGCGGCGACTGTCAGCACCGTTTTTTTGTACACAAGAGTTTTTGGCGCAGGTCTGGTTGAAAACTGATTTCCGCACTGTTTTTGGCCCTTTAACCGATTTTCGCCAACAATTTTTTTCAGGGGGCGCACAGTGGCCTTAATACTGTGATATATTCACAGAGCATAGCACACACAGCTTTCTATAATGGCAAACAGCATCTCAGAAATTCCGGAAACTTCTGGTCAGCTGACTCATTTATTCACCTTTAGTTGCAGTTCACAATACGTCCGCATCCACAGTGTGGAGCTACAACATTACAAGCTTACAGATATTACACTTCTCCCTCCTTAATGAAGAAGTTATTATCACAAACATCATACATAACTTGCATGTTAATACATAACAAAGAATATGGACTTATTTTGCCATATTTACAAATTTAACTTAACCACTTGTTTTCTGTTTCGAAGAGGATACCTTCGCTCTCGAACAGAACCCTCCAAACATGGTGTCGAATCTAAACTCATTCGAGGCTGATCCTGAGGAACACTTTCCTCCACGGGATTTCCTTGGTTTTCATTTGAACTCACTCTAACCTCAGATACTTTGTTTTCCTGACTCGGACTCAGACTTACATTCTGATTTTCTCTTGGATTTGTTTCCATTACACTAGATGTAGGTTATGCTACTGGTATATCAAAACTATCTGATGAGTCAGAAATAATTGAATCATTCCCACCTTCAACTCCTTCCATGCCTGTAGGTAAAATATGATCAATATGAACAAATCTAACCTGTCCATTATCAAACATCTTTACCAAATATGTGCGAGGACCACATATCTTCACCACTCTTCCTGGTAACCACTTTAACCATTTATGGTGATGGTTCTTCACTCTCACCTTCTGATTTAATTCAACACTTCTCTCTTTTACTCTACCTCTATCATGATTCTCTTTCTGTCTTAATTGTGTCTCTTCTACGGACTGTGCCAAATTTGGTTTTAACAACGAGAACCTGGTTCATGGCTGTCGTTTGAGAAACAACACTGCTGGTGTTCTACCAGTAGTTGAATGAGGAGTATTACGATACGTAATTAGAAAATTAGCCAATTTGTGATCCAATGACAACTGTCGTTTCTTTGGATTTGGATCTAACATTAGTTTTATGAGGGCATGTTTTACAATTTGTATAGTGCGCTCTGCTGCTCCATTCGAAGCAGGGTGGTATGGTGGAACCTTGGTATGTTTCACACCATTTTTGATCGTGAACTGTGAAAATTCTTCTGGACAGAATTGTGGTCCATTATCCGAAACAATTGCTTCTGGGAGGCCAAATGAAGAAAATAAACTTCGTAAAATGTCTAATGTTTTACTTGTTGTTATTTTCCACATTGGAAACACCTCGAATGGCTATCAATCACAATGAACAATTGCCCTTCTAGCTCAGCAAAATTGATATGTAGCCTTTGCCACACCCTGGGAGGCCATTTCCATGGCTGTAATGGTACTGATGGTGGTTGCTAGCTTACCGATTGACATGTTGTACACTGACTCACGATGTATTCTATATCTTTATCAAGACCTGGCCACTATAAATAACTGCGTGCAAAACTCTTGGTCAAGCACATTCCCAGGTGCTGGTCATGGAGGTCTCCTAATAATTTGGACCTGAATTTAGTTGGTATAATCACTCTTGCACCCCACATGATACAATCTTTATTGACTGATAATTCATTCCTACGAATGAAGAATGGATGAATATCTTTGTCCGTTACCTGGTTTGGCCATCCATTTGCAATATAATCATATACCTTTGACATCACTGGGTCACGTTTGGATGCTCTACCAATCTCTTCAGCTGTGACTGGCTGTTCATCAATGTATGAAAAATAGAACACTTCTTCCCTAACGGGTGTAACTTGTGATGGAGAAGGCAATCTAGACATTGCATCAGCATTACTGTGATCAGCTGATCGTCTGTATTCAATATCATATGTATATGCTGACAAAATCAAAACCCATCTCTGCATTCGGGCTACAGCTAAGGTTAGAACTGGGGACTTTGGATGGAGGATTGCTGTTATGGGCTTATGGTCCGTAACGTTGGTAAACTTACAACCATACAAGTATTTGTGGAACTTCTTGTCCCCAAAAATTAATGCTAAAACTTCCCTTTTGATTTGCGCATCATTACTCTCAGCGCATCATCAGCCGGCGGTGAAGAAGGCAAATGGTATGTTGGCTTTCATAGCAAGGGGATTTGAGTAGAGGAGCAGGGAAGTCTTGCTGCAGTTGTACAGGGCCTTGGTGAGGCCCCAGCTGGAATATTGTGTTCAGTTTTGGTCTCCTAATCTGAGGAAGGACATTCTTGCTATTGAGGGAGTGCAGCGAAGGTTCACCAGTCTGATTCCAGGGATGGCTGGACTGACATATGAGGAGAGACTGGATCAACTGGGCCTTTATACCCTGGAGTTTAGAAGGATGAGAGGGGATCTCATAGAAACATATAGGATTTTGACTGGACTGGACAGGCTAGATGCGGGAAGAATGTTCCCGATGTTGGGGAAGTCCAGAACCAGGGGACACAGTCTTAGGATAAGGGACAGGCCGTTTAGGACTGAGATGAGGAGAAACTTCTTCACGCAGAGAGTTGTTAACCTGTGGAATTCCCTGCCGCAGAGAGTTGTTGATGCCAGTTCATTGGATATATTCAAGAGGGAGTTAGATATGGCCCTTATGGCTAAAGGGATCAAGGGGTATGGAGAGAAAGCAGGAAAGGGGTACTGAAGGAATGATCAGCCATGATCTTATTGAATAGTGGTGCAGGCTCGAAGGGCCGAATGGCCTACTCCTGCACCTATTTTCTATGTTTCTATGTTTACTCTCACTGGCACTAAGAGTGTGTGAAGCAAAAGCAATTGGTCTCACAGCCCCACTATGTAATACATGAGAGATTACTGCCCCAACTCCATACGGAGAGGCATCACATGCTAGTTTAATCTCCTTAGATATGTCATAGTGAACTAACATGGTGCTCTCTACCAATTCGTTTTTACACTCCTTGAATGCTGTATTGCATTCTTCTGACCATTTTCAATGGACCTGTTTTTTCAATAGTTCACTCATTGGACGTAATTCTGTAGTCAAATTTGGTAGGAACTTCCCATAATAGTTCAAAAGACCCAAGAATGAATGAAGTTCAGTGACATTCCTGGGAGTGGGTGCATTTCTAATTGCATCCAGTTTTCCCATGGTTGGATAAACCATCTTTGTCAACTCTGTACCCTAAGTACTCCACTGAGTTTTGAAAAAACTCACACTTACGAGCAGACACTCGTACTCTGTGCTTCTCGAGCCGTTTGAGGACTTCATTCAGTATGTTATTATGAATTTGCCTGTTTGGTGCTGAAATTAGTATGTCATCCAAATAACATACTACCCCTTCAATCCCTTGCAAAATCTGGTTCATCACCCCATGGAACATGGCAGGGGCAGAAGACACACCAAACGGTAGCCTATTAAATTACTATAGGCTTAGATGAGTATTTATAGTCAAGCATGACTTGGACTCCTCATCTTGTTCAAGCTGTAAGCAGGCATTCGTAAGATCCAACTTTGAGAAAATTTGACCCCCTGTCAGTGTTGTGAACAAATCTTCTATATTTAGTAATGTATTGGGGACATTACCCTCTAGAACCTAGTTTACGGTTACTTTATAATCACCAGACAATCTTACCTTACCATTGGACTTAGGTACAACAACAATGAGTGTAGCCCAATTACATCAATCTACCTGAAAACTGATGTACCCTTCAGTCAGCATGCCTTCGCAAGATGCCCAGTCTTTCTGCAGACGAAACACTCTGCCTTCACATATGGACAACTTTGAGCAGTGTGTTCTCCCAGGCACCAACTTTGGTGCTCTGTTAGAATTTCCAGTTTCTGAGACTTTGGGCCCCCACTGCCTTTCACTTTGAACCTGCAGGCGATTCACCTTGGTTGTCTGATGACTGTAATTATTATGAAATTCTCTGGAATATTGGTTGGCCATGCCCATCGACCTCGCTGTCTGATAAGCGATATCAAATGTCAAGTCAGGCGTTGTCAATAACTTTCTTCTGATCGTATCATTTTTCATCCCACAAACAAAATAGGCCTGCAATGCTCGGTTTTGAAAAGTTCTGAAATTACATGAATAGATAGCTTTTTTAATGCTACAATGTATTTTCATCAGTCTTTTGATTTCGTATACCGAAATGATAGCTTTCAGTAATTTCTAACAGTTTGGGGTTGTAGTGCTACTCCAGCTTTGTTAAAATCTCTTGAAGCGTTGTGTCCTTTGGCTTGTCAGGCACAAGCAGAATTAGCAGTATTTCATACTATTCCAGACCCGCTTCAGATAAGAAAATTGCTCTCTTATGTTCCACACAGACTGGTTCTGATCAGCATTCTCTGGAACATCGATTATATTATTTGCAGTGAAATACATTTCTAGCCGGTCGACATATGCCTTGAACCTTTCCTGGTCGCGTTTATATTCACCTAAGTGTCCCATTACTGCTATGTGTGCTGCCATTTTGTTTCTGCAGTGCAGACAGTATGCTCGTTTTTTTTTACCTCAGATTTTGTAGCTATTTCCAAAGACAGAGAAGTTTCCAAAGTCTCTCTGTTGGCTGGCTGAAACCTTCACCAACAAAATTTCGGCTTTATATCATCCGAAAACTCCCATCACGTTGCCAAATGTGAGATATTCACAGAGCATAGCACACGCAGCTTTCTATAATGGCAGACAGCATCTCAGAAGTTCCGGAAGCTTCTGGTCAGCTGACTCATTTATTCACCTTTAATTGCAGTAACACAATACGTCCACATCCACAGTGTAGCTCTACAACATTACAAGCTTACAGACATTAAAAGTACCAATCAGGAAAACCCTACGTTAACTTTAGGAAATCGACGCTGAGTATAATTCTCAGTTTTTAGAGTGAGGAAAGAAGGCAATTTAAAACACAAATTTGTGATGATTTTTGCAGAGGGAACTCGTAAAATAACTCAGAAAGTTCATTTTTCCCACAGAATGTTTTTGAGAATGGGCAAATTGCGATTCCACCCCACCACACCACTGAATCTCTGATGACGGGGCTCCAGGCACGGGTCCGAGGAGTGCCAGCTGGGCAGCCACAGGTTCACTCCCTTAGCTGGACACAAGCACAGGAGCTCGACGTTTGGATTCCAACTCCACCTCCCCCCCGCACCCTGCCCAGGCTCAGCTTGTAAAGAAGCTCAGGGGGGCAGGCATGGGTGGAATCCAAGCGCCAAGCTCCTGTGTTTCTGTCTGGCCGAGGGAGCGATTCTGCCAGCATTCACTCCGAACTGCGCATTGGAGATGGCACAACTCAGCAGCAAACATAGGCATTTCGGCACAAGCTATAATTAAAGTGCTATAAATCACTGCGTCACGTCTCCATAGAGACAGAGCTTAGTGTTGCGCCTGTAGGGTGTGGTCTGTTCTGCGAGGTGGAAGTGAAGGTCACTGCAGCACTTGCCTTTTCTGCTTCTGGCTCATTTCAAGCAGCAACTGGGGACATGTGCTGCATCTTGCAGCATGCTGCACATTGCTGCATTCGACAGGTGACTGTTGCACTAAAAGGCACCAGTTCATCAATTTCCCTTTGACCACACAGGCAATGCGAGCCAGGGCTGTGGGGTTCTCCAGAATTGCTGGCTTCCCAAAGGTACAGGGTGCGATCGACTGTACCCACATCAACCTGAGAGCACCTTTGGATGACTCCGAGGTTTATCGCAACAGGAAAGGGTTCCATTCCCTAAATGTGCAGCTCATCTGTGACAATCTACATCGGATTATGGCAGTGGATGCCAAATACCCAGGTAGCATTCATGATGCTTTCATCCTACATGAGAGTGTTATATCTACCATGTTTCAGGAGCTGCCAGAAGGGCACAGCTGGTTGTTCGGGGACAAAGGATTCAGAAACATAGAAACATAGAAAACTAGGTGCAGGAGTAGGCCATTCAGCCCTTCTAGCCTGCACCGCCATTCAATGAGTTCATGGCTGAACATGCAACTTCAGTACCCCCTTCCTGCTTTCTCGCCATACCCCTTGATCCCCCTAGTAGTAAGGACTTCATCTAACTCCCTTTTGAATATATTTAGTGAATTGGCCTCAACAACTTTCTGTGGTAGAGAATTCCACAGGTGCACCACTCTCTGGGTGAAGAAGTTTCTCCTCATCTCGGTCCTAAATGGCTTACCCCTTATCCTTAGACTGTGACCCCTGGTTCTGGACTTCCACAACATTGGGAACATTCTTCCTGCATCTAACCTGTCTAAACCCGTCAGAATTTTAAACGTTTCGATGAGGTCCCCTCTCATTCTTCTGAACTCCAGTGAATACAAGCCCAGTTGATCCAGTCTTTCTTGATATGTCAGTCCCGCCATCCCGGGAATCAGTCTGGTGAACCTTCGCTGCACTCCCTCAATAGCAAGAATGTCCTTCCTCAAGTTAGGAGACCAAAACTGTACACAATACTCCAGGTGTGCCTTCACCAAGGCCCTGTACAACTGTAGCAACACCTCCCTGCCCCTGTACTCAAATCCCCTCGCTATGAAGGCCAACATGCCATTTGCTTTTTTAACCGCCTGCTGTACCTGCATGCCAACCTTCATTGACTGATGTACCATGACACCCAGGTCTCGTTGCACCTCTCCTTTTCCTAATCTGTCACCATTAAGATCATAGTCTGTCTCTCTGTTTTTACCACCAAAGTGGATAACCTCACATTTATCCACATTATACTTCATCTGCCATGCATTTGCCCACTCACCTACCTTATCCAAGTCACTCTGCAGCCTCATAGCATCCTCCTCACAGCTCACACTGCCACCCAACTTAGTATCATCTGCAAATTTTGAGATACTACATTTAATCCCCTCGTCTAAATCATAAATGTACAGTGTAAACAGCTGAGGCCCCAGCACAGAACCTTGCGGAACCCCACTAGTCATTGCCTGCCATTCTGAAAAGTACCCATTTACTCCTCCTCTTTGCTTCCTGTCTGACAACCAGTTCGCAATCCATGTCAGCACACTACACCCAATCCCATGTGCTTTAACTTTGCACATTAATCTCTTGTGTGGGACCTTGTCGAAAGCCTTCTGAAAGTCCAAATCTACCACATCAACTGGTTCTCCCTTGTCCACTCTACTGGAAACATCCTCAAAAAATTCCAGAAGATTTGTCAAGCATGATTTCCCTTTCACAAATCCATGCTGACTTGGACCTATCATGTCACCTCTTTCCAAATGCGCTGCTATGACATCCTTAATAATTGATTGCATCATTTTACCCACTACTGAGTCCAGGCTGACCGGTCTATAATTCCATGTTTTCTCTCTCCCTCCTTTTTTAAAAAGTGGGGTTACATTGGCTAACCTCCACTCGATAGGAACTGATCCAGAGTCAATGGAATGTTGGAAAATGACTGTTAATGCATCCGCTATTTCCAAGGCCACCTCCTTAAGTACTGTGGGATGCAGTCAATCAAGCCCTGGGGATTTATCGGCCTTCAATCCCATCAATTTCCCCAACACAATTTCCCGACTAATAAGGATTTCCCTCAGTTCCTCCTCCTTACTAGACCCTCTGACCCCTTTTAAATCCGGAAGGTTGTTTGTGTCCTCCTTAGTGAATACTGAACCAAAGTACTTGTTCAATTGGTCTGCCATTTCTTTGTTCCCCGTTATGACTGCCCCTGATTCTGACTGCAGGGGACCTACGTTTGTCATTACTAATCTTTTTTTCTTTACATATCTATCGGACCTTTTGCAATCTGTCTTAATGTTCCCTGCAAGCTTCCTCTCGTACTCTATTTTCCCTGCCCTAATCAAACCCTTTGTCCTCCTCTGCTGAGTTCTAAATTTCTCCCAATCCCCGGGTTCGCTGCTATTTCTGGCCAATTTGTATGCCATTTCCTTGGCTTTAATACTATCCCTGATTTCCCTTGATAGCCACGGTTGAGCCACCTTCCCTTTTTTATTTTTACGCCAGACAGGAATATACAATTGTTATATTTCATCCATGCGGTCTCTAAATGTTTGCCATTGCCCATCCACAGTCAACACCTTCAGTATCATTCGCCAATCTATCCTAGCCAATTCACGCCTCATACCTTCAAAGTTACCCTTCTTTAAGTTCTGGACCATGGTCTCTGAATTAACTGTTTCATTCTCCATCCTAATGCAGAATTCCACCATATTATGGTTACTCTTCCCCAAGGGGCCTCGCACAACGAGATTGCTCATTAATCCTCTCTCATTACACAACACCCAGTCTAAGATGGCCTCCCCCCTAGTTGGTTCCTCGACATATTGGTCTAGAAAACCATCCCTTATGCACTCCAGGAAATCCTCCTCCACCGTATTGCTTCCAGTTTGGTTAGCCCAATCTATGTGCATATTAAAGTCACCCATTATAACTGCTGCACCTTTATTGCATGCACCCCTAATTTCCTGTTTGATGCCCTCCCCAACATCACTACTACTGTTTGGAGGTCTGTACACAACTCCCACTAACGTTTTTTGCCCTTTGGTGTTCTGCAGCTGTACCCATATAGATTCCACATCATCCAAGCTAATGTCCTTCCTAACTATTGCATTAATCTCCTCTTTAACCAGCAATGCGACCCCACCTCCTTTTCCTTTTATTCTATCCTTCCTGAATGTTGAATACCCCTGTATGTTGAGTTCCCAGCCCTGATCATCCTGGAGCCACGTCTCCGTAATCCCGATCACATCATATTTGTTAACATCTATTTGCACAGTTAATTCATCCACCTTATTACGGATACTCCTTGCATTAAGACACAAAGCCTTCAGGCTTGTTTTTTTAAGACCCATTGTCCTTTTATAATTTTGCTGTACAGCGGCCCTTTTTGTTCTTTGCCTTGGGTTTCTCTGCCCTCCACTTTTCCTCATCTCCTTTCTGTCTTTTGCTTTTGTCTCCTTTTTGTTTCCCTCCGTCTCCATGCATTGGTTTCCATCCCCCTGCCCTATTAGTTTAACTCCTCCCCAACAGCACTAGCAAACATTCCCCCTAGGACATTGGTTCCGGTCCTGCCTAGGTGCAGACCGTCCGCTTTGTACTGGTCTCACCTCCCCCAGAACCGGTTCCAATGCCCCAGGAATTTGAATCCCTCCCTGCTGCACCACTGCTCAAGCCACATATTCATCTGCGCTATCCTGCGATTCCTACTCTGACTAGCATGTGGCACTGGTAGCAATCCCAAGATTACTACTTTTGAGGTCCTACTTTTTAATTTAGCTCCTAGCTCCTTAAATTCGTTTCGTAGGACCTCATCCCTTTTTTTACCTATGTCGTTGGTACCAATGTGCACCACGACAACTGGCTGTTCTCCCTCCCTTTTTAGAACATCCTGCACCTGCTCCGAGACATCCTTGACCCTTGCACCAGGGAGGCAACATATCATCCTGGAGTCTCGGTTGCGGCCGCAGAAACGCCTATCTATTCCCCTCACAATTGAATCCCCAATCACTATCGCTCTCCCACTCTTTTTCCTGCCCTCTTGTGCAACAGAGCCAGCCACGGTGCCATGAACTTGGCTGTTGCTGCCCTCCCCTGATGAGTCATCCCCCCCAACTGTACTCAAAGCAGTGTATCTGTTTTGCAGGGGGATGACCCCAGGGGACCCCTGCACTACCTTCCTTGCACTACTCTTCCTGCTGGTCTTACATTTCCTATCTGGCTGTGGACCCTTCTCCTGCGGTAAGACCAACTTGCTACACGTGCTACTCATGTCATTCTCAGCATCGTGGATGCTCCATAGTGAATTCACCCTTAGCTCCAATTCCGCAACGCAGTCCATCAGGAGCTGGAGGCGGATACACTTCCCGCACACGTAGTCGTCAGGGACACCGGAAGTGTCCCTGAGTTCCCACATGGTACAGGAGGAGCATATCACGTGACCGAGCTCTCCTGTCATGACTTAACCCTTAGATTAACTTAAATTGGCAACAACAATGCTAAAGTTTACTCACTGTTATCGGAGAAAAAAGAAAAACTACTCACCAATCACCAGCCAATCACTTACCCCCTTGGCTGTGACGTCACCTTTCTGTTTCTTTCTACTTCTTTTTTGCCTTCTCCCTGTAGCTGCACAAGTACGCCTCTCCACGCACCTCCTCGACGCTGCTCCCGGTCTCACTGGCCTTTATACGCCTCTCGCTGACCCTGGAACTCCCGCCTCAGCGACGCACCTCCTCGATACTGCTCCCGGTCTCACTGGCCTTTATAGGCCTCTCGCTGACCCCGGAACTCCCGCCTCTCCACGCACCTCCTCGACGCTGCTCCCGGTCTTACTGTCCTTTATAGGCCTCTCGCCGACCCCGGAACTCCCGCCTCTCCACGCACCTCCTCGACGCTGCTCCCGGTCTTACTGTCCTTTATAGGCCTCTCGCCGACCCCGGAACTCCCGCCTCTCCACGCACCTCCTCGACGCTGCTCCCGGTCTCACTGGCCTTTATAGGCCTCTCGCCGACCTTGGAACTCTCGTCTCTCCATGCACCTCCTCGATGCTGCTCCCGGTCTCACTGGGCTTTATAGGCCTCTCGCCGACACCGCAACTCCCGCCTCTCCACGCACCTCCTCTTCCTCCTTTGGGCTCGTCACCTGGCTTATGACCCCCCTACGCAATCCCCGCACTGAGCCAGAACGTCGGTACATGTCGCACATAACGGAGCATCATAGAGCGGACAATTAATATACTGAAGCAGCGTTCCTGATGCCTGGACCACTCTGCAGGCTACTTGCAATATGCCCCTCACCACATCGGTCAGTTCACTGTCATGTGCTGCATGCTGCACAACTTGGCCATCATGAGGGGCCAGGCTCTGGACATTGAAGATCCTCCTGAGGGGAGAAGAGGGCGGGGAGAAGAAGAAGAGGAAAAGGACACTGACAACAAGGTCGAGGAGGAGGAGGAGGAGGAGGAGCAGCAGCAGCAGGAGGACGAGGAGGAAAATGAACCCATGCCACCACCTCAACCCGCAGGACAACGGCGGAGGAGGTGGCCTCATGCACCTATGGCCATAGCTAGAGACTTGCGTCAGCGGCTAATCCATGATCGCTTTGCTACCTGAGGCTAAATGGCCCGACAGTGTTGACTCTTTGCACCTGTTGGTGTAAAAAAATAATGTACATCATATGTATGTAATGTTGTGTTGGTTTATATTGCTTTAATTCACAAAATAACGTTCAGGATTCTGCTTAAATTTAAAAAAATAATTAGGTTTAATAAACATTTGTACAGTTTTACTTAACTTTAATAAAACATTTTGTATCAAACTTTAAACTCTTCAATGAAGAAAACAACAAGTAGCAACAAACAAACAAACTCTAGCTGCAGCCATCTCTCCTCCCGCTTATTCATAGACCTTAGCGCTGTGCGCCCCTCTTGTTGCCTCTACCCCTACCCGTGCCCGTTGTCTCAGACTTCTGCTTCCTCCCCCCGACCCCAAGGTTTTTTCTGCTTTCTTCGTGAAGGCACATTTGTTGTTGGTGGGGTTGGACAGGGACAGGGACAGACCTAGCAGACAGCATTGTGGAAGGCCCGGATTCATCATCGGACTCTTCTTCATGAACCCCTGGCGCACTACCTGACTTTGGTCTGGGGATTGGAATGTGAGTGTCAGCAGTTGATGCTGCCAATTGCTGTTGGACAATGACAGCCTGGGTGTGTCCACTTATTGCAACAGCTATCTCCAACATTCGCTCCCTAATCTGTACCGACACTGCACCAGCCGCCTCCGACAATCCCTCCCTAATCTCCGACATCCCTCCCTCATCTCTGACATCCCCTCCCTCATCTCCGACATCCCCTCCCTCATCTGTCCCGACACTGCTCTTATTCCTACAGACAGTGTTGCTACTTCTACTGAAAGTCCCCCTAATTCTAGCCTCACCCCACCCATGGTGACCAGGAGCGATCTGGTTAGCTCAATGCTCTCCCTACTCATTCCTGTGATCTGTCCTATGTCCCCTGCATCCTGCATTTCAGGTTGAGCTCTCCTTCTCACCCTCCTCAGCCGTCTCCCAGGTGTGGCTTGCTGTATCATACTGGGGACCCGCAGCCCCAGACTCTACCCTATGAAATGTTGCGTTGGTTGTATCGCTCAGCAAAGGGCTTGGCATCCTCAAGGGGTTCAGTTGTAATGTAACCATCTCATCATTGGGGTCTTCCTGCTGCCCTTCATTGTACAGCTCATCCTCGTCCTGAAGTTGATGAAGAATTTCTGGACTGATGGCTTCCTGATCTTCTGCTTCAGCTTCTGTCTCTTCCTCATGCCCAACATCTGCAAAACATACCAGAGCAGATTTTGGTTAGCAGCAGGTGAGGGGGCAGAGTGGGCAGGGTGACATGAGTACGTGGCAGGGCTTACCCTCTCTCGGTAACCTAGGCCCAGCGTCCACATTGGTGGTTGATCTTCTCTTGCGAAATTGAATCATATCAGCGACCCTCTGTTCCACGGCTATTAGTTGCAGCTTACTTGGCGCACCTCCTCCAGTTTTTGACCTTTCTCAGTTGAACTGTGACACCTTCCTCTGCATAGATGAAAATAGCACTTTTTAAGAGAGGGTCCTTCTTCTGTGGTGGCCATACACACACACACACACACACACACACATTAGTCACATTTACAAATGTACTTGCAGTGCATAAATACTTACAGTAACTGCTTGGCCAAGATTCTGTCATGTCTTGTTGACCTGCACACCGCTTCTCGGGGTCATGCCTATGTATTGAACTCTTCTGCAACTTGTTCCCAAAGTTTTGCTAGTAGAGAGGGTTTCAGTTTCTTTTGTCCTATTCTTCCTTTGTTCTCAAGCACATCCCATCTCCTCTCAATGATGTCTACCAGGGGCTCAGTTTCTTCTGCTTGAAATCTCTTAGCCTTTCCTCTTCTCCTTGTCCTTGTCCTTGTTCTTCTCCTTCCCTTGAATCCATCTTTTGCAGCTAAATTTAAATGTCCAGATCCAGCTCCAATCCGAATGTGTTCTCACAAACTCTTGATCCAGACCAGGAAGTTCACTGTGGATGCGCGGACACACCCATCTCGTGGAAAATGTTTTTTTTCCGGAGCCTGCTCACTGCTTATTCAGCGCACACTTGAAGCTCCACCCCCAGATTTAACTTCGGGGACTGCAGTGCCAGAATTACATTTTACTTTGGCGAAAATTGTATCTTTTTTCCCAGTACAAACGGGCACAAAAAAATCGGTCTTATATCCCCCTGGGCGCCAAAAAGCAGCAAAGATGAAAATAGAGCCCATTATTTGTTATTCCATTTGCCAGTGCTAAAAGAGATTCTGATTGTTTTTTTTTTACAGCAGTACTATTCCTTCTGTTTACTAATTTGATTTATTTTAAATAAATGTTTTGTGAGAAGGTTGAGAAATGTTCATGCTTGATTTTCAATTTATTTAAGATTGAGCTTGCACAGTCTGACCCGAGAGCTGCTGCCTCCATGACCCATTGACTGCTCTCAAAAGCTTTTCTTGTGATGCCGAGGTTTGGCTGATCTTGTGCTCTTGTTTTTTCTTTGTTGTCTGGTTGAATCATCTGTTTAGAGCCACTTTTCTTCAAACTCAATAGAATGTGCATTTTTTGCTTTTTTAAATATGTGTATATTTAATATATGAGTTCTAAAAGAGGTGAAACAAGCATGTGAAACAGGGTGGAAAACAAATCACAGTGAAGAGTTACTCTAAATATTTGGAGGAAAACTAAGACTGTTGTGTAATCAAGGTTTAAAGTGTAATGTTTTTCTCAGCTTTTGCTATGATTGCATCTTAAACAGATGCCATTTTTAGGATATCAATTTTAAATTGCACCTTTGCTTTCAATCTTAATCATTGTTTTATACTGGTCACAGAGATATAACACCATGAATCAGTAAAGTGCCTATCTGGTTCTGAGAGTGAACTCCAGGGTATATATTTTGTGATACAGGTTGAGTGTCCGAAATCCAGAGTTCCAAAATTCGGAATGTCCCGGAATCTGGGCATCGGGCCGATCCGTGGCGGGGTCATCCGGAAACCGGAAAATGTTCCGAAATCTGGACTCCCCCATCTCAGCCTGCTGCTTCAACCGCCCAACTTCCGCCTGACCTCCCCTCAACATGCGGCCGCCCAACCTCCCCTCGCCTCGGGCCCCCCGCCTCAGCCACCTGTCCTCTGCCGTCCGACCTCACCCCGACCTCCGGTCGCCCGACCTCCCCTCGCCTCGGCCACCCGACCTCCCCTCGCCTCGGCCGCTCAACCTCACCCCGACCTCCGGCCGCCCGATCTCCCCCCGACCTCCGGTCGCCCGACCTCCCCTCGCCTCGGCCGCTCAACCTCACCCCGACCTCCGGCCGCCCGATCTCCCCCCGCCTCGGCCCCCCGCCTCGGCCACTCTTCCTCCGGCCACCCGACCTCCCCCCCGACCTCTGGCCGCCCGATCTCCCCCCGTCTCAGCCACCCGTCCTCCGGCCGCCCGACCTCCCATCGCCTCGGCCGCCCGAACTCCCCTCGCCTCGACCACCCGTCCTCCGGCCGCTCGACCTCCCCCCGCATCGGCCGCCCGAACTCTCCTCGCCTCGACCACCCGTCCTCCGGCCGCTCGACCTCCCCCCGCCTCGGCCGCCCGAACTCTCCTCGCCTCGCCCACCCGTCCTCCGGCCGCTCGACCTCCCCCCGCCTCGGCCGCCCGAACTCTCCTCGCCTCGCCCACCCGTCCTCCGGCCGCTCGACCTCCCCCCGCCTCGGCCGCCCGAACTCCCCTCGCCTCGCCCACCCGTCCTCCGGCCGCTCGACCTCCCCCCGCCTCGGCCGCCCGAACTCCCCTCGCCTCGACCACCCGTCCTCCGGCCGCTCGACCTCCCCCCGCCTCGGCCGCCCGCACTCTCCCCGCCTCGGCCGCCCAACCTCCCCACGCCTCGGCCGCCCGAACTCCCCTCGCCTCGACCACCCGTCCTCCGGCCGCTCGACCTCCCCCAGCCTCGGCCGCCCGCACTCTCCCCGCCTCGGCCGCCCAACCTCCCCTCGCCTCAGCCGCCCGACCTCCCATCGCCTCGGCCGCCCGAACTCTCCTCGCCTCGCCCACCCGTCCTCCGGCCGCTCGACCTCCCCCAGCCTCGGCCGCCCGACCTCCCATCGCCTCGGCCGCCCGAACTCTCCTCGCCTCGCCCACCCGTCCTCCGGCCGCTCGACCTCCCCCAGCCTCGGCCGCCCGACCTCCCATCGCCTCGGCCGCCCGACCTCCCCCTGCCTCGGCCGCCCAACCTCCTCTCACCTCGGCCACCTGACCTCCCCCCGCCTCGACCACCCGTCCTCCGGCCGCTCGACCTCCCCCAGCCTCGGCCGCCCGACCTCCCCTCGCCTCGGCCGCCCAACCTCCCCTCATCTCAGCCGCCCGACCTCCCCTCGCCTCGGCCACCCGACCTCCCCTCACCTCGGCCGCCCAACCTCCTCTCACCTCGTACACCCGTCCTCCGGCCGCCCGACCTCCCCTCACCTCGGCCATCCTCACCCCCTCCCCTCCCCTTCCCCTACCTACCTCAGCCTAGGTAAAGACATTCCGAAATCCAGAAATACCCAAAATCCGGAACGGCCTCAGTCCCAAGGTTTCTGGATTTCGGATACTCTACCTGTAGTGTAAAATGAGTGACAGTGAATCGGCAGCCCCTTTTACATCTCCTGATTTTCATTTCCATTGAAGTCATCCGTCAGTTAACACCCTTTTTACACAATCGCACAAAGTCAAGGTCTACCCCGAGGTGTGATGTCCAGTAATCAACTGGATACCTGCCAGGGTTCAAAAGCACCAAGTGTCATTGAAATATTTTTTTTGATGGTGATATTGGGGTAAGGTTTTAAAAATAAACTTGATATTGTGCCTTTCAGGAGAGACGGCTCATCAGGTGAGTAAAGTGAGGCACTTGCAATGACTGCAGAATGGCACCCACATGAAAAACATCTTTGGATGGAAATTCGGTCACGCCTCATTTGGGGTGTTAATCCAGGCAAAGCAGTACTTTTAGCACCTTGAAAAAGTTTGTGCCTCCCGCCCTAAATTCATTCAAGAGCTGATAGGGGCGATAAAGCAGACGTTGCACACCAGTGCTGTTGGGGCAATAAAGAAAGTTTGGTCAGTACAATTTATGGGCCCATTGCGCATGCGTGGAACTCCGAATCAGATCCCAGGAAAAGCCGAGTCTTAAAGGCAGTACAGTAATGCACCCATTAAAGTTTTCAAATTCAATTGTTTTCAAGCCGTACTCTTATGTCTGTCTGCCGCTGCAAACTCGGAGGCTCACGCACCGTGCTCTGTGTAAACGTTACATTGACTGTGACCTCCAAGATAAGCACTTCTTCATCCCTATAAGAAGCCACCAGTTAACGACCCTGCAAGCTTGTACTGATTGTTTTTCCAGACGTTATTCTTGGCGGCTGTTAAATGAAGCGGCCGCACCTAATTTTCCGACCTGGGCACAAGCGTGGGCGTTGCACCAGGAAACCATCATGGTCGGAGTGATCGTTAGCAACCAGGCGCTACTGGTTTGCGCCCTCGCTGAGCCTCTAATGAATTTTCAGTTGGGGGTCTAAACGCTGCGCTCCCGGTCGGTAACCTCTTACGCTCCCATTAACGGCCCCTCTCGCCACCAAATGAGGCATCAGACAATCGAAAATCCAGCCCAATCTTTTAGTATATTCCACGCGTAAAACTAACTTGCAGCCAGATGACTATTTGCAAAACTGTCTTATTTTTAGACTTCCTTTTACCCTTTTTGAGCTTTTCTTTGGGGTAACCCGGGCTTCATTCCTGCTTTGCAGTGAATGTGTTGAAAGACATTACGCATGTGCGAAGGACCCATTGCCATGGTTACAAGCTGGCTAGCTTAGGCATGTGTAGCATGTGCCAGACCTGCCCAAAAGGATTACCAGCCACCAATGCCTTTCAATGCTTGGACAGATATCCATGAATGGGAAGCTTTGGAAAGCATAATATATGGAATAATTTTATTCAGTTTCCAATCCTATCTTTTTTCGGATTTCTGAATCCTTTTGGTTTATTTTGTTCCTCTCGTTCTTTAATTTCTTTCCGTACTTTGCCTCTCATTTATTTCAGTTCTCTTTCTCAGTTCTTTCTTTATTCTTTCTACCTGAAGATGGTTGGAGAACTAGAGTAAATTTTGTTCTGCTTTGCACACAAAATACACTTAATTCTTGGGTGCAAAGTGGAGGAAAAAGGGGCAGAGACCCACGGCAACAGGCCTCTATCCTTTTTTGCACTTCGTGTGCATTTTGGGGGGTTTCCCCGAGAGGAGCATGGAGAAATTTCCTTGAAGCAGACATAAGCATATTGGCCCCAAGTTTCGACATGATTTGCTCCTGATTTTTAGGAGCAACTGGCGTAGAACGGAGTATCTTAGAAATCGGAATTCTTAACATTTAGTTTGCTTCAGTTCTAGTCAGTTAGAACAGTTTCACTTTGGAACAGAATTTTTTTTTCAAAAGGGGGCACGTCCGGCCACTTACACCTGTTTTCAAAGTTTCGTCAGTGAAAACTTACTCCAAACTAACAGAATGGAGAAAGTGAAGATTTTTGTACGCTCGAAAAAACCTTGTCTACACTTTAGAAAATCAGGCATAGGTTACAAATCAGGCGTAGGGAACGAGGTGGTGGGGGGAGGGGGGGGAAGGGATGTCATTAAATTCTACAATCAATCCTTAGTTATACTTATACAAATGTTATACAAATAAATCCAACCTGAATAAAAATTTTATAAGCAAAGAAAAGATTAAATAAACCATGTTCCTACCTGTGTGAAATAGCATCAGCCTTCGAGCTGCTGTGCTTCAGGCAGGCCTTTCATGTTGGAGACAGGCAGGGGTGTGGCGTCAGTGTCTCGACGGCAGCGGCAGCAAGCTTCGAGCTGAGCTGCGGTGCTTGAGGCAGGCCTTCATTCTCTTCATGGCTGGCCGCGAAGAAGCAACACCGGACGGACCCGAGGCCATTTGGCCATGAGATGTCAGCGGTGTCAGCGGCTGGCCGGCAGCCGAAGAATCAGCAGCGGACCGACCGACGTGAGACCATTCAGCCATAGGATATCAGCGGCGTCAGTGGCTGGCCGGCAGCCGAAGAATCAACACCTGACACACGCAGCTCTTTATGGTGCTTGAGGCCATTCGGCCTCGCTTTAGGGGCAGCGTCAGTGGCTGGCCGGCAGCCGAAGATACAGCAGCAGCCTTCGTGCTGTGAGGGGGACTGAGGCCATTTGGACAGGGAGAGGCAGCCACATCGACAGTTTTATATTTAAATTTGCAGAATGGGTGCTGCATTGTCAACACCACGTATTATGCAATGGTTTGCCATCAATTCACTGCATAGGAGAGAATTGATTACCAGGAACGTTGTAGCCCGTAGGTTGATGGGCAGGAGACCTTACCCACGTCGACAATATCGAACCAGGCGCTCGTACCTGGACATGAGCGAGGCTGACTGTGTGAAAAGGCTGCGTTTTCGCAGAGAAGTTGTCACTGAGATCTGTGATATGGTGAGAGCAGATTTGCAGCCCAGAAGCAGAAGGACAACTGCCTTATCTGTTGAAGTGAAGGTAACAGCTGCACTTTCTTTCTATGCCTCGGGATCGTTTCAGGCTACAACTGGAGATGTGTGTGTCATCACTCAACGTGCAATACATGCCTGCATTTACCAGGTCACGGCTGCACTTTATGCGCGAAGGAATGACTTCATCAATTTCCCAATGACCGCACAAGCGACCCATGAGAGGGTTGTGGGTTTCTTCAGGATTGCTTCCCAAAGGTACTGCATTGATTGTACCCACATAGCCTTGTGAGCACCTGTGGAGGAATCTGAGCAGTACCGAAATAGGAAAGGTTTCCACTCTATCAATATGCAGCTCGTGTGTGACGACAAGCAGCGCATCATGTCAGTCGATGCGAGATACCCTGGCAGCACCCATGATTTGTTCATCCTACGCGACAGCGTTCTATCTGACATGTTTGAGCAGCAGCCAGAAGGGCAGAGCTGGCTACTGGGAGACAAAGGGTACGGCCTGACCACCTGGCTCATGACGCCCATACGCGTGACACGGACAGAAGCTGACCGTCAATACAACATGGCGCACATTGCGACACGCAGCATCATTGAGAGGACCATTGGCATATTGAAACAGCGATTCCGATGCCTGGACCATTCCGGAGGACAGTTGCTATACTCTCCTCAGAGTGTCGGTCACTTCACTGTTCTGTGCTGCATGCTTCATAACTTAGCCATCATGAGGCAGCAGGAGCTGGTAGTGGAACCCGAAGACCGACGTGAGGGTCCAGTGCATGATGATAGTATTACGGAAGACCAGGATGTGGATGATAACGACAATCAGGAAAGCTTGTAAGTGCCTGATGCCGAAGCACGAGGTCGGAGGAGGGCCGTCCATCGTGCCCCTTTAACGATTGCTCGAGACTTGCGCCAGCAGCTCATCCGTGAACGCTTCAACTACTGATGCCTGAGGGCTCTGCGACCACTTTTGCATATGGACATATTTATTCTTTGCAGTTGTTCCTACGTTGTGTTGTTTTAATGGAACATGAAACAGTTTTAATGAAAAAATATTTTATTGAAAAGTTAACGTCACTCTAATAAAATATTTGTTGTATCAAACTATACTTTTTAATATGACTCTTGAAGATCACTTACACTTCAAGATCACTTTTTAGATGCAAAATTAAATAATTTACAGAATGTGAGAGCATTTACACTTTAAGATCTCTTGAAAACCCTGAGATCACTTATATGTTGTAAAGTTACAAAACTTACAAAACAGTTTCATTGTGAAAAATCTTACACTCTGAAGAACACTTAAACTTCAGGATCACGTTTTAGGTGCAAAATTAAATAAGATACAAAAAAATGTGAGAGTATTTACACTATAAGATCACTTAAAAACCATAAGATCCCTTATAAGTTGTAAAGTTACAAAACTTACAAAACAATTTCAATTTGAAAAACGCTACTATAGCTACATCAAGAACAAGAATAAAAGCAGCAAAGAATGGCTGCAACCATGTCTCATCCATATCTCAGTGAATGTTCACTTCCTCATGGGGGTGTCATTTGATTGGCTGGGCTGTGTGCCCTTATTGCAGCAGCTACCTCAACCAGGCCCTCCCTGACGGCCTGTGCCGACACTTGCATGCTCTCCCTGATGGCCTGTGCCGTAATTTGCATGCCCTCCCCCGACGGCCTGTGTCGTCGATTGCACTCCCTCGGACATTCCCTCCCTAAGTTCCCGTGTCATTACAGCTATTTCTCCCGTCAGGACCATCAACTCTTCACCTACTGCACTGACGCCACCGATGAGTGATCGGGTAAGCTCATTGGTCTCCACACCCAATGCCACAACCTGAGTCGCATCTGTTGCACGCTGCATCTCAGGAGAGCGTGTCTCCAATCTCCTTCTCCTCTGCCTGGGTCTGCCTTGTGGCACCGCTACACTGGGAGGCGCAGGCACGGACGGTGGGACGCTCGGTGTTCCAGACAGCTGAACTGGAGGGAGAGGCTCGGGCTGGAATGGTGGGATGCTCTGTGTTGCAGACGGCTGAACTGGAGGGAGAGGCTCAAGCTGGAATGGTGGGATGCTCTGTGTTGCAGACGGCTGAACTGGAGGGAGAGGCTCAAGCTGGAATGGTGGGATGCTCTGTGTTGCAGACGGCTGAACTGGAGGGAGAGGCTCGGGCTGGAATGGTGGGATGCTCTATGTTGCAGACGGCAGTACTAGAGAGAGATGCTCGGGCTGGAACGGTAGGACGCTCGGTGTTCCAGACGACAGCACTCGAATGCGAGCCATGGGCTGGGATGTTGGAAGAATGGGTGTAAACTGCTCCATGATATCAGCGGCAACACTGGGACCCGAACCGTCGGAATCAAAACCATAGTAGGTGGAAGCAGAACCTATGCGAGAGGGAGGCGCAGGCTGGGAAGGTAGTGCACTGACTGTAGAAAGCTGCATTGTACCAGCAGCACCACTGGGACCCGCAACATCGGAAGCGAAACCATGGAAGGTGGAACCAAGACCTATGCTAGGGGTTGAAACTCTGATGCCCCTTGATGGGGGCTCATAAACATTAAATTGGAAGCTCTCCCCTGCAGACGTTTCACTCATCACTGCCATCATCCAGTCTGGATCGTCCGCAGCTGGTTGTACTGGTTCTTGTTCTGTACCCTCAGGATCCTCAGGGTTGGCAGCAGCAGCAGCATCATCATCATCATCATCATCATCATCATCATCATCATGTTCTGCAAAATACATCAGAAAAGTCAAATGTTTAACAGCAAGGGAGGGGGCCGGATGGGTGGCATGAGTACTCTCACACATAGCAGGCCAGGCAGCAGGTTGATTTAAAGGGCCACGATGCATTTTCAGGACTTACCCTCTTCCTCGCGTGCGGGCCCAGCTTGTGCTGTACCGATTGCTTTTCTCCATGTACGACTCATCATAGCAGCTACCCTTTGTTCCAAGGGTGTCAGTGGATGCAGATTGGGCACGCCTCCTCCTGTCCGAGTTGCCTCCCTTTTGTTGTGGGCCAATTTCTTCTTCAAAGAGTAAAATATAACTTTTTACAGAGTGTGTCAGTCTGCAAGGTGGGACATACAGATAGCCAGGTTACAATTACGATTAAATTAAAAATGGGAAATATTCCTTACACTAACTACTTGACCAAGGTCGTGCCATTTCTTTTTACACTGACTTCCAGATCTCCTGGTATGCACCACTGCGCAGTAATCTTCTGCAACTTGGTTCCAGCGTTTCTTCATTTCTTTTGGTGGCACTTTTATGCGACCTCTGTTGCTGGTATCTAGCTCCTGCCATCTCTGCTCAATTACGTTGACTAATATCTCCACTTCCTCATGCAAGAAATTCTTTGTTCTTGGTGGACGTTGATCCATTGCAAAGTTGAATTGGCACTCTTATTTCTCCAAACACACAGTCCTTAATTTGCATGCACCAATGCAGCACCGGTTCTGCAAGTTTAGCAGTGAAAAGCTGAACTCACTGATTTCAGCAGGTGATTTATTCAGCAGTGCTGCTAAAAGCACTCCCTCACACACAGAAATATAAAAAAAAATTAAATTACAAGCCTTTGCAGGGGTCCAAGAAACAAATCTTCACTTTTTCTGCAGTCCCTTTAAAAATGGCCGAGTGCCAATGTTTGTGTGAGACTGCGCATGCACGCACGCTCCAACGCGCTCGCGCAGAGTTGCCGGCACCACGAAGGCTAATTTAAATTGTACCCGCCCCCTGCTACTTAGAAAATCGGCACGAGTGTTAGGCTCCGCCCCCTGCTGCGAAGAGCGCGCCGCGCCAAGCAGACATCGAGCTCCAAGGAGCTCGAGAATATCGGACTTTTTTTTAAGCGCAGTTTTCGGCGCGAAAAACAGGCGCCCAGCTCGGAGATGCGCCGTTTTCGCCGCGGGACGAAACTTGGGGCCATTAATGCTACAGTATTAAGACAGAAGTCATGTCACCACATCTTCTGATTTATTTTTCAAGGCTTCTATTTGGGGCATTGCTTCTGCGCTGGGAAAATGTTGGGGAAATTATAATGAGCTGAACCAACAAATATATGTGGATTCATGCCCCTTCAGATTGAGTGCACTTAAAGTGAGCTCAGCTCAATTTGCGTTCGGGGTGGTGGTGGGGGTGGAGTGAGGGGGCCAGGTAGTTAGTTGGAAAATCAGTTTCTTGTCCACCCGATATAAAGACTGGGAAAATTAGAGTAAGAGTCTGCAGATGGTATTGCTGTTGTAACGCTGGAAGAATCATCCTTAACTGGCAAAATAGAAATGTAAAAAAAAACAGTGCAGAGTATACTACACGTGTGTCATTAATAACTAATTTGTACAATACCTGCATTAAAGACCTTGTTCAGGTCATGGACAAACACTGCTTGTATGAGCCTGTGATGCGACCATGTTCTGTGCAGCTGATTTTGTGCAATAACCTTTCTTGTCAGAGCCAGCATGAAGAAAACTGTGCAGTACAGCAGAATTTAGCAGTCCAGAGGGAGGCTGATGAAATGACTTGTGACTGAGTGGATCTGACCCTGTGCATAATTTATAATCATTAGTTTAAGTGACAGTTGTATGATATTTGTGTCACTGCTCTGAACCCTGCAGATTTCCAGGCAAATGGTCCAATCAGTGGTTGGGTTATGACCTACTCCCATTGAAAGGCATGACTGATAATAGCAGAGAATGTTTGCTTAATGCTCTGTCTCAGTGCCTCGCCTAACAAAAACAGTTATAGCCAATGGAAAATGTGAAAGTGACTTCAGGAAAATGTTAGATTTAGTTGTTCGAGATAAATTGTACCTAGAGTGACAGAGCCTGAACTTGACCTCCTTCACTGGGCCAATGAGTCTGTAAGAAAGCAATTAGATAGTGGATAAGCGAGAAGTGATGGTGTACTTAAAAATAAACCAAAGGATGTTGAGAAGTATACAGCTTACAAAGACAAAGGGGGTCGTTTTAACCCAATCCGTCTGGCAGCTTAGATGAAAATGACCTCTCATGGCTCAGTTATTTCCTCCCCCAGCCTCCTCACCTCCACAACCATCAGAGCTATGTTTATAATTAGACGAGGACACCAATGATAAGTCATTTCCCTCTGTTGAGGAAACTGAGTGGCAGATTGAAATGACAGCTTCGGACTCTAGATCATCATAGCCATTGCTTCATTCATCAGGTTGCTAGACCGCTTGATCTTGAAATTTGATTGCATAGCGCCTGTTTTTCAGGCAATAAATGGCCTCCTTAGCTTCCAGTATGGTGGACAGAAAGTGCATGCTCATTACGAGTCGGACGTGCGACACCTGCCATCAGGAGCGCTCATCAGAATTATATTAAAAGCTGTATGTTATTTAAATTAGGGTCCCCCTTGAGATTTTGGTATGACCTAGCATATGACTTGCCACGTGCTGCACTCGCCCAGCACCACATGATGTAACCAGCAGAAAGGACCCCTCACCAATGCTGTTTAAAGGCATCATACAGAACTTACAGGTTCATTGTTGGTTTGTCATTTCAGGTGTTGTACTGTTGTTGGCTGCTTCATAAATAGTTTGACTGCAGTCATGGGTGGTCTCATAGGTCTGCTTTTGGGGCTGGAGGATGAGAGGGAGCAGCAAGGAAGACAGCAGAGAGCAGGAGCAGCAGCCATAAGTGGGAGGAGGAGGGCAGCACTGCTCAGGAGGCCAGACCCACAGCCCATATTGAGGAAGCACTTCTGCTACATTATCTTTACTGAAGAGCAATATGAGGCATCTTAGCTTTACAAAGGAGGCTGTCATCTGCTGCAGCCACAATTTGAGCCTCATATCAGGGTATGGACAACGTTGCCCTTAGTTGTCAAATCACCATGGCCCTTAACTTTTATGGCAATGGCTCCTTCCAGGCTGCAGCAGGTGACATCCGTAACAAATCAGTTCACAGTCCATCAGTATATCAGAAAGAACACCAAGGTTCTCTACACCAGGAGGAACACTTACCTCTCCTTCCCTATGGACAGAGTGAAGCAGGAAAAGAGAGTACTAGGCTTTGCCAGAGTGCAAGAAAGAAAGAAAGACTTGGATTTATAGAGCACCTTTCATGACCACCGGATGTCTGAAAGCGCTTTACAGCCAATTAAGTACTTTTGGAGTGTAGTCACTGTTGTAATGTGGGAAAGGTGCATGGTGCCATGGACTGCACTTACATTACCTTACATGCTCCCTATCACCAGCCTGATCTTTATCACTCGAAAGATATTCCACTCCCTCAATGTACAGCTGGTTTGTGACCACAGGCAGTGCATCTTGCAGGCCTGTGCCCAGTATCCTGGCAGCAATCATGACTCTTTCATCCTGCACTAGTCCTCTTTGCCGTCTTTTCCCAACCAGGCCATAAGTTACAGGCAGCCTATGGGCGACAAGAGCTATCCCCTCCGAACATGGCTCATGCTTCCTGTCAGGAACCCAGGCACAGGTGCAGAGCTGGCCTACAACAAGAACCATGATATCATGAGAAACGCGATAGAGCAAACAATCGACATGCTGAAGCAGCACTTCCATTGCCTAGACTGTTCCAGAGGAGCTTTGCAGTACACCCCTGAGTGTGTATCCAGATTTGTAGTCACCTGCTATGTGCTACATAACTTTGCCATCATGAGGAACCTGCCCTTACCACCACCTGTGCAGCAAAAAGTGGAACAGGAGGAGCAAGAAGAGGTGGAGCATGAAGATGAGGACCAGGAGAGCCATCAACCACCAGTGCCTCTAGCTGCCAGAGCTCTCAGAGACCCAGCTCATCGAAGAGCACTTCATCTAAATCAGCCTTCCCATCCCCAATATACCCAATATACCAATAGTCCCACAATCCTTATCACCACCGTACTTACTATCCGATTGCCTTCCTTCAGTACAGCCTTATGGATCTTGCCATCAGTTCACCACAAAGGTAAAGACTAACACCAAATCCAGAATCAAATTTATCAAACAAATATTGACACCATGTAGGTCATTATTAACAAAAATAGTTAGGATTCAGCCTTGTGCGAGCCCTTCTTGCCTGTCTTGTGTGCTCTTTTCCCTAGCCTAGTGCTTCCACAATGGCTGCAGCTTGGAAGCTGAAAGGCTGCTGAGCTTCCATTGAAGTTATTTCAGATAGCCGTGGTGGGCGACTACAGTCAACTCTGGGCCTTGAGGGTCCCTCTGCAGACTGCAGCAATCCGGCATGAGCCGGAGTAGTCTGGTCCAGCTGGCTGTGTGCTAATGACAAGGGCACTGCCAGAGTGAGTGGTGGGGAGCAGGCATGTTGTAGTCCGGAGAGAGAACAGCAGGTGCTTCTCCCATGGAGCCATGGTCACTCTCCTGGGAATGCGCCTCAGCACTCCTATGGCTCAAGAATAAAGTGCAGGAGTGAGGTGACGCTCTGGAAGCCCTTGTCAACATGGGCCTCACTTCCCTGTTGGTGGTACAAAATCAGATGATAGTGGATGTTAGAATTTTAGGTAAATTCATCGATAGAAGTGTGGGTCAGAGATAGAGCTACAACACTGCTGTGATGATTCTCTGAATCATAATCCCTTGAAATGAGGTTCCCCGCTTGAAGGGTGGGATTGCTTAATTTACCCTATAATCTAACTTTATTTAAAGAAAAATCTCTCAGGTAGGAAGACTATTGGCCACTTCTATAGCCTAAAAATGGCCATTTGTGGGTGACTGATCAAGGCTTTGGCTGCCTACTTGTATACATTTTGTTTTCAGGGATTATTTGATATTGAATATCTTGTATGTTTAGCCCTACACTCTTTCTGAATGTAGCCCTACACTCCACCTGAATGTAAACTAAATACCTCTTCGTTTTGTATTCTAAATGGGATAGAAGCTAAAACCTCACTGTCTTCTGCCTCAGTGGGTAAATGTGCACTTGTTCTGTTTTATGCTGCAATATCTAATTTCAGTGAGTTGGATAAGAGGGGCATTACAATTTTCTTCAGTGTTTGGGTTGGGGAAAATATAAGTAGGTCTCCTGCTCCTGATTACTATCCAATGACACCTGCACGTGGGGGATGGACGAGACCTGGCTCTGATGCTCCTCACAATTGAACAGCCAGGCTCAGACATGGAAAATGGCCAAGTTTTTAGGTACAGAACAGTCTGCACTGTCCATGAAATTATACCCAAGCATCAGATAGCATCTTCGGCAGAGAAGGGGGCTGGGCTGAAAGGGCTAAAACCCAATCACTCTCTTATGTCTCTCTGAATGGAATGAGCCTTATAATTGTTCTAAAATGTCTCTGAACTGAGAAATGTAAACATGACTGCTTATATATACGTCCTTGACAGCAGAGTGTTGATTAAGAATGTTTTGTTAAAAGGAAACAAAACAGTTATCAAACAGTTGTCTTACAACTAATTAAATGGCAATGACACCATGATAATTTTAAGCAACGCACTAGAATCAATGATTCAAATGGGATGTATAATTTACAGCTTTAAAATTGGTAGTGTCATACCCATTTCACAAGGTAATTGCCCCATCATTATTTAACATCCTAAATTAATTATTTGTGTGGTACGCTATTCTACTATATAGAGCTTTACCACTGTTGACTGTCATAATACAATTTAAAAATCTGAGGTACAGTAAAACTCCACTAGTTATAGTTATACTGTTTAACTTCAGAGGTTCAGTCTGTTCCATCTGACAGATCAGGTTAGCATGCTTCCCTATCCTGGGGCCAAAGTGCAAAGGCAAGCAGTGATGCCAGGCCTGGTCTTTGTGACTGCTTTATTGAATTGCCAGTCATTTGTTCAGCTAATGATGGTGAGTACTGAGTCCTGCAGCTGGCAATGCGAGAGTACAGCCCGTGAGTACTGATTTTATACTATTGCTCCATATCCCAGCATTAGAAACTATTTTGAATATTTTTCCAGTTTCCTTTTTCCTTCTTCTGAAGTAGCTGACAATGCGGGGATATAGTTCCAAAGGTGCCAGTTGCTGTCTGGTGCCTCTGTCAAGCAACAATTCTTACTGTGTGATTCTAAACAGAGAGTTTAATTTTGTCTGGTAATGTACTGCTTCACACATTTGAGTAGAATTCCTTTGTGCGCTATTTTAACAGCAATGTTAATCCATTTTCTTTTAAATGGGTTAACAACTGCATTAAAATTGCACATAAACAGCCAGATATGAGGCCCCCACCAGGGGCTCCATGCAAATATATTTCATTTAAGCATAACATTATGTGATATGATTTGTTTTATTATTAATGCAGTATGTAAACATTCTACGGGTTTATTTCTTCATTCATTTTACTACATGTTTGTGTTTTCTGGCAGACTGCAATTTAAAATTACAGCCAAGCCCAATCTGTTCTCCACTATAGCAGGAATCACTGGATAGTGATCAGGAGTGGGAAGCCAGGCTGAGTTCTTTTTTCCCCACCAAGCCCAAGGCCACTGAGGCCCACCGCACTGTCGTTTTCAGCCATTTATGTCGTTTCTCCAGGCATTCCACTAATCTCCTGCTGAGGTTACAGTGGGAGATTGGGACAACTGCAGTGGGAATTCAGGGCCAAAGTATTTAGCTATTGAGTCATCAACAGCTCTCTGAAGTTTGTCTTGACAAGTTACAAAAGAAGTTTTACTGTACACATTAAGCGATCCATAAAATGTATCCAGTACTGTGCTGCTAACCTGAATTTAACATATAAACGCTTGTTGCTTAGGTATGAACAGCAACATTATTTCAATGTTTAGATATTAGCATATGAATAGTCCTCATCATAGATTTGATTATTTCTCATCAATCTTGCAACATTTGCACAATGTTCCTCGAGACTTGACAATTCCAACGCACTCCTGGCCAACCTCCCACTTTCTACTCTTCACAAACTTGAGGACATCCAAAACTCTGCTGCCCATGTCCTAACTCGCACCAAGTTCACCTATCACCCCTGTGCTCGCTGACCTACATTGGCTCCTGGTTAAGAAACACCTCGATTTAAAAATTCTAATCCTTGTTTTCAAATTCCTCCCTCGTCCCTCCCTATGTCTGTAATCTCCTCCAGCCCCACAACTCCCCAAGATTTCTGCGCCGCTCTAATTCTGGCTTCTTGAGCATCCCTGATTATAATTGCTCTACCATCAGTGGCCATGCAAGCCAAGGCCCTAATCTCTGGAATTCTCTCCCTAATCCTCTCCGCCTTTCTATCTCCCTGTCCTGCTTTAAGGCGCTCTTTAAAACCTACCTCTTTGAAAAAGCTTTTGGTAATTTGCCCAAATAGCTCCTTATGTAGCTCTGTGTCAAATTTTGTTTGATGATGTTCCTGTGAAGCTCCTTGGGACCTTTTACTACATTAAAGGCGCGATATAAATTAAAGTTCTGTAGTTGTTGTTGTTACTTTTATTGTACGGACCACCCTCATTATTACAGGCTCTTTGTTTTGATGCATTCTTTGTTATAAGGCTACTGAACCATGATTCCCAACTTTTTCCTGTTGCAGTCACCGCAGGAGGCACTTTGTTCCTGTTAACTGGTTATGGGGAATATGGGATGTGCTTCCTTCCAGTCCACCTGTGTTCTATTTATTTCAGCTCATTGTTTCCCTTTAATTTGTAGCTTTTAACATTCTTCATCTGTTTCTCTAAGCTCAGGCTGTTGGAAATCAGGCTGACAAATTGGGCACAAAAATAAGTATTGGCGTCAGACTGCATTTATCATGATTGTGGTGCCGATAGTAATAGAGAAGTGGGAAGGGTGCGGTGGGGAGATTTAATGGCCAGGAAACCCAGAATGATAGGTTTCCCGATGGTCCTGCCAAATTTAACGTCAGGAGCCGATTTTTAAACAATTCTCCATCTACTGGCCGCAGCCAGCCAGATTGAAGGCAAATAGGCCTGTAACTCCAGGCTGCAGCTGGGGACCTGTCATTGGTAGAGGAGCAGTCATCAGGACAAGGTGAGTGATCGGGAGCGGGGTCAGACAGATCGTGCGGAGGGATGGGGGTTTATAGGGTAAGCTTGTTGGGCCAAGGGAAACACTCCTGCTCCTTGTGGCCCAGAAGGCTGTAAAGGCACCTACCTACCCTTCAGCTGCCAGGTTTCCCACGATCCGGGAAACCCGGCTTGTGGGTGTTAAAATTTTTAATTATGTTAAAATGGAGGCACGCAGTCTCCAAAAAATATTATAAAGCGACCCACCTCCTGATAGCGAATTGGTCACCTGCCCCCCCGACCTACCCCGGTTAAAAGCAGAATGGATGGATTGGAGGCAGGTTGGGGTCAGGTTGGGTCAGGTTGCCCATGTTTTTATTTTTAGCCCACCAGCTGCCTCCCCACATCTGCCCTGGGGGTGTTAAAAATTATCCCCTGTGTTTCAGTTCAAACGTTTAAACAATAATAGCAATGCCAAATGTGACTGATCAACCATCCAACTTTACCAGTAATTAATATATTAGGATACACTGTACACTCTGAATTGCAATGTACAATAAAACTGTGTATATTTTAGATAGTTGTATGTCTACTACTCCAGTCAGATAGAGCCTTTGAAATCTGTAAGTGCATTCTGGATATTGTGCCTGTCTGGTGCACAAAGTGTAATGAAGTGAATTAGGAATTATTGTTTACTTTGGGCTGGATCAGGAAGGCAGGTGATACTCTTGCTGTCCTTCAGGGACAGCTGCTCCGCAGAGTCAGTTACAATACTATGGGTGCTCTGGGTTGCTAATTTTTCCAGCCTCAGTGAAAGGATGACAAGGTGTGCAAACATCACCATAGCGATCAAGGGCCGAGTAATTAATTTGCAGAGAATCTTGCAACTGAACTCGGCTAATGTCTTGTAATCATTTATCACTGCTGCTTGCATTCAATAGGTGGATGGCTGCTGTACAGCAGCTAATAGAGTGGTACCTCTTTTTTTATAGGAATACTATCGAACAAATCTCTTGAGTATTTATTCTTCACCATAATTATTTTAATTTTCCAGCACGCTGTATCTTTTATGGTGCTTCTCAAAGCAGTTTATATACTAACAATTCCAAACTGTATAAAATTACTGCATAGAATTATCAGGTATATATTAATAAACCATTAGTGTACAAATAGCTTAGTATGTGCTACAGTCAAGCTGTTGCGATATTGTTCTTGTGCCATGCTAGTGCAGCTAACTCTTGATTCACATGCCTCATGTAGTCAATGGCAACTGAGGTCAATGGTCAGAAATAACCAGGAAAAAATGAGTCTTCCTGACCTTAGCCAATTCAGCAAATTTATTTTGGTGTTGACCCCAGCTGCACGAGACTTGCCCTTTGGAAGCCAGCAGCACTAGAATGCATTAGAACAAAAGCTTTACAAGCCAAGCAGGAGGCTTCCTGAGACTTCAGGAGCTTGCCAGTAGATGAAGCCTTTTCCCTCACAGAACTGAACAAAACAGCAAGGAGGCAAGCGATCACTAAAATATAAATAATGTATCTCAGGAGAAGCCTAAAAATCACAGTAAATATTGTTTTGAAAAAGAAAAGTACAGCACAATCAATGCCACTCCCTTTCCCCACTGCATTGCTGCTCATGCAGAGACCAAAATCTGCCAACCCAACTACTAGGAGGAACCTTTCCTGAAAGTTCAGAGAACCTCCCAACTAGCACAACAATATGGAAAAAAAGGAGGTGTGAAATAAGTGCAGCTCTTGCCCTCACTGTACCTTTTATGGCTGCAGGCGACAGAAGCAGCAATCACTAAAAAGCTTGCCTCTAGCACTTCCCATTGCCCAGTTAGATAAATATTTGAAGCAGAGAAAGATACAAGGTTATGAGGGGAGAGTGGGACTGAGTTTGGATTCTTCGATCAAAGAACTGGCACAGACATGATGCAGCAAATAGCCTCCTTCTGTACTCTAAACGATATGGTTCTATAGACCCCAACTTGCTTCCGCAGCTCGATGGCCACACTTAAATGAGGCCTGAGGCCCGATTCCGCAACAGGGACCATTCTCGGCCACAATCTCCAGATTGGATCTGCGAAGGGGCTGCCAATAGCTTCTTTACACCTGCAGACAGGTAAGTTTTTTAAAATTCAGATTTAGCAAGGAGTAGCAGGGCTGCAAAACATTTAGCTGCTATTTTTGCGATTTTCCCTAAAGCCCCATTGTTGGTGGACATGTTCCTGCCTCCAATTTGGAGCATTTGCCCATTCCAGGGACATTTCTGTACTCAGGGGTAGGCTAGAGCAACTAACTTAGCTGAATCCAGAAATTCATCCATGTTCATCTATGCTTCAGTCAGATGTAGTATAGCAACACATTGCCTGGCTTACTCTGGGGTGATGGGGTGGGGGCGGGGGGGAGGGGGGGAAATTGACCTTGATATGTACTAAATACACTTTTACCCAAGGCATGGTCTTCTTGATGGATTATGGTAGAATATGGATGAACCTTGACCTCCAAGTGGGGAGGAATAAGTAAAAGCTTTGAGATTCAATAACAAATGAATAAAGAAATACAAATCACACTAAGATTTGTATTTTAGTGGCAAACAGTAATTTGGAGATCAGAAAAAAGCAAAGACACAACTCTGGAAATTTCAAGGGCAGCCTTCTGGGGACAGATCGGCGTGGATCAGAACTTCCACCCGACCCATGGATCTTGATCTTGTTCGAAATCCCTGGGTCAAAGTTATTTACATAATTTGGATGGGTGCCAACCAGTGGCATACACCTCAGCTGGGACTGGTGGTAGGGGAGGGACAGCGTTTTGCCAGTTTACTGCAGCATGAGATTATCATGCTAGCTAAAGGTTTTTAAAAAATGGTCTTTTAATTTTGCCAATTAAGTAATTGACATTTCAGGCAGATGTCAGCCCTACTTCCACCAGGATTGGATGCTGGCATGCTATGTATAGCCACATCATGCAGGCACACTTAGTGTTGGGGCTTACAGAGATGGTACTGGTGGAAATTCTGTCAGATGATGTTTTCCTGCCAGTTTCTTCCAGGTATGTCTGCACTGGGAGCGGGGGGAAACTAGGAGGTCCGAACAGGAACAATTTGACACCGCATAAAAAAGGAAGAGTGGAGGCCCAGAAGAACTGGATCATGCCTGAGATTCCTCCCCACCCACTCAGATAGAGGTGGCTTTGTGCTACTTGAGTCCAGGGATTTTGCTGCTAAGCATTTTTCACTATATATTGGCACATATAAGACCAATCCGGTTTCTGGGAAAACCAGAAGCTGAGCAAATTCCTTATATTTTCGATGTTAAAATTACAGTAGGATAAAGTAGACATTATTGTGTGGAATTCAGTAAACATATAAAGATCCAAATAGAACAATGCACTTGATATTTGTATTGGCTGAAAATGTTTCTGTTGCCCTCCAAGAATAAGATTTAATTAGGACCTCATTAAATTTAATGTGTACAGATCTGAAGACTTCAGTGCTGCTTTTATTTGCGGGAGGAAATCGATATGCTGCTTTGTGTTTTGAAAGCTGCTCAATGCTTGAAAGCAGTTGGATGTCTCCAGCACATAGAATACCGCGCTAAGCATGTGATCAACAAACAGTGGCTTGGGATTTTAAGTGAACCGAATACTTAATAACGTTGAAGTAGACAGAGTAAATCACAAGGGAATGTTAATCAGACATATTGGAAGAGAAAATGTTATTCGAACACTTACTTCCCGACACGCATTTACAATGGTGAGAGAGGGAAGACAGGAAACCTGAAGTCAATGGGAATCAGGGGAAAAACGCCCCACTAGCTGGAATCATACCCAACACAAAGGAAGAGGGTTGTGGTGGTTGGAGGTCAATCATCACAGCTCCAGGACATTGTTGCAGGAGTTCCTCAGGGCAGTGTCCTCAGCGCAACCATCTTCATTTGCCTCACCAATGACCCTCCCTGCATCATAAGGTTAGAAGTGGGGATATTCACTGATGACTGCAGTGTTCAGTGCCATTTGCAACTCCTCATATAATGAAGCAGTCCATGCCCGCATGCAACAAGGCCTGGACAACATTCAGGCTTAGGCAAATAAGTGGCAAGTAATATTCGTGCCACACAAATGCTAGACAATGACTATCTCCAACAAGCAAAAGTCTAAACACCACCCTTTGATATTCAATGGCATTACCATCACCGAATCCCCCAACATCAATAGCCTGGGGGTCACTATTGACCAGAAACTTAACTGGACCAACCAGATAAATACTGTGGCAACAAGAATAGGTGAGAGGCTGGGTATTCTGCGGCAAGTGTCTCACCTCCTGACTCCCCAAAGCCTATCCACCAACAACAAGGCACAAGTCAGGAGTGTGATGGAATACTCTTCACTTGCCTGCATGAGTGCAGCTCCAACAACACTTAAGAAGCATGGCACTGTATTTTATAGTCTCTTGAACATTCTTGAACACTCTTAGTTCAACTTAACTATTTATTTGGGAGATCTCAGACAGCCATGTGGAGCTTTAAAATGGTGTTCCTTCACAGACCCTCTCTCTCAATACAGCTCCCTATACCTCCTAGCTAGAGGGCACTATACAGTATATCAATACCTCCTAGCTAAAGGGCACTATACAGTATATCAATACCTCCTAGCTAGAGGGCACTATACAGTATATCGATACCTCCTAGCTACATTATCTCATTACACCTTTCCTTTCATAAGAAACAAAAATGAATTGAAGTTAGCTTCAATATAAATGGGTAGTTAACTTCTTATGAATACATGTATTAAACAACTACAAGTTTAACAATCAACAACAAGCCTCTTGTCTTATTAATTCGTTATCCAAGTATCCAGTGTCCATAATTTCTTATTTCTGTACATAGTGTTCCAGGTATTTTGGTGTTGTGCAGAATCTGTTGCTTCACCTCAAACTGGTTGTTTCAGTGATGTTCTGTGCACTGATCGGTTTAGTCTGAGGGGAAATATCAGGCAACATATCCCTGTTTTCGCGCGTTGTCGTTGAAGTGCTGTTTTGCGTGTTAGTTGGCTGTGTTGGCAGCGGATCGTCTGTGGTTGTCACTGAGATCTCTGGAGTTTCAATGAATGTCTCAGCGCTCTTTCTCAGATGTTTCCTATTTCTGCTATACGGCCATCTTCTGTAATGAACTGATATGAACGAATGCCGACTTGTTTCTGAACCTGAGCTTTTTTCCATTCTTTGCTTTCTCGGGTTTGTTTGATTCTCACAGTTTCTCCTTCTTGCAGTGTAGGAAGTGCTGTAGCACCTCTGTTGTAATAGTGTGCTTGTTTGGAATAGTTCCTTTCTTTGTTGATGATGATGTTGTGTATGATTCTTGATTTGAGTAGTTCATTTGCAATTGGGATGTTTATCTTTGTGCGGTGACCGAGTAAGCGTTGTGCTGGCGAACTAGCAAGGCCTTCAGTTGGCGTGTTTCGCCAGATGGGAAGGTTCATGTAGAAGTTACCACAGTCTTTTTTTGTCTTCTTGATTAACCGCTTTGTGAGCTTAACCACATTCTTAACCTTTCTGTTGTTTTGTGGATGTTCTGGTGAGCTTGTTGTGTGATCGAATCCATATTCTGAGGCAAAGTTTGTGAACTGTTGTGAGTTGAAGGGAGGTCCATTGTCGGATTGAACCTTGTCTGGAATACTATGGTTAGAGAAGTGTTTCTTGAGGTGTTTGATGATGACAGTGGCATCTTTCTTTCCATGCAGATTGTCGATCTCGAAATAGTCCGAGTAGTAGTCCACTGTGCATAAGTAGTCTTAGCCATCGAGTGTGTATATGTCACAACCAATCTTTTCCCATGGTCTCTGAGGGAGGTTGTGACTTATCAATGGTTCTTTTGGTTGGCTCGATTGATAGATATTACATGTTTCACACTTTGAAACATAGTCTTTTATGTCGCTGTTCAGTCTTGACCAGTAAACGGATTCTCTGGCACGTCGAAGAGTGCACTCGACGCCAGTGTGAGCAGCATGAAGTCGCTGATGAATGTTGGATCTCAGGGATTTTGGTATGACACAGCGATAACCTTTGAAGACTATGCCATTCTGTGTTGTGAGCTCGTCAACAAACTTTGAAGTATGCAGGCGTTTCAGGCGGGCATTCATGTGTCGCTTCTAGCCATCCCATTATGATTTGTTGTATGACCAGTTGTAGTGTGGAGTTGCTTGCAGTTGTGTGTTGTATGGTAGTCAGTCCTTGTTTGGAGACTGGGAGAAAGTCCGCCATGTGGATGCATTCCACTGCAGATGCAAGAAGAATGTTCCCGATGTTGGGGAAGTCCAGAACCAGGGGTCGCAGTCTAAGGCTAAGGGGTAAGGCATTTAGGACTGAGATGAGGAGAAACTTCTTCACTCAGAGAGTTGTTAACCTATGGAATTCTCTACCACAGAGAGTTGTTGAGGCCAGTTTGTTAGATATATTCAAAGGGAAGTTAGATGTGGCCCAAAGGGATCAAGGGGTATGGAGAGAAAGCAGAAATGGGGTACTGAAGTTGCATGATCAGCCATGATCATATTGAATGGTGGTGCAGGCTCGAAGGGCCGAATGGCCTACTCCTGCACCTATTTTCTATGTTACTATGTTTCTATGTTTCTGTCGCCTGTCGGTGATCTCTCCATATTTTCGAGGTATGCGCGTGGGAGGGTATCTGCTAGGTACATTTCTTTTCCTGGTTGATACTTTATTTCGACGTCATATTGGTTGAGCCAAATGAACAGACATTGTAGTCACTTGGGTGCTGCAGATAAGGGCTTGCGTCGTATGGCAACCAAAGGCTTATGGTCTGTCCATCGCGTGATCTTGCGACCGTATACATATTGATAGTTTTGTTCCATTCCGAAGACTTGAGCAAGCAGCTACTTGTTGATTTGAGAGTATTGCCTTTCTGCTACAGTGAGCGCTCGGCTCGTGTATGCAATTGGTTGTTCCTGTTGCAGAAGGATGAACCCAAGACCCTTGCTCGAAATATCTCCTTGACCTTCAGTTGCAAGTTTGCGGTCAAAGTACCTGAGCAACGGAGAATCTGTCATGCGTTGCTTGACAGCTTCAAAACGCTTTGTCTTGTACTTCAGTCCATTTCCAGATCATGTCTTTATGAGTAAGCCATCACAGAGGCTCACTGAGGTCTGAAAGATCTGGCAGGAATTTTGTGAGGTACTTTGTCATGCCAACAAATCGTTGTACACCTGCGACATCCTGCGGTTTCTGCATTTCGTTGATTGCGACCACTTTGCTTGGGTCGACTTTGAGTCCATCACTAGACAGTATGTGTCCCATCTATTTCACTCGGGAGCTCTTGTATTCAAACTTATCGAAGTTAAGTTTGATGTTTCATTCTCTGCATCTCTGCATTTCTGCATGAATTTACATAAGTTTGCTTCATGATTGTGATTGGCCTCTTTAAGTGTCCCACTGTGTCCAGTGATCAAGATATCATCAGCAATCTTGTAGATTCCATCTAGATCCTCAAGGTTCTGGTGTAGCTTCTGCTGGAAGATTTCTGGGACAGGACTGATGCCAAATGGCATTCTATTATATCTATATCGTTCCCATGGAGTCTGGAAGGTTGTGAGGTTGGAGGACTCTGTGTCTAGTTCACATTGCAAGAAATCCTCCATGCAGTCTGCTTTAATGAAGACCTTTACATTTGACATCTGTGGCAAGATGTCATCGATCACAGGAAGTGGATAGTGTCCATTGTTCAGATGTTGAGGATCGATACATACTCGTATCTTTTCATTTGGTTTTTGTACAATCACTGGACTGGATACCCAGTCCATCAGTTCAACAACTTTCATGATGATTTGTCGATTTTCCAAACGATCGAGTTCCTCTTTTAGTGTTTGTTTGATCGCTATTGGCACCCGTCTGGGTGGCATTACAGCTGGTGTCGCTGATTCATTAAGTTCAAGGTGAACGGTCCCTGGCATGTGTCCAAGTCCCTTAACTCTCTTCATAGAGTGCATGAACTTTTGAGTTGCCCTTATATTTAAGGTTATGTGTAGACTTCTGCTGTGATCCATTCTGCCTACACTTTTGAGAAAAGTGATTTAGTTTGCCGCAACTTGTGCCAGCCTTCCCATATGCTGGGCATTTAGTTTTTGACAGCTCATGTCTTTTGCCACAATATCTGCAATTGTTCGTGAACTCTTTGTCTGTGAATTCTTTCTTTGTGGGTCGGGTTTCTGTTTGACAGCTTTGACATCGTCAGAGTCTGTTTTAGTGAGCTTCATGGATTTCATTTGCGCAACTGTGGCCTCTAGCTTTATAGATCATCACACATTTATTGACTGTTCGGCTTGATTCTTGCAATAGCCTCTTATGTAGAGTGTTATCAGATAATATGGCTAAAGGGTTCAAGGGTTATGGAGAGAAAGCAGGAATGGGGTACTAAAGTTGCATGATCAGCCATGATCATATTAAATGGTGGTACAGGCTCGAAGGGCCGAATGGCCTACTCCTGCACCTATTTTCTATGTTTCTATGTTTCTATGTTTCTATTCCACAGACTATGCGGTCTCTGATGAAATCATCCCTTAAATTGCCGAAATCATATGACGATGCTAGCTCTCTCACTTTCTCGAGATATCTGTCAAGTCGCTCGTCCCCTTGTACACAGTTGTTAAACTGGTACTGTTCATAGATGATGTTGGTTTTACCTTTACTGTGCTCTTCCCAGAGCTTCAAAATAATCTCAATTTGCTGCTTGTCTTCCTCTGATTTGTAGGGAAGATTATTGTGGATATCTAGGGCATCGCTGCCAATGGCAGTGATATACGTTGCAATCTTAACTCTATCTGGTTTTTCCACAATATTCATGATCATTTCATATCTGTCCCACAGCTGTTTGAATTTTTGCCACTTAGCTTTCAAATCGCCAGTCACCTTCAATGGAGGTGGGAGAGAAATGTACGCGGGAGTTGGCACCATGGTGGTCATGATAGCTCGCTACAGTTTATAACTTTGAGTTTGTCACATACATGTATACAGTTCAAATACCCAGAGGACTAGAACAAGTCTAATAGTAAAATATCGTGGCCATGTAATTGTAGAAATACTTTTTCAATCAAGGCTCGACAATAACTTATGCCACTTTATGTTTACTTTATTAATGCCTCTAGATTATTTTACAAGCTTATGACTATTTATCATCCTTCACGGATCCACACGCAATGTGTAAGGAGCACGCTCTGCTCTGCACTGCTTAACGTCGATTTCGATCAGCTTGAAAAAGTGTTACAGTTCCAATATTTCGGTCGTAGATGCATTCAATGAAAGATCGAAAGTCTCCGCTTCTGACACCATGTATTTTATAGTTGTCATATATCTCACATTACTGTATATAACTGTATCTTACCATGCTATACATGACTGTAACTGGATATGACCTGTAACAATAAGCATACCTTACCACCAGGGGTGCACTTGCAGGAGACACTCCATACCTGTCCCACTGTAGTAAATAAAGGGAGGTCTCAGGCAAGTGCAGCTCTGTAGAGCTAGAATTAAAGGTGCAGGTCCTGAGTGACCTTGACTTCAGCATGTGTCTCGTGTAAGTCAGTACACTAGAGTCAGGACTTAACAATGGCGATGAGTTATGGGATCACAGAATCCACAGAATGGCTACCAACAGCTCAGATGAGAAATACAATGCTGGAGACAATTGGGATGACTTTATAGAAAGGCTCCAGCAAAGCTTTGTGACCAAAGACTGGCTGGGGACGATAAGGCAGACACGAGAAGAGCCCATTTCTTGACCAGCTGTGACTCGAAAACATACTCTTTAACGAAAGACCTGCTGGCACCCGAGAAACCAGCAAGCAAGTAATTTGAGGAGTTGAGCACACTGGTGAGAGACCACCTGAAGCCAGCGAGCAGCCTACACATGGCCAGACACAGGTTCTACAACTACAGATGCTGTGTGGGCCAAAGCATACCCGACTTCGTGGTGGAACTTCGGAGGCTGGCTAGTTCATGTGAGTTCCCCGATGAACTGAGGAGAGAAGTACTGAGAGACTTTTTTATTGAAGGAATAGGCCACGCAGGCATATTCCGAAAGCTTATAGAGACTAAGAACTTGACCCTAGAGGCAGCAGCACTGGTCGCACAGACGTTCTTGGCAGGCGAAGAAGAAACGAGGCTGATCTATACTTCGGGTACGACAACCAACGAGGCATCGGAACAAGGGGTTCACATTGTGAAACAAACCGCTACCCCTACACACAGACAAAGGCAGGCCTTCAACAACTGACAGTGGCGCCAGAAGCCATCAAACTCAAGGGCCACATGAACGGCCGATCACACCTCATCAACCCACAATGCGAGAAATCAACAACAGATTGAGAGAAGCTCAAGGGAGATCAGCCAGACGCAGCTCATCCTTCGGAAACAATGGAAGCGGTCTGTGTTGGAGATGTGGGGGAAGGCATTCAACCAGGGTGTGTCGATTTCAGCATGCCGTTTGCAGAAACTGCAACTACACAGGGCATCTGGCTCGCATGTGCAGAAAAACAGCAGCTCGGAAGGATCGGAAAGCGGACCAGAAGACGGTTGGAACAGTGCACGGGACGCCGAGGTACAGCGGGTTAACACGATCAATGTCCACTGTTCTTACACCAAGACGTCTCCAATTATGATGAGGGTTCTACTCAACGGGATACCCGTCAACATGGAACTGGACACGGGGGCCAGTCAATCCCTCATGAGCGTTCAACAATTTGAATAGCTGTGGCCGCACAAAAGCAACAGACCAAAACTCACAAAGATCGACACCAAACTAAGGACCTATACTAAAGAAATCGTCCCAGTCCTTGGCAGTGCCATGCTCTCAGTCACACACAAAGGGATGGTGCACCGACTTTCCCTGTGGATTGTCCCCGGGGATGGTTGTGTTTCAAGATGACATACTCATCACGGGCAGGGACACCGACTCTCATCGCCGCAATCTTGAGGAAGTACTAAGTCAATTGGATCGGGTAGTCCTAAGATTTAAGAAATCCAAGTGTCTGTTTCTCGCGCCTGAGGTTGAATTTTTGGGCAGAAGGATTGCCGCTGATGGAATCCGCCCAACTGAATCCAAAACAGAAGCAATTCGCCTGGCACCCAGGCCCTGGAATGTCTCGGAACTGCGCGCCTTTCTCGGGCTACTCAATTACTTTGGGAACTTTATGCAGAACTTGAGCATGCTGCTGGAGCCTCTCCATGTGCTACTCATAAAGGGGTGCGATTGGTTTTGGGGGGACGCCCAAGAACGCGCCTTCAATAAGGCATGCAACCTTCTATGTTCCAAGAGTGTTTTAGCCTTTTTTGACCCAGGTAAAAAGTTAGTCCTTACGTGTGATGCGTCAGCGTACGGGGTCGGGTGCGTTTTACAGCACATCAATGATGCGGGGAAATTGCAGCCCGCTGCTTATGCCTCCAGGTCAATTTTGTGGGCGGAGCGTGGGTATGGTATGGTTAAGAAGGAGGCGCTCGCGTGCGTGTAAGGTGTCAAAAAGATGCACCAATACCTTTTCAGGGCCAAGTTTGCGTTAGAAACCGACCACAAACCCCTCACGTCCCTACTATCTGAGTGCAAGGCAATCAAAGCCAAGGCCTCGGCGCGCATTCAGTGGTGGGCACTCATGCTGGCGGCTTACGACTACACGATAAGGCACAGACCAGGCACAGACAACTGTGCCGACGTGCTTAGCAGGCTACCCCTGGCGACCACAGAGGGTCCGACAAACAGGACTGTGAGATGGTCATGGCAATCAATGCCTTTGAATCCACAGGTTCGCCCATGACGGCTCGCCAAATCAGAGCCTGGACGACCAGCGACCCCACGTCATCTCTAGTTAAAAGATGCGTTTTAACCGGTGACTGGGCAGAGGCTCGCGATGCCTGCCCTGAGGAGGTCAAACCTTTCCATAGGCGCATGCATGAACTCTCACTACAGGCAGACTGCCAGATGTGGGCAGCCGAGTAGTTATGCCCTTACGAGGCAGGGAGGCGTTTGTCTGGGAGCTCCATCGCAAGCACCCGGGGATCGTCCTTATGAAGGCCATAGCCAGATCTCATGTCTGGTGGCCTGGCATTGACGCGGACTTGGAGCTCTGCGTCCATAGGTGCACCATTTGTGCCCAACTCAGTAATGCCCCCAGGGAGGCCCCCCCTAAGCCCCTGGCCCTGGCCCACCAAACCGTGGTCGTAGGTGCATGTAGACTGTGCGGGCCCATTCATGGGCAAAATGTTCCTCGTAGTCGTTGATGCATTTTCCAAATGGATCGAGTGCACTATTTTAAACTCGAGCACCACCTCCACCACTGTGGAGAGCCTCAGAACCATGTTTGCAATGCATGGCATTCCTGACATATTGGTCAGTGATAATGGTCCGTGCTTCACCAGCGCAGAATTTCACGATTTTATAGTTGACCACGGTATAAATCACGTTAAGACAGCACCTTTCAAGCCGGCCTCCACTGGCCAGGGGGAGCGAGCAGTGCAGATCATTAAACAAGGCATGCTCAGAATCCAAGGTCCCATGCTGCAGAGCCGCCTGTCACGACTGCTGCTGGCATACAGATCTCGTCCGCATTCGTTGACTGGGGTTCCCCCGGCGCAACTATTGATGAAACGAACCTTAAAGACCAGGCTCTCATTAATCCTCCCAGATATGCATGAAATTGTTGAGGCTAAGCGTCAAAAGCTTACTGAGTACCATGACCGAAATTTGAGGGGGAGGTGGAATGAGATAGGGGACAAAGTGTTTGTGCTAAACTATGGCCGGGGTCCCAAATGGCTTGCAGGGACAGTAACAGACAAAGAGGGAAACAGGCTACTGGATGTACAAATGGACAATGGCCAAACCTGCCGGAGGCATGTAGACAAAGTAAAAAGTAGATTCACTGATAACACTGAAGAACCAGAGGCAGACTACAATGTGGAACTCACACCACACCTGGTGGACAGACAGGTGGAACAACCTAAGGAAAGGGCACTCTCAAGAGACAGCCTAGGTGAGATACCAGCAATCACACCGAACGAAAAACAGGCACCAAGGCAAACAACTGAACCACAACTAAGACGCTCCACACGAGAGCGCAGACCAACTGAGAGACTGAATCTATAAAGGCAATAAGACCTTGGGGAAGGGTGATGTCATGTATCTCACATTACTGTATATAACTGTATCTTACCATGCTATACATGACTGTAACTGGATATGACCTGTAACAATAAGCATACCTTACCACCAGGGGTGCACTTGCAGGAGACACTCCATACCTGTCCCACTGTGGTATATAAAGGGAGGTCTCAGGCAAGTGCAGCACTGGAGAGCTGGAATTAAAGGTGCAGGTCCTGAGTGACCTTGACTTCAGCATGTGTCTCGTGTAAGTCAGTACATTAGAGTCAGGACTTAACAATAGTCTCTTGAACATTCTTGAACACTCTTAGTTCAACTTACCTCTATTTATTTGGGAGATCTCAGACAGCCATGTGGAGCTTTAAAATGGCATTCCTATACAGACCCTCTCTCTCAATACAACTCACTATACCTCCAAGCTAGAGGTTGCTATACAGTATATCGATACCTCCTGGTTCGAGGGCGCTGTACATTATCTCGTTACAGGCACCATCCAGGAAAAAGCTGGTGAAGCACGGACCATTATCACTGACCAATATGTCAGGAATGCCATGCATTGCAAACATGGTTCTGACACCCCATCCAACACCTTAAACATTGACTCCCTCCATCATCGGCGCACCGCAGCTGCAATGTGTACCAGCTATAAGATGCACTGCTGCAACTCGCCAAGGCTTCTTTGGCAACATCATCAAACCTGCGACCTCCATCACCTAGAAGGACAATGTTCAGCAGGCGCATGGAAACACCATCATCTGCAAGTTCCTCTCCAAATTACACAGCATCCTGACTTGGAAATATATCGCCTTTCCTTCATTGTCGTTGTTAAAATTCTGGAACTCACTCCCGAACAGTACTGTGGGAGTACCTTCACCACAAGGACTGCAGGGGTTCAAGAAGGCGGCTCACCACCACCTTCTCAAGGGGAATTAGGGATGGACAATAAATGCTGGCCTTGCCAGCGGTGCCCACATCCCAGGAACGAATAAAAGTAATTATGGCAACTCTGTCATGAAACCAGCATGATCAGCTGAATGTATAGATGGGAGATCACATTTGAGGTCTGTATGGCTCAATGACTAACGGAATAAACTGACTGAATTGTTGGGCGGACAGTTGAAATATTTATATTGGTTTGTAATAATTTAGACAGCTGTTTACTTGATGTGTGGAAGGGATTGCACTTGTAATGGAGCTTATTATAATGAGGCTCAGTAAAATAAAAGAGTTATTTGCAACTTCCTTCCACTTTACCCAAAGCAATGTTAATCTTTGCTCCCAAGGCTCCCTCAATGACTCAGCTGTGATGCCACTGTGGATGAATAGCCTGCCATGTATTTGAATAATAGTTACTTGAGCAAAATGCCCGAGGACAACCAGCAAAAGTGGAAGCATATCTTATCAAGGAGGCAACGTCCTCTGGAGAGGAGGGGAGGGAAGAGAATAAAATTAATCTCCATTCCATTGTGAGATAAATGTAAGGTAATTTTAGAATGCACCAAAAGTCAGGTTTATGAGTGGATTGTAAATTGAGCAGATGTGTATCTTTAATTGATTTTGAGGACATAGAGATCAGCCAATCAGAGCATTGTACTCTTCTTGAATAGAACATAAATCACATTGAATGAAAAAACAATATGGCCAATCAAACTTATTGATCCCGCAGACTTCATATAATTTTGTCCGTCATCAGCATTATGCTATGAGGAAAGATTCCGCAAAGTTTCTACTTCTTTCCAGAGTTAAATCAAGCACTATTCCTGAAAACTATATATGTAAGTCGAAGTGAAAGGAAAGCAAGAAACAAATCGCATTTATATAGCGTGATTCATGACCTCAGAATGTTATGATTTGTATGCTATCCAGATAGTTTTTCTCATGTCCAGTGCAAAGCACCACTTCTACAGTCCACGCTTCCTAGAAACCAAAATATTAGTTTATGCCTGAAGTGCAATAGAAACATAGTAATAAGAGTAGGCCATTCAGCCCCTCAAATCTTCTGCCATTTCAATTGATCCAGTATCCACAGCTTTTTTGGGGACGACTTCTAGATTTCCACTACTCTTTGTGTGAAAAAGTGCTTCTTGAATTTACTGCTAAATGGTCCATCTCTAATTTTAAAATTATGCCCTCTTGTTCTGTACTCCCCCACCAGAGAAAATAATTTATCTGTATATCGAATCCCTTTATCACTTTAAGCACCTCCACTAGATCACCCCTCAACCTTCTAAAGTCAAGGGAGCACAAGCCCTTCGAATTGATGGAAGAGAACCTACCTACTTGCTCTGACTCCCTCCACAAGCATCTGAAGGGAGTCATCGGAGAACCTGAATACTGCCCTCTGCCTCTATGCAGTCAGCTCTCCAGCTGCTTGGAGCTATCAAAACCTCCAGTGTGCTGCCTGCACACTCCTAGAAGAACCTTAATATGCAAACTGGCCATGATTCAATTAAATATCCCGGCTGAAAACGCACCATCGATGACGTGATCAGACCCGCACCATTTAATAGGGCCAGGTTATCCACAGGGCGGGATTAATAGGCTGCATTAGCATAAAGTCGATCTCAGCAACGGGATGACAGCAACAACGGGGTCGCCACCCGACCCGCTGACCGCCCGCACCCGACCCACCCAGGTACGGAAAATTCCGGCCATTGTCTTTCCTTGCAATGACAGACACGTCAATCAAATTGGGTTTCATAGGTTTCAAGGAAGCTGCTCAATCTTGGACCCATCACTGCCTTCAGGCCAAATCAGAGCTGAGCATCTGAAAATAGGCCTCTCAGTTCCGACAATCACAGTATTGGCTCTTTGAAGGTCTGGTACCTTATTACACAAAATAGACTGTACGAACTAGGCAGATCACAGGTCAGTAGGCTGAGTTTTCTCTCACGTTGAATGGTCCATTTAACCAGTGAGTCTACCACAGTTGAAGTGCCATTAGTACATGAGACAGATAATGTGTATTTTATATACTCACAGATGGGCTGCTTCTTGCAAACAATAATCAAATTAGAAAGTGGTCATAAACTGATAGCAAAATACTATTAAGAAATATTAAAAGTGTAAGGGATAATTTTCTGACCTTTCTGATTGCAATCAGGACTGGGAATCCTGACTGATTTCCCTCTTCCCAACCCTGTGGCACTGTCAATATTATCCTTACCATTGCCCCAGCTGTGATCAGCTAAATCAGCGGAGTATGGATCATGATGTGGGATTGCCCTGGTCTTCACAATTCACTCCACTCACTACCTTAATCAGCTGAGCCATCTCGGGACATTATGAGTGTATAATTACTTAAAACAACATGGCACCTTCAGCAACCTCATGCTTCAGGGCTGTCTCCCCATCAAAGAAACTATGGAGGTCTTTCACTCCCTTTTATATTGCATGTCTGGAACATTCATTTCTGTTGAAATTTTGCAATTGCAAAAGAAAATGAGAATATCGGAATATCATATGTGCAGACCAACTCCAAAAACAATGGTTAGATGTTACGGCGACTGGAAATTGTAAGAATTTACTCTGTAGTTACAAGATATCAAGTTGCCTTTTATAATTGGGAGTCCTAAGCCGCTTTTATATTGAATTAGATCTGTGCTAGTGCTGCTCACTCCCAACGCATGGGTCTCATGCAGCCAGCAGTTACACCAAAGATAAACATGTCAGATTTGCTAAAGTTGGTGGCTACTTTTTACTGTATCTTCATAGCTGCCAGCCTGAGTGAATCTGACAAGTCTATCTTTGCTGTTGCTGTCGGCTACACAAGACCTATCTGTTGGGAGATGGTGGCAATAACATGGAAGCACGGCAATAGTAAATAGTCTGTGTGCTGAACATTTTGGAATCAGTGAGCAAATGGATGCAGCAACCAACGTTCCGTTAAGCTGCATGGCTATACGGCTGCGCAGGCCGCTCACCGGTAATTCAGTGGGAGATTTTGCGCATGTGCAAAATTTTTAATGGGCCGCACAGCCCATAAAAGGGACCGCCACCCAAACAAATACATGTGCAACAACAACTGGATGATAAAAAATAGCTAAAAATTACAGTGACTGTTACTCAGTTGGAAGCTCAATTTTTAATGTGCCCTGGTTCCTGAAGGAATACGAGTAACCAAGAGAAGCTTCAGTAGCACTGAAATAATTATGCTTAATAAACTAAAATGACAATTCTGTAAAGTGAATGAAAAAATTAGATTCAGGACTGGATTGCAAACAAGAAGGCCAAAATTTACAAATCATTCATTATGACTTAGCATTCAACCAAGGACAACAAAACAAAGGTATAATGGTTTTCATAATTCTCTGTATGTATACTGACTAGAATATTATTACAGCTTTCTTTCAAATTAAACATGAATGGTTACAATCTCAGTGCACGAAATCCATTATATTGAATCTAACTGAAACTATATTAAAGATGCATTCTGTACAAATATAATTTTTAATCAGTATAACATTTGCTATAATAGTTAATCCTTACAAAAGATCATCTCGATTTTATTTTATTTTTTTGTGGGTGAATTAATCGTTAAAATCTGCTGATTTGCACTATTTATAACTATCAACATTTTTATAGTTGGATGTAATACCCCGCCACACAGCACTGCCCCCCCACGGTGTGGGCTTGGACAATGTGGACCACTTTCCATGCCTTGGGATCCCACTATCAGCAAGGGCAAACATCAACGCCGAAGTCCAACACTGCCTCCAGTGCACCAGCGCAGCCTTCGGTTGTCTGAGGAAGTGAATGTTCGAGGATCAGGCCCTCAAATTTGGCACCAAGCTTATGGTCTACAGGGCTGTAGTGATACCCACCCTCCTGTATGGCTCAGAGACATGGACCTTATACAGCTGACACCTCAAATCGCTGGAGAAATACCACCAACAATGTCTCCGCAAGATCCTGCAAATCCCCTGGCAGGACAGACGCACCAACATCAGTGTTCTCGATCAGGCCAACATCCCCAGCATAAAAGCACTGACCACACTTGACAAGCTCCATTGGGTGGGCCACATTGTCTGCATGCCTGACACAAAACTCTCAAAGCAAGCGCTCTACTCAGAACTCTTGCATGACAAGCGAGCCCCAGGCGGGCAAAGGAAACATTTGAAGGACATCCTCAAAGCCTCCTTGATAAAGTGCAAGATCCCCAGCGCCACCTGGGAATCCCTGGCCAAACACCGCCCTAAGTGGAGGAAGAGCATCTGGGAGGACGCTGACCACCTCGAGTCTCGTCGCCGAGAGCATGCAGAAAACAAGCACAGACAGCGGAAGGAGCATGCGGCAAACCAGACTCCCACCCACCCTTTCCCTCAACGACTGTCAGTCCCACCTGTGACAGAGACTGTAATTCCCATATTGGACTGTACAGTCACCTGAGAACTCACTTTTAGAATGGAAGCAAGTCTTCCTCGATTTCGAGGGACTGCCTATGAGTTAGATGTAATAATGTAATATCTTGCAATTTGGCGGGATATATTATATCTGGGCCATTTCAGAGTGAAATCATGAAGCATTTTTCACACAAAGTGAAATGGAAATCTGGAATTCTCTCCCACAGAAGGCTAGGTCAATTTAAATTTTCAAGACTGAGATCAATAGACTTTTGTTAAATAAAGTTAACAATGGATAAGGAGCAAAGGCAGGCAAATGGAGTTGAGGTACAGATCAAATTGATCTAATTGAATGATTAAGGGGTGATTTAATTGAGGTGCTTAAGATGATTAAAGGATTTGATAAGGTAAATAGAAACTATTGCCTCTGGTGGGGGAATCCTTAAAATTAGAACTCGGCCATTCATGGGTGATGCCAGGAAGTGTTTCTTAACACAAAGGATAGTGGAAATCTGGAACTCCCTTGACCAAAAGCTGTGTCAATTGAAAATTTCAAAACTGAGATTGATAGAGTTTTGTTAGGTAAGGGTATTAATGGATCTGGAACCATGGTGGGTAAATGGATTTAAGCTACAGATCAACCATGACTTAATTGAATGGTGGTACATGCTCGAGGGGCTGAACAGCCTACTCCTTTTTCTATATTCAGGAGTTTTAATGAATTTTACGTTGAATTTCTGATTTGTTTTTGGATGTAAATGGAGTTTTAGCACATTTCATGTAACTTTTTTATATATATTGAATTCGTCATCTAGATCATTTTCTTGTAGGTCTGTGTGGTTTTTGAAGACTCACACCAAAGCTTGCTTGAACTGTCCCTTGTCAACAATCTAACATCTTTACTTTAAAAAGATTCTGCTTTATCATTTTAAAGCAGTATTTTTCAATTGGTTGGAGTGACAGTTAATGTTATTAACGACTCTCACCATTGATTAGATTTTATTGGAAATGTTAGGTATATTTTTTTGTGAAAACTTCATGTAGATTTTATATAGATTAGATTTTGATTGGTGACATGTACATAAGAACATAAGAACATAAGAAATAGGAATAGGAGTAGGCCATATGGCCCCTCGAGCCTGCTCCGCCATTGAATACGATCATGGCTGATCTGGTCATGGACTCAGCTCCACTTCCCCACCTGCTCACCATAACTCCTTATTCCCTTATCATTTAAGAAACTGCCTATTTCTGTCTTAAATTTATTCAATGTCCCAGCTTCCACAGCTCTCTGAGGCAGCGAATTTCACAGATTTACAACCCTCTGAGAGAAGAAATTTCTCCTCATCTCTGTTTTAAATGGGCGGCCCTTTATTATAAGATCATGCACTCTAGTTCTAGTCTCCCCCATCAGTGGAAACATCCTCTCTGCATCCACCTTGTCAAGCTCCCTCATAATCTTATACATTTCGATAAGATCACCTCTCATTCTTCTGAATTCCAATGAGTAGAGGCCCAACCTACTCAACCTTTCCTCATAAGTCAACCCCCTCATCTCCGGAATCAACCGAGTGAACCTTCTCTGAACTGCCTCCAAAGCAAGTATATCCTTTCGTGAATATGGAAACCAAAACTGCACGCAGTATTCCAGGTGTGGCCTCACCAATACCCTGTATAGCTGTAGCAAGACTTCCCTGCTTTTATATTCCATCCCCTTTGCAATAAAGGCCAAGATTCCATTGGCCTTCCTAATCACTTGCTATACCTGCATACTATCCTTTTGTGTTTCACGCATAAGTACCCCCAGGTCCCGCTGTACTGCAGCACTTTGCAATCTTTCTCCGTTTAACTAATAACTTGCTCTTTGATTTTTTTCTGTGAAAGTGCATGACTTCACACTTTCCAACATTATACTCCATCTGTCCAAATTTTTGCCCACTCACTTAGCCTGTCCGTGTCCTTTTGCAGATTTTGTGTGTCCTCCTCACACATTGCTTTTCCTCCCATCTTTGTATCATTAGCAAACTTGGCTACGTTACACTTATTCCCTTCTTGCAAGTCGTTAATATAGATTGTAAATAGTTGGGGTCCCAGCACTGATCCCTGTCGCACCCCGCTAGTTACTGGTTGCCAACCAGAGAATGAACCATTTATCTCGACTCTCTGTTTTCTGATGGTTAACCAATCCTCCATTCATGCTAATATATTATCCCCAACCCCGTGAACTTTTATCTTGTTCAGTAACCTTTCATGCGGCACCTTGTCAAATGCCTTCTGGAAGTCCAAATACACCACATCCACTGGATCCCCTTTATCCAGCCTGTTCGTTACATCCTCAAAGAATTCCAGCAAATTTGTCAGACATGACTTCCCCTTCATAAATCCATGCTGACACTGCCTGACCGAATTTTGCTTTTCCAAATGTCCTGCTACTGCTTCTTTAATATTGGACTCCAACATTTTCCCAACCACAGATGTTAGGCTAACTTGTCTATAGTTTCCGGCTTTTTGTCTGCCTCCTTTTTTAAATAGGGGTGTTACATTTACAGTTTTCCAATCTCCTGGGACCTCCCCAGAATCCAGGGAATTTTGGTAAATTACAACCAATGCATCCACAATCCCTGCCACCACTTCTCTTAAGACCCTAGGATGCAAGCCATCAGGTCCAGGGGATTTATCTGCCTTTAGTCCCATTATCTTACTGAGTACCACCTCCTTAGTGATTGTGATTATGTTAAGTTCCTTCCCCCCTATAGCCCCTTGACTATCCATTCTTGGAATATTGTTAGTGTCCTCTACTGTAAAGACTGATACAAAATATTTGTTCAGAGTTTCTGCCATCTCCATGTTCCCCATTACTAATTCCCCAGTCTCGTCCTCTAAGGGACCAACATTTACTTTAGCCACTCTTTTCCTTTTTATATACCTATAGAAACTCCTGCTATCTGTTTTTATATTTTGTGCTAGTTTACTTTCATAGTCTATCTTCCCTTTCTTAATCATTTTTTTAGTCATTTTTTGCTGGCTTTTAAAAGCTTCCCAATCTTCTGTCCTCCTGCTAGTTTTGGCCACTTTTTAAAAAATTGGATACCGTCCTTTATTTCTTTAGTTAGTCATGGATGGCTCTCTTTTCTCTTACACTCTTTCCACCTCACTGGAATATATTTTTCTTGAGTTATGAAATATCTCCTTAAATCTACACCACTGTTCATCAACCGTCCTACACTTTAATCTATTTTCCCAGTCCACTTTACCCAACTTTCCCTCATACCTTCATAGTCTCCTTTATTTAAGCTTAGTACACTGGTTAGAGATCCACCAAGAGACCGGGCGGTACTTTGCCCGAAAGATTCCTCTAAAAGAGGTGGCAGCCAAATAATGGCTTACACTGTCAATCTGAGTGGCAGCGGGCGGGAACTTTCAATCTCGGTGGCAAATGAGCTTGCCACCAAGTGCTGCCGACGATGGAGTCGAGCCCAGGGTGGGAGGTATTCTGAAAAGTAAAAAACATTACCAAAAAAACCCACTGGAACACTTTCAGGGGACCCCATCCAGGTAAGTCGCTGTAAAGAACATTTTTTAAAGATGTTCACTAACCTTTTCTTTCATGTCTTCATACCTACCGTCGGGGTAAGAACAGACTCCATGCAGCGGTCCTTCCCCCTGCTGGCGCCGACTCTCGCCGGCACCAATCTGGCATCTCGGTGGGTGGGAGACCACTTACGCGATTTGGCCGTCAGAGGACGTCAGCGGGCGGTTCCCAGCGGTGCTCCCCTCCCACCCGCTCCAACCCAAGTGGAAACTGGGAGAGAGAGGAAAACGGCACAAAACTCGGCGGCAGGCGGTGGCAACAGGTGGTAAGGCCACCAATATTGGGGCCATAGGGACAGAGATGGTGGTTGCGGGGGGGTCGGTTATTGCCGGTGGGGGGGGAGGAGTTGGTGATCACTGGGGGTCAATGATTGCGGGAAGGAATCAGTGAAGACGGGGTTCCGATCGCGGTGTGGGTAAGCAGGTTAGCTTAGGGAGGCCCGAGGTGAAGCACCCCTGCTTCTTCTGGCCCATAAGCAGTGCTGGAAAAGCACTTACCTGTTCAATGCAGCAATCCTCGACTCCATTTGGCTGCCAGGTTTCCTGAGGCCTGGGAAGCCCGGCCAGCTAGCGTTAAAGCTGGAAGAATGTTAATATCCGAGACACGCAGCCTCATTAAAATATTTAAATGAGTGACCCATCTCCTGGAAGCGGCTTGCTTGCCTGACCCTGTCCCACCTCCATTAAAACCAGAAGTGGGCAGGTTCGAGGCGGGTTGGGTTCTGGTTTGAGATTTAACATTTTTGGTGGTTACAATTACCCCTATAGTGTTTTGAGGAGGTGACAGTATGATGGAAGGGAAAAATGCAGTAGATGTGGTGTACATGGACTTTCAGAAAGCATTTTAACTGGTAACCACACAGGAAAGTATTGGAGAAGATTTAAGGGGTGTGGAATTAGGAGAAGGGTAGAACATTTAATTCAAAAACTGGTTAGAAGAGAGGAAACAAAGTAGAAGTTAAGGATTCTTTTTCTGAGTAAAGTGTGTATAGGTGACACTGAGGGTTCTGTTCTGCGATCACTTTTGTTCACTGTGCACATCAAAAATTTGGATAAAGGGCTAGAGGAAGTGGCATCCTAATTTGCAGACGTATTACATTGCAGACCAAATTACAGGCATAAAACAGGTGCCCAAGCAGTGTGCGTGCATGCATTCTGAGCCGGTGTGCCATCCGCAATATTATATAGGCATCAAAATAGGCATCCAAGGTCCGTGACTGAAACAGGCATTAGGCCCTTTGAACATGCAAATAAAGAGCATCGGACTACTGGTTTACATGTGGCCTAACCAGCAGGCCGCTGCCAAAATGTTTCAAAAAATACCAAGGTTGGTCCCTGGTGTTCTTCTTCACTTAAGTGGGAAACCAAAGGGAATAAAATTGGTCTTGAGTGACAGCTCTAAATGGGCACTGGCGAATCAGCAGCTTGTTTTACACCCTGCCCGATTTTCATTAATCAATGGAATAAAAAATTAGTTGGAGTGTACAGTGTCTACCAATTCGCGATCCTTTTCCTTTCTGTCTGTCCTTCCGGATTGTCAAATATTTAATTCCCAGTCCTGGTCACCTTGCAACCACGTCTCTGAAATGGCTATCAGATCATACCCATTTGTCTCAATTTGTGCCATTAACTCATGTATTTTGTTACAAATGCTACGTGCATTTAGACAAAGTGCCTTTAAATTTGTTTTTTTACCCTTTTTTCCTACTTGTTCCCACTCTCCTTTGTTTATTTTTACTTTTTAATTACAGCTTTACTCCTGTCCCTACTGAATCTATTTTCAGGTTCCCATTCTCCTGCCAAGGTAGTTTAAACCCTCCCCAAAAGTACTAGCAACCCCCCCTGCGAGGACATTGGTCCCAGCTCTGTTGAGATGCAACCCGTCCGGCTTGTACAGGTCCTACCTCCCCCAGGAATGGTCCCAATGCCTCAGGAAACTAACGGCCTCCCGCCTGCACCATCTCTCCAGCCACATATTCATCTGCTTTATCCTCCTATTTTTGTAGTCACTAGCTCGTGGCACTGGGAGTAATCCGGAGATTACTACCTTTGAGGTCCTGCTTTAAAATCTCTCTCCTAGCTCCCTAAACTCTGCCTGCAGGACCTCATCCCTCTTCCTACCTATGTCATTGGTCCCGATATGGACCACGACCTCTGGCTGTTCACCCTCTCCCCCCAGAATGCCCTGCAGCCACTCAGTACAAGTTACATAGATGAAAATCTCAGAGGAGATATACCCCATCCTCATTAGAACATAATCCTTGAAAGCAGAGCATTTAATATTTTTTATAAGGTCAGTGCTATGGTAAATGTCCTGTAATAAATATAACAGGAATAAATTGGGCATCAAAGTCCATTAGTCTTCTAACAGTGTTATATTTAAGGATGATATAATAAGGATGGAATGTATAGTCCCTTGGTAAAGTGCCTTTTATAAGGGAAATGAATTAGTATATGAAATGCCGCCAGTACATTATTTGATGTTTGCTTTGCTAGATCATGTGATGCTGTATACTAATACTTTAGAAGATACAGTGCACATTGGAGACTAAGCAAGCATGCAAAACTGTTTTCTTTCAAACTGTAATTAGTTCAGCCATTAAATGTTTCCATGAGACAATGATAAAATATTATTCAATATAAAGACTGAAAACATAAGTATTTCATTTTATCTAATAATGGCATATTAACTATAGATTATCTCTGTAGGAAATATATTTCTTTGCATAAATATCTCTGACAGTTTAAGCAGCTGGCGAGTGTTTCTGAAGAAAAAGGCCCTTAATTAAACTCACACATTCCCAAGAGGATATGGCTGAGACTCACCATAACGACCACAGATAAATATGACCCTGTTGTAGGTAATGTCATTATATCTTCATTATTGCAATACCATTCATTTCAATTGCAGCCTAGAGATTTAGTATGTTGCTTTAAATCACTTTGTAGCCGTGTAATTCAAATGTGTCAGTGGGCTGTGTGAGAGTGAGTCCATGTTGAGATCGCAAATTCAGATATTCTGAATGGGGCTTGCATGGGGATAATACATTGTGCTTATGAAGATAGTCTTTACTATGTAATTGGTAATGTAGCCAGAGTATTCTGTGGAATATTATTTGTATAGGCTAGGTATTAAATAAGTGTAGCAGTTGAGCTTTGTATAAGTAGACAGGCAATTATTGTGCAACCGAAGTTTGTCAAATTGCTAGTTAGTTTACAACTTAATTGCTCAAGCACTTCTAACACAATGGCCCAGAATTTGCGGTCTGAGGCTTCCCGCAGCGGATGCTTCTGACCACAAAAATTTCCACGAAACTACCTGGTGGTCCTGGAGGTTCGGAGTCTTCTGGTCTTGGGCCTCTATGCGAAGGCCTGCTCAGAGGTCCATGTATCCCAGCAGCGTATGCGTTCCATACGCATCACTGGGATCACGTGGACCAGTCCAACCTATCCCATTCATATTTATGGTGAGTTCCATTTCTATGGAGCTGCCATAAGTATGAATGGGAATACCCCCCAAAACGCACAGACACATTAAATTAAAAAAATTACATATTTGAAATTAATTAAAATTCAATTTCATTAAATATTTTATACAAAAATTAATTTTTTTGATTTAAAAAAACGTTTAAACAATATATATAAATGAATGATGACATTTTATTTTTCTATTTTTTAAAATTTGAAGGACATTCGCTGGGCAGGAGTTGAGCAAATAGCCCAACTCTCCGCCCGCAGAGCCCTTTTCTTTTGGATTCATTGGATCTGTCAAGAGGATTCTTGACAAATCGCATGTTCCGGGTTTAAGCGCATGCGCTTCACATACCTAAACCCGGAACTTGCGCGGCCTCTACGGGAGTGTGCGCACTTCGTATGTGCCCGTAAGGGCCACAAATTCAGGCCCAATGATTTTAAAATGTGGTAGACTCAAATAATGGTGTTGCACCACTTTCTCTCTTTCTCTCTTTAAAAAGGAACCAAACCAACTCATTTGTTATAAATGAAACAGCCTGATAAAATGATCCATCTGGTTTTAGTTTACTGTCCTCACTTCAGTTGACTTCAAAGGGGAAAAACAGCTATTGAGTAATAAAGAGACTTGCAGTGCAGTATTTTTGATGGAAATAAAGAAATGCAAGCTGTGTCTCTCAGGATAATTCCTATTACAAACATGGACAATAATAACCAGCTGTAGAAATCAATAAGGAAAGCAAGAAGAAAATTGCTGTTCATCTAAAAGCCTGAATGTAAAAAATAATTTTTGGCAGTTAACAAAATGTGCAAGTTCCAAAAGACATTCAGCACTCAAAAGGGTTAATCTGCATAGTTTTGTTTAAGTGATGTTTGCCCGTGGCAAAATATTTGCTTTGGGTGCTTTTTTTAAATTGCAGTTGTCTGCGTTTCAAAGTGGAAACCATTGTACACAACAGTTATTGGCACTTTCACTGCAACTGAAACTTTTTTTTAAGGCTGATTAGAAGATCCCTAAAATTCTCTAAATTCCTGGTAAAACGAGCGCTGCATGATCCAGTTTCTAGGCCTAAGTGTTTGCAGACTACTTGTACATGGGGCATCACAGCTGAGCTTGATCCAAACCTCATGCGACTTCCACACATATGTAGAGGTCAATGGATAGTAATCAGGAGTCGAAATCCTGGCGAGTTCTCTTCCTTCTACCAACCAGGGGCACTTAACACTTTTACTGCCACCCTGGATGAGGCCAGCTAACTCAGCACAGACCAGGGATTCAACCTGGAGCCTTCTGAGTTGTATGACTCAATAACATACTAGCCTTACCAACTATGTCATTTAAACAAACTTTATTATCTTTTTAGGAGCGATTTCAAAGTGTTATCTTGCGATATTAGTCCTATGATGACGATGATGAGTCCTGGATAGTATTGTTGCTTGACCTCAGGTCATTAGTTCATTTATCTTTAAATTTGCCTGTGGAGAATTTCAAGGATTATTTAATTGATATTGCAATTCTGTAACATTTCCCACAGAACTGGAGAAAAAAATTACCATTCTTTTTCCTTCCTTAACCTTTTTGGAAGTGTTAGATGCCGTTGATTTCCTCATTTTATGGATTGGTAAAATCCACGAAAGAGCAAATGGTCTCCGAAGGGAAGTGGCTTGGTGGACTATAAGGCCTTTGTTTTTTTAATATTTTCTTATATTATTACTAGTGAGGTTCTTGGGAAGCTGCACCTTGTAAAGATTCCAGTGATATTGACCATTTGACAGAAGTTGGCGGTAATCAAAATCACAAATTAAAAATGATATTCTTGGGAGACAAACATTTAACCATATATGGAAATAACTTTGGTATGATGGAAGAGGAAGTCCAACACATTAGCAGTGAGATGGCATATAAAGAAGTCAGTATTAATGAAGCCATCGGGAGATTCCCTATTTATGTGGCAAAACAAAAGCTGAGAAGTAACAAATCAAGAGGTCCCTTATTCTACACATCCCTGTGTGCTCAAAGTTCTTACCTACATTATCAAATAAATTTTAAGAAGTATAAATTGTTGGATTTTGTCTTCTCTTTGATCTTCAAAATTCAATATTTGCCCATTAATCCAAAAACCTAAGTTATCAGAGTCAATGCTATTAATTAATAAGATTATAATTGTTTAGAGTCTATTGAAAACATGTTGTTATGGTTCTACACAATGGTCACATAAACAGAAATCAAAAAATAATTGCACACCACTTTGTTATGAGTTACAATTATAAAGCAAGAATAATTAGGGGATTTATTTGGAGGAAGAGGAAAACCAATGATACAGGCATCATAACGGATCATCAAACACAATGCGATGTGCTGCAAGTGAACTACACCAGAAATAACCAAAAGATGTTCAGCAACTCCAACCGATGATGATTGTGGATGTTTTTTATTTATTCATTCATTCATGGGATATGGGTATTGCTGGCAAGGCCAGCATTTATTGCCCATCACTAGATGCCCTCTTGAATTGCTGCAGTCTGTGTGGTGAAGGTACACCCACAGTGCTGTTAGGTAGGGAGTTCCAGCAACGATGAAGGTATGGCGATATATGTCCAAATCAGGATGGTGTTTGACTTGGAGGAGAACTTGGAGGTGGTGGTGTTCCCAGTCACCTGCTGCTCTTGTACTTTTAGGTGATGCAGGTTGTGGGTTTGCAAGGTGCTGTTGAGGAAGCCGTGGAGAGTTTCTGTAGTGTATCTTGTAGATGGAACACACTGAAGGCACGGAATGCCAGTAGTAGAGGGAGTAAGGGAGCAAAATTGCCCTCCGCGGTTGCGGGGTGGAAGTGGGTCAGGAGCGAGGCGGAAGGCGGGTGGTGTCATCAGCGCCGCGCTGAGCACGTCAACGCAATGCGCACGTCAGCACGATGCTGATGACGTCAGCCCGACGCGGGCGTACTGCGTCTCGCTGAAGCGTAGCAATATCTCTTCCCATCAATTAATGGGGAGGGCCATTGCGAGCTCTGCAGCCCCTTTAGTGGCGCCTACTGAGCCACCAGGGAGGGCTTCGGCTGGGCCAGTGGTCCAGCACTCAAGAGGGGTACTTGTTGGCGGCCTGGCTGAACACGTGGCTGCAATTGTTGGGCCGACTCTGGTGTCGGCTGACAATTAAAATAAAATGGCGGCCGTGGCGGTTCGCCCTCTCCCTTAAGGGCAGTCGCGCCACCCAGCCACTGGCAGCTTCCCACTGGGAAAAGCTGTCGGGAGCACCGAGCGGTGGCGGCTCCGCTCCCGTGGGTCAATTTCTCTCGCAGGGCGGAAAGAGGTCGCCACCAGGCGGTAAGGGGTCGGCGCATGCCTGATAGGGTGGGCACATTGGGTGAGACGGAAACCTGTTTCCGCCGCCCCCGTTCCGGGGGCTTATTTTATGATGGGTCAGCCCATCCACCTGTCCCCGGTCAAAAAGGCCTTACTGCCCCATTACCACCTTGATAGAAAACATAGAAACATAGAAAATAGGTGCAGGAGCAGGCCATTCAGCCCTTCTAGCCTGCACCGCCATTCAATGGGTTCATGGCTGAACATGAAACTTCAGTATCCCCTTCCTGCTTTCTCGCCATACCCCTTGATCCCCCGAGTAGTAAGGACTTCATCTAATTCCCTTTTGAATATATTTAGTGAATTGGCCCCAACCACTTTCTGTGGCAGAGAATTCCACAGGTTCACCACTCTCTGGGTGAAGAAGTCTCTCCTCATCTCGGTCCTAAATGGCTTACCCCTTATCCTTAGACTGTGACCCCTGGTTCTGGACTTCCCCAACATTGGGAACATTCTTCCTGCATCTAACCTGTCTAAACCCGTCAGGATTTTAAACGTTTCTATGAGGTCCCCTCTCATTCTTCTGAACTCCAGTGAATACAAGCCCAGTTGATCCAGTCTTTCTTGATAGGTCAGTCCCACCATCCCGGGAATCAGTCTGGTGAATCTTCGCTGCACTCCCTCAATAGCAAGAATGTCCTTCCTCAAGTTAGGAGACCAAAATTGTACACAATACTCCAGGTGTGGCCTCACCAAGGCCCTGTACAACTGTAGCAACACCTCCCTGTCCCTGTACTCAAATCCCTCGCTATGAAGGCCAACATGCCATTTGCTTTCTTAACCGCCTGCTGTACCTGCATGCCAACCTTCAATGACTGATGTACCATGACACCCAGGTCTCGTTGCACCTTCCCTTTTCCGAATCTGTCACCATTCAGATAATAGTCTGTCTCTCTGTTTTTACCACCAAAGCGGATAACCTCACATTTATCCACATTATACTTCATCTGCCATGCATTTGCCCACTCACCTAACCTATCCAAGTCACTCTGCAGCCTCATAGCATCCTCCTCGCAGCTCACACTGCCACCCAACTTAGCGTCATCTGCAAATTTGAAGATACTACATTTAATCCCCTCGTCTAAATCATTAATGTACAATGTAAACAGCTGGGGCCCCAGCACAGAACCTTGCGGTACCCCACTAGTCACTGCCTGCCATTCTGAAAAGTACCCATTTACTCCTACTCTTTGCTTCCTGTCTGCCAACCAGTTCTCAATCCACGTCAGCACACTACCCCCAATCCCATGTGCTTTAACTTTGCACATTAATCTCTTGTGTGGGACCTTGTCGAAAGCCTTCTGAAAGTCCAAATATACCACATCAACTGGTTCTCCTTTGTCCACTTTACTGGAAACATCCTCAAAAAATTCCAGAAGATTTGTCAAACATGATTTCCCCTTCACAAATCCATGCTGACTTGGACCTATCATGTCACCATTTTCCAAATGCGCAGCTATGACATCCTTAATAATTGATTCCATCACTTTACCCACTACTGAGGTCAGGCTGACCAGTCTATAATTCCCTGTTTTCTCTCTCCCTCCTTTTTTAAAAAGTGGGGGTACATTGGCTACCCTCCACTCGATAGGAACTGGTCCAGAGTCAATGGAATGTTGGAAAATGACTGTCAATGCATCCGCAATTTCCAAGGCCACCTCCTTAAGTACTCTGGGATGCAATCCATCAGGCCCTGGGGATTTATCGGCCTTCAATCCCATCAATTTCCCCAACACAATTTCCCGACAAATAAAGATTTCCCTCAGTTCCTCCTCCCTACTAGACCCTCTGACCCCTTTTATATCCGGAAGGTTGTTTGTGTCCTCCTTAGTGAATACTGAACCAAAGTACTTGTTCAATTGGTCTGCCATTTCTTTGTTCCCCGTTATGACTTCCCCTGATTCTGACTGCAGGGGACCTATATTTGTCTTTACTAACCTTTTTCTCTTTACATACCTATAGAAACTTGCAATCCGCCTTAATGTTCCCTGCAACCTTCTTCTCGTACTCCATTTTCCCTGCCCTAATCAAACCCTTTGTCCTCCTCTGCTGAGTTCTAAATTTCTCCCAGTCCCCAGGTTCGCTGCTATTTCTGGCCAATTTGTATGCCACTTCCTTGGCTTTAATACTATCCCTGATTCCCCTAGATAGCCACGGTTGAGCCACCTTCCCTTTTTTATTTTTACGCCAGACAGGAATGTACAATTGTTGTAATTCATCCATGCGGTCTCTAAATGTCTGCCATTGCCCATCCACAGTCAACCCCTTAAGTATCATTCGCCAATCTATCCTAGCCAATTCACGCCTCATACCTTCAAAGTTACCCTTCTTTAAGTTCTGGACCATAGTCTCTGAATTAACTGTATCATTCTCCATCCTAGTGCAGAATTCCACCATATTATGGTCACTCTTCCCCAAGGGGCCTCGCACAATGAGATTGCTAATTAGTCCTCTCTCATTACACAACACCCAGTCTAAGATGGCCTCCCCCCTAGTTGGTTCCTCGACATATTGGTCTAGAAAACCATCCCTTATGCACTCCAGGAAATCCTCCTCCACTGTATTGCTTCCAGTTTGGCTAGCCCAATCTATGTGCATATTAAAGTCACCCATTATAACTGCTGCACCTTTATTGCATGCACCCCTAATTTCCTGTTTGATGCCCTCCCCAACATCACTACTACTGTTTGGAGGTCTGTACACAACTCCCACTAACGTTTTTTGCCCTTTGGTGTTCTGCAGCTCTACCCATATAGATTCCACATCATCCAAGCTAATGCCTTTCCTAACTATTGCATTAATCTCCTCTTTAACCAGCAATGCTACCCCACCTCCTTTTCCTTTTATTCTATCCTTCCTGAATGTTGAATACCCCTGGATGTTGAGTTCCCAGCCCTGATAATCCTGGAGCCACGTCTCCGTAATTCCAATCACATCATATTTGTTAACATCTATTTGCATCGTTAATTCATCCACATTATTGCGGATACTCCTTGCATTAAGACACAAAGCCTTCAGGCTTGTTTTTTTTAACACCCTTTGTCCTTTTAAAATTCTGCCGCACAATGGCCCTTCCTGTTCCCCGCCCCGGGCCTCTCCGCCCCCCACACCCCCCCATCTCCCCTCCGTCTCCTGCCTCTGCCTCCCTTTTGTCTCCCTCTGTCTCCCTGCATTGGTTCCCATCCCCCTGCCATATTAGTTTAACTCCTCCCCAACAGCACTAGCAAACACTCCCCCTAGGACATTGGTTCCGGTCCTGCCCAGGTGCAGACCGTCCCACATAATGCAAGGAGTATCCGCAATAATGTACTGGTCCCACCTCCCGCAGAACCGGTTCAAATGCCCCAGGAATTTGAATCCCTCCCTGCTGCACCACTGCTCAAGCCACGTATTCATCTGCGCTATCCTGCGATTCCTACTCTGACTAGCACGTGGCACTGGTAGCAATCCCGAGATTACTACTTTTGAGGTCCTACTTTTTAATTTAGCTCCTAGCTCCTTAAATTCGTTTCGTAGGACCTCATCCCTTTTTTTACCTATGTCGTTGGTACCAATGTGCACCACGACAACGGGCTGTTCTCCCTCCCATTTCAGAATGTCCTGCACCCGCTCCGAGACATCCTTGACCCTTGCACCAGGGAGGCAACATACCATCCTGGAGTCTCGGTTGCGGCCGCAGAAACGCTATCTATTCCCATCACAATTGAATCCCCTATCACTATCGCGCTCCCACTCTTTTTCCTGCCCTCCTGTGCAGCAGCGCCAGCCACGGTGCCATGAACTTGTCTGCTGCTGCCCTCCCCCGATGAGTCATCCCCCCCAACAGTACTCAAAACGGTGTATCTGTTTTGCAGGGGGATGACCACAGGGAACCCCTGCACTACCTTCCTTGCACTGCTCTTCCTGCTGGTCTTCCATTCCCTATCTGGCTGTGGACCCTTCTCCTGCGGTAAGACCAACTCACTACACGTGATACTTACGTCATTCTCAGCATCGTGGATGCTCCAGAGTGAATCCACCCTCAGCTCCAATTCCGTAACACGGACCGTCAGGAGCTCGAGGCGGACACACTTCTCACACACATAGTCGTCAGGGACACCGGAAGTTTCCCTGAGTTCCCACATGGCACAGGAGGAGCATATCACGTGACCGATCTCTCCTGCCATGCCTTAACCCTTAGATACCCTTAAATTGGTAATAACAATGTTACAGTTTACTTACTGATATAAAAAACAAAAAGAAAAGCTGCTCACCAATCACCAGCCAATCACTTACCCCATTGGCTGTGACGTCACCTTTTGATTCCTTTCTACTTCTATTTTGCTTTCTCTCCCGCTGTAGCTGCACCGGTACGCCTTTTATATGGCGCTCCGATACTGCTCCCGCCTCTCACCAACTGCCGCTGACCCTCGAGCTCCCGCTGGGCCTTTTATAGGCCACTCCGACACTGCTCCCACCTCTCGCCAACTGCCGCTGACCCTCGAGCTCCCGCTGGGCCTTTTATAGGCCACTCCGACACTGCTCCCACCTCTCGCCAACTGCCGCTGACCCTCGAGCTCCCGCTGGGCCTTTTATAGGCCGCTCCGACGCTGCTCCCACCTCTCGCCAACTGCCGCTGACCCTCGAGCTCCCGCTGGGCCTTTTATAGGCCGCTCCGACACTGCTCCCACCTCTCGCCAACTGCCGCTGACCCTCGAGCTCCCGCTGGGCCTTTTATAGGCCGCTCCGACGCTGCTCCCACCTCTCGCCAACAATTTCTGGGACTGAGCTGATTGGCCTCAAACAACCGCAATCATAAGAACGTAAGAACATAAGAAATAGGAACAGGAGTAAGCCATATGGCCCCTCGAGCCTGCTCCGCCATTCAATAAGATCATGGCTGATATGATCATGGACTCAGCTCCACTTCCCCGCCCGCTCCCCATAATCCCTTATCCCTTTATTGTTTAAGAAGCTGTCTATTTCTGTCTTAAATTTATTCAATGTCCCAGTTTCCACAGCTCTCTGAGGCAGTGAATTCCATAGATTTACAACTCTCTGAGAGAAGAAATTTCTCCTCATTTCTGTTTTAAATGGGCGGCCCCTTATTCTAAGATCATGCCCTCTAGTTCTCGTCTCTCCCATCAGTGGAAACATCCTCTCTGCATCCACCTTGTCAAGCCCCCTCATAATCTTATACATTTCGATAAGATCACCTCTCATTCTTCTGAATTCCAATGAGTAGAGGCCCAACCTACGCAACCTCTCCTCATAAGTCAACCCCTTATCCTTGGAATCAACCTAGTGAACCTTCTCTGAACTGCCTCCAAAGCAAGTATATCCTTTCGTAAATATGGAAACCAAAACTGCACGCAATATTCCAGGTGTGGCCTTACCAATACCTTAGATAGCTGCAGCAATACTTCCCTGCTTTTATACTCCATCCCCTTTGCAATAAAGGCCAGGATACCATTAGCCTTCCTGATCACTTGCTGTACCTGCATACTATCCTTTTGTGTTTCATGCACAAGTACCCCCAGGTCCCGCTATACTGTGGCACTTTGCAAACTTTCTCCATTTAAATAATAACTTGCTCTTTGATTATTTTTTCTGCCAAAATGCATAACCTCACACTTTCCAACATTATACTGCATTTGCTAAATTTTTGTCCATTCACTTAGCCTGTCTCTGTCCTTTTGCAGATTTTGTGTGTCCTCATCTTCCTTTGTGGTAGGTATGACTCCAGAGAGATTTCCCTCTGATCCCCACTGACTTCAGTTTTACTAGGGCTCCTTAGTGTCATGCTTGGTTAAATGCTGCCTTGATGTCAAGGGCAGTCAATCTAACCTCACCTATAGAATTCAGCTTTTCTGTCCATGTTTTGTCCAAGGTTGTCATGAGATCTGGGGGCAAGTAGTCCTTACAGAACCCAAACTGAGTTTCAGTAAACAGGTTAATGGTGCTTAAATACTGCTTAATTGAACCGTCAACAACATATTACATCACTTTGTAGTGTAAAGCCCAGAAACTGGGCTTTACATTAAACATCCGTAAGACAAAGGTTCTCTACCAAGCTGCCCCTGCCGTACAGTACTGTCACCCAATTATCAAAATCCATGATGAGATCTTGGACAGCGTGGACCACTTTCCATACATTGGGAGCCTTCTGTCAGCGAGGGCAGACATCAATGACGAAATCCAACACCGCTTTCAGTGTGCCAGTGCAACCTTCAATCACCTGAGGAAAAGGATGTTTGGAGACCAAGATCTCAAACCCATCACCAAGTGATACCTGCCCTCCTATATGCTTCAGAGAACTGGACAACGTACAATAGGCACCTCAAAGCATTGGAGAAGTATCATCAATGTTGCCTCCGCAAAACATCAGTGTTCTCTCTCAGGCCAACATCCCCAGCGAAGCATTGATCACGCACAATCAGCTCCGATGGACGGGCCATATTGTCCTCATGCCTGATACAAGACTCCCGAAACAAGCACTCTACTCCGAGCTCCATCACGGCAAGCGAGTTACAGGAGGGCAGAGAAAATGCTTCAAGGACGTCCTCAAAGCCTCTTTGAAAAAATGTAATATCCTCACCGACTCTTTTGAATCCCTGGCACAAGACTGCTCAAAGTGGAGAAGAAACTTTCGAGAAGGCGTCGAACACACAGGAGCACAAGGAAGCCAAATACAAACAGTGGAAGGAGCGTACAACAAACCAATCACCCCACCCACCCGTACCTACAATGATCACCTGCCCCACCTGTGGCAGAGTATGTAGATCTCACATATGACTCATTAGTCACCTTAGAACTCATAATATGAATGTGGAAGCAATCATCCTCGACTCCGGGGGACTGCCTCAGAAGAAGGAGAAGACATCACTCTGTTGATGATTGAGAGTATGCTGATGGGCCAGTAATTGTCCGGTTTAGATTTGTCCTGCTTTTTGTGGACATGACATACCTGGACAATTGTCCACTGTGTTGGGTAGTTGCTGGTGTTGTAGCTGTAATTGAATACCTTGGCTAGAGGCATGGCAAGTTCTGGAGCAGAAGTCTTCTGCACTACAGCTGGGAAATTGACGGACCCATAGCCTTTGATATATCCATTGCCCTCAGTGAACCGAATTGGGTGAAGACTGGCATTTATGATGGTGGGGGCCTCAGGCTGAGGCTGTTTTATATGTAAACTTGTATTTACTCTGTACAGCCACCAGAGGGCTCATCCCCTGGAATCCCAAGGGATCCCATAATCCCTTGGGAGCACAGGTATCTAAGGAGGCTTCACAGTTTGGAGAGGCACTCTGGAGACCTGCAATAAAAGACTAAGGTCACACTTTACTTTGAGCTCACAGTGTTCAGTCTGACTCTTTCTCCATACACAACAACTGGCGATGAAATACAGATAGCGAACCCAAAGATGCAGAGAACGGTGGGCATCCTGGAGAAATTCTCGGAGGGAGATGATTGGGAAACTTTTGTGGAGTGACTCGACCAATATTTTGTGGCCAACGAGCTAGATGGGGCAGAGAGCGCTGCCAAATGAAGGGCAATCCTTCTCACCATCTGTGGGGCACCAACTTATGGCCTCATGAAGAATCTGCTCACTCCAGCGAAACCCACGGAGAAATCATAAGGCGATTTGTGCACACTGGTCCGAGAGCATTTGAACCCGAAGGAAAGCGTTCTGATGGCGAGGTACCGGTTCTACACCTACAAAAGGTCTGAAGGCCAGGAAGTGGTGAGTTATGTCGCCGAGCTAAGACGCCTTGCAGGGCATTGCGAATTTGAAGGACACTTGGAGCACACGATCAGAGACTTTTTCATACTTGGCATTGGCCACGAAACCATACTTCACAAACTTTTGACTGTAGAGACCCCCAACCTTGAGTAAGGCCATAGCAATAGCCCAGGTGTTCATTGCCACCAGTGACAATATGACGCAAATCTCTCAGCACACAAGTGCTTCTACAAGTACTGTGAACAAAGTGATGTTGTTTTCGAATTGTAACATACAGGGCAGGTCACACATACCTGCAGCTACACGTCCGCAGATGTCTCAGAGTCCACCATCAAGGGTGATTAATGCAAGGCCATTAACACCTTGTTGGCGCTGTGGGGGTGATCATCATTTCCAGTCATGCCGATTCAAAGAGTACGTTTGCAGTGGCTGTGGAACAATGGGACACCTCCAACGAGTGTGCAGGCAAGCTGCAAAGCCTGTTAAACCGGCAAACCATAATGTTGCCGAGGAGGACAGATCCACGGAGGATCACGACGAACCAGAGCCTCAGATCTAGGAGGCAGAAGTACATGGGGTGCACGCATTCACCACGAATTGTCCCCCGATAATGCTGAATGTTGAACTAAAAGGACTCCCAGTGTCAATGGAGCTGGACACAGGCGTGAGCCAGTCCAACATGGGCAAAAAGACTTTCAAAAGGTTGTGGTGCAACAAGGCCTCAAGGCCAGTCTTAACTCCAGTCCGCACGAAACTAAGAACTTACACAAAAGAACTGATACCTGTAATCGGCAATGCTACTGTAAAGGTCTCCTGTGATGAAGCGGTGCACAAGCTACCACTCTGGGTGGTACCGGGCGATGGTTGCACGCTGCTCGGCAGAAGCTGGCTGGGAAAGATACGCTGGAACTCGGACGACATCCGAGCACTATCGTCTGCTAACGACACTTCATGTGCCCAGGTCTTAAACAAATTTCCTTCGCTGTTCGAACCAGGCATCGGGAAATTCCACCTAATTCCGGGGGCGTAACCCATTCATCACAAGGCGAGAGCAGTACCGTACATGATGAGAGAAAGGTTAGAGTTCGAGCTAGACCGACTGCAAAGAGAGGGCATCATTTCCCCGATCGAGTTCAACTAGTGGGCCAGTCCTATCGTCCCAGTCCTCAAGGGAGATGGCGCCATCAGAATCTGTGGCGATTACAAAGTAACTATCAATCGTTTCTCCCTGCGGGACTAATACCCACTACCAAAGGCCGACGACATCTTTGCAATGCTGGCGGGAGGAAAGACGTTCACAAAGCTGGATCTGACTTCAGCCTACATAATGCAGGAACTGGAGGAATCATCGAAAACCCTCACCTGCATCAACACGCACAAAGGTCTGTTCGTTTATAACAGATGCCTGTTTGGAATCCGATTGGCGGCAGCGATATTCCAGAGAAACATGGAAAGCTTACTGAAGTTGGTCCCGCACACCGTGGTCTTCCAGGACGACATCTTGGTCACAGGTCGGAACACAGTCGAGCATCTGCAGAACCTGGAGGAGGCTCTTAGTCGACTCAACCGCTTGGGGCTCAGGTTAAAACGCTCGAAGTGCGGTTTCCTGGCGCCTGAAGTGGAGTTCCACTTGGGATACAGTTCCACAGGTGCAGAGCACACTCTGGCACCTTGCTGTCATGATCATTCTATGGGCCCAAATTTGGCCAGGAGTTGCTCCGTTTTTTTTTTGGAGCAACTTGATTTTTCTGGAGTATCTTAAAAATCCCCATTCTGCACATTTAATTTGCGCCAGTGTAAGTGAGTTAGTTAGGATTTTTTTTAGTTTAGCCTTTTTTTTTCAAAAGGGGGCGTAACCAGCCACCTATGCCTGTTTTGGCCATTTAAGCCCGTTTGGATAGCTAATAGTCACTTCAAACTAACTTAGGCCAGCGTATGTGGCCACCTGTGACCGCACAGAAAACCCTTGCAGAGTTAAGAAATCAGCGCAGGTAGCCTCCAAATGGCAGTGTTATGATAGGAATGGTAGTTTTTTTTAAAATCCCAAGTAGTGAGACTGGACAGGGTGTAGGTGCTATCAGCCTGATTAAACAGAGTATGGGGTTTTTACAAGAATAAAAATGATCTTGTAATGAAGGCTGAAGTACAAGGGGAGGGTTTTCTTTGTAAATAATAAATCAAGAGCACCAACGCTCTGGCCTAATGGATTCGTGTGCGGCATCGCACCACATTGGATTTTGACTTCTGCAATACCAAAGAATTGCCCTGACTAGGTTTAGAAATGTAAAACATTAGACTTAACAAAAAAAACATGTCAAAATGTAAACTTAAATTTTGGTGTTCAGCTTTGCGTCGTGTGACTCTGATAATTAGTAATACTTTAGAATTCTATGCAGTAGTGCGTAAGCTGTAAGATACTGCAGATAGGGAATTTTTAGCAAAGATAGCTAGATATTAAAGCACTGGAAAATCTTTGAAGATTCTTTCTCCCCCCCACCCCGATTAAAACTCTTCCCCACCCCCGCCAGATCAAAACTCTAGCCCCCCCCCAATTCAAAACTCTTCCCCCCCCCTCCGATCAAAACTCTTCCCCCGTTCCTCCCCCCTCCCCGATCAAAACTCTACCCCCACCCTGATCAAAACTCTTCCCCCCCACCAACCTGTAGCCCTCAGCGCAGGAAGGTAGCGGCCAGCCTGTGCGGCAGGCTACTCAGCTCAGGATAAGGGCAAGATGCATTAGATCCCATGCTGTAGGCAACATCATCACAATCATGGGAGGAGCTACTGCGCATGCGGACTGCTGCCGGCACTGTTTTCAGCGCAGGGCTGAAGCTCCGCCGCCCCCCCCCCCCGCCCCTCACTCCACAAGAAACGCCACGCCAGGACCCAGGACACACAGCAGAGTGGCCCGAATTGTTAGTAAGTTTTTGGTGCCGTTTTGAGCGCACAAAGTTGGCACATCTCGGGCGAGTGCGCTGGAAAAAGGGGTTGGGGAAAAATGGGCCCTATATGTGTGGACAGACTGTCTGACCACAGGGCATCAAAGCCAAGCCTGATCCTGTCCTCACTTGACATTCACATACAGATCTAGCAGGGGTCAGTGGACAGTAATCAGGAGCAGAATCTTGGCTGATTTTTCTCTTCTTAATACAGGGGCACTGACACCAAGTGTAATGTCACTACCTCTGCCCTGACTGAGCTCAGTGAATGCAAAACAGACCGAGAATCAAGCTTGGAATCTTTGCAGCTTATATGGCTGAACCTACTCACTATATTAATCAAATTTGCCTTTGAGGAATCCACTAATGCAGGTTTTTAGTTGACTTCTATCACAATGACTTGGGTAGCATCTGCACAAGATAGTATCAGGGTTTTTATGGCACTTTGTTCTTTTTCCTCATGTACTTTGATATTTTCAAGCAAACAGCATTCTCTAGGCAGGTAGCTGACTGTTCCCAGGCCTTTGCCAATACCATTTCTAGGAGGGATACCAGAGCAGCCCAAGATGATTCGTTCTAATTGCTCCTTCTTTCGTGTACTGAGGAGTCTGGGATCCATTCACGACCTCCCATTTATCTCATGGCTGAAACCACTAACCTCCCAAAAATTGGTGGGTTGGGTTGGGTGGGAGGTTAAAGTGTTAAAAAACTGAATCCCGACCCCAACTTGCCTCCAACCCGCCCACTTCCGGTCTTTATAGAGGTGGGACAAGGGTGGACAGCCAACCCGCTCCCAGGAGGTGGGCCGCCATTTAAATATTATAATGAGGCTGGCATGCCTCAGATTTAACCATCATTACAAATGTAACTCTGGCTGGTTGGGTTTCTCAGGCCTCGGGGAACCTGCCAGCTAAAGTAAGGCAAGGACTGCTGGATCCAGGAGGTAAGTGCCTTTACACTTACCTCCTGGATCCAATATCACTGCCTCACACACCCGCCATGATTGGAGACCCCCCGATGCTGCCGATCCCCCCCCACAAGGCCTACAATCGTCTTTCCAGACTCCCCCTCCTGCCCAATGATCCTTCGGCCCCTATCCTCTCCTCTTCCCCCCCAGAACCCTCGCCAATGTCCCAGCCCCAATCCTTCCCCCAGCCCCCCCTCCCCATCCACTTCTGATTGGCCCTGATCCTCACTTCCCCCCATCCTCCTCCAGACCCCGACCACACCCAATCCGTCCCTCCCTTCTCTCTGCAACCAAGGGCCGCAGGCCTACCCGCCCGCAGCCAACCAACCTCTCCAATTGGCTGGCTGTTGGTGGAAAACAGAGCTTTGAAATATAAATCAGACCCTGTCACGAAATGCAGCAGGGCCTGCGGGAAACCCATTTTCCCAGGTTTCCCCACTTCTTTCGAACCACCCCCTGCCCCAGAACCACATCCAGATTAAAATTCCGGCCATTGTGTGGGCAATTATGGAAACAAAACTGAATCCTATCATTCAATAGCAAGCTTGCAGTTTAAAATTTATGCAAAGAATAATACAGATGACAGTCTTGTCTGTAGTTCCATAAATTTATCTGCACGTTAAATATTCAGAATTGGAAGTGGTGTAAACACACAAAGATAATGCTAATGGACTCTATTATCTTTTTAAAATGCAAAATGGGTTGTTCCTTTTTAAGTACAATTTATCAACTGCAAATCAAAATGTTGGCACAGTGTGATTTTGGTGCAGGTAATTTTGTAAAGGCAAAATGTGATGCTCCTTCCACATTTTTCAAGCAGTTAAATCGTCACTTAACAGATATAATTGATGAAAAGTTGTGGAGGTCATAATAATGGCTCCATGAATATGGAGAAATCAGAATTTACTCACAAGATTCAGTCTTCTCAAAAAGCAAGTCCCAGGCCTTCAAATATTTCTTCACTCCAACGGTGGTAAACATTTGGAATGTCTGTTAGATGAGGTAGTAGAAAGAAAGATGATGGGGGAATTCATGCAAGATTCGGATTCCAGACTGAGTGGGCAGAAATACTAGAAGGATGTTATCACTTGACCGAATGGCACTTTCTCTTCTTTGACTTTTTCTTATATTCATGGTATTCTCAGCAATGTTTGTTTTCACCTGTAATATTTCAAATTCACACTGCCAGCAGGGAGTTTCACTCTCCAAACCGCATATCGGAAATTCGAGCTGCATTTCTGTTATGCAGTCCTAGCTGGTAAGACTCCCTGTCAGAAATCTCCTATTTTTATTAGGCACAAGGCAGAAAGTTCCTCAGAACACACAGATAACCCTGGAGAGAGTGACAGTTCAAGAGGTTTCTGCAGCAATAGGCTCCACAAGGACATGAGTGGCTGCTGGAATGGCAGCTGTCAGCTTCAATAGATGCACTGAGTAAGCCTGAACATCACCATTTAACAGGGCTTCCAAGACCTGATTGGGACTCTTATGTATGTTATTGCACTGAGAAGTAGCACTTCAGAGCCTGTGCCCTGCACCAGTGAGCTTCAAGGAATGGTAATAGATATTGCTATCTTTGGAGAGTGACAGTGAGCCTGCTTCCTCATGGCCCCCTTCAAAGTCTGTACATGAAGAAGATTCAGACATAGGCCTGGCACCTCTGGACACTGCAAGAGAAAAGCTATTGGAAGCTGCTCCATCTGGGACAGCTGTTCCACTGATATAAGTCACCTCAGGCCTCTAAGGCTTCTGGGGAATCTTTCTAACCATTGCTGCTCAACCTTACCTCACCACATAGAAGTAGTACTTTGGGAGCTAGAGCAATTAAGGTAAATGGTAAGAAGTAGTTAGAGATAGGATGTATGGATTTGTTGGAACATTCTGATGAATGTTGTTCTGGAAAGTAAACATGGCTTGACCACATATACTGCAGAGTGCATTTCAATGTACGCTTGCTTACTTTTCGGAATTGGATGATGGCTTGTGGAATTTAGACTTGCATCTTATGAACAAAACAGGTAAATGTCTATGACAGTGAAAGACTTTTTGAGGGAGGGGAAAATCAGGCAGGTGTGAAGTGAATTAATTTAGACTGTCAATGTCTATTCATTGAAAGCACTCGGCTGTATGTTGTTTCCTCCTTTCTCTGGATGCTGGCTGATGACTCCTCCCATGGCACCCTCCTCATGGTGTGGAGATGGAGGTCCTTCTCCACCATCTTTGTCATTAACCCCTCCAGGATCTGGAAGCAGCAAGCCTTTCTTCATTGCAATTTATAGCAGGGCTCCAGCAAATTTAACCAGCCATCTAAAGTCAGACTTCAGAATGCCTGTAATCTGCTCTAATACACATCTTGTAGTCTCGTGGGCCTCATTATATTTGCTCTCTCCCTCTGTCTGCAGAAGCCTTGCTGCAGTCATAGCCAGGACTACCGGGGATATTCCTGATCATCAATCAATCATCCAGATTTGAGTCATCAGGATTGGCATGGTGATTGGCACATGATGAAAGAGTCATAATAGCAGGCATTCATGGGCAGGATAAAGTGACTGGCGTTGCACACTATTGGCACATTAATCAAATGAAAGGTTTGCCTTTTCCTGTTCCATGACCTTACCAGTGGCTGCCAACAGACAAGTAAGCTTTTAAAAAAAAAAATCACTCCTTCTCCTCCCGGTACCACAGCATTACTGTGGACCACTCTCTGCTTGCAATTACAACCCCCCATTCTTCTCCCTCCTTTCAGGTCTTACCTGAGGTTAGTTACCAATGAGCAAGCAGCCCAAATCTGATTTGGCTACACAGGCGAGCTGCCACTGAAGTCAGGACAGGCACCGGCAGCTCACCCGATTATTACCAAGGCCCAAGGGCCAATTTCTGCCGACCCTGGGCCTCCTGGTTCGGGTATGTGCTGGAAACACGCTGTAAGTTCTGTGCTTCAAAAGTGGCCATAATGAATTTAGCCCCCAAAATGTCTAGAGTTGGGCAGTGCTGTGATGGTATTTCCAAATCTTGCTCATTAAGAACACTATCTCATAGGACCGGTCTCTATCGGAGGAGGGAGGTAAAAGGGCTGAGGAGCGAATGGAAGCTCATTCTTTCAGCCTCCCAGTCCCAGTTCAGCACTCAGGTGAGTCTAGGTGACTGGTTAGGAAGACGGATTGGAAATCACATGGGTTCTAACTCATTTTTCATTTCTATCCTCGTTCCACACAATACCTCATTGAGTTTCTCTTTCATTAGTCTTTAAAGGCTTTCAAAGGTCTTAATTTTTCTCCCACGGATTTTCTTTCACACAGTTTGGGTTTGAAGCAAGTGGCCAAGTAGGGGTAAAAATATATGGAAAGTCTTTTGCCACATTTATCAGTCTTGCTCCCTTGTTTTCTCATACCTTGCTTTCAAAGGCCTTTCAATAACCCTTTTCAACCACTGCTTCACCTGCCTTTCTATTATTCCTTATTCCCCTCCTGCTCAGCATCCACTCATATTTTTCTCTGCCCTGTACAATGTCTTTTTGTATGTGAGGAGTACTATAGAGGCATAAATTGCTGCAGTCTATGTTTTTGTTAAACACAACGGCCAGAAGAAAATATTCACAATATTATAGAAACCATATGCAGGGTTTGGAAACCAGAAAGGAAATGTATTACTCCAAGGGACATTTTTGTACTGATAAATACACTCAAATTTGCATCTACTCGAAATATATCTTGTCAGGAGAACACAAATACTGTAATTCTGACTACTGCAGTTTCAATTTAAAGCCACATCTGTTCATGTTTGTTTAAAACAAAGGGTGGTTAGCTTAATGGATTATTTGCATTGGATTTGCAATGGGTTATCCACTTATAAAGTTTCCTCCAGTTGACCCTTGCAGGGTGTCAATATGCTTATTTTATGGTAGGTGTATGAAATAATAGAGCAATTCAATGCAATGAGATTTTGCTGTTACAGTTTGCTGACATCAGTAGAGGAAGATAGGAAAAGGAATAATAAACAGATCCATTGGGAAGCTTGATTGATGGGGAAAAAGTCTACTGCATCCTTCTTATCTGTCGACAGGAGGGCTAGTTCACCTCATTTTTTTATATTGTACTTTGCATTTATTTATTGTGTGTGTGTGTGTATATATATACACAAGTAGAGCAAATCCAGGGTCCAAGTGGCATAAAGTGCAGTAATGCCAGTAATGTATTTTTCTCCTCAAATTTCAATTGCATCTGACACATCTGATGTAATTTCACAGCAGTACATCTCTCACTTCACCAAACAATAGCGAAGCGTGCAATGAATAACAAGAAATTCCAACCCAGTGACTAGTCTGTGTGTCTTGAATACAGAATTTCTTTTTAAAAAAGAGAGCTGGAGCGATTTGTTTGAGTGTTTTTTATTTAAGGCGCAAAGGCATATTATTTTCATTGTTTTGATAAATGGGAGTGTGCCAATGGTATATACTGTAAAATACGGGCAATGTTTTAAATAATGAAGAATAAATTCACAGCACTTGTCGATTAGCTCAAAGCCTCCTGTAATATTTTAGCAGGCACTGTGTTAGAATGTTAATTGAGTTTGACATAAGCATGGATAAAAATGCATCGTGCAGTTGAAATTACCAGCATTGAAGCTGATTACCAATTATAATCACTCTATACACTGTGACAACACACTGAGATGGAGATGTTGAGTATCTCAGCTTGCAATATTCTCCAGATTGTTTAAATACTGGCTATGTGTTCTGAACCCGACTGAAGTACTTGGTATGCATGTTGGACCTGACAGCCCCTTTACATCATTTATTTATGCAGTCTTTTGATCTGTAAATCCACAGAAAGAGGGAAAAAAAACTTTCATAAAGCCACATTTCAGAGTCATTAACTTACAACAATATTGTTGGCACTGCAAAAGAGCAAATTATTTTATTGTGGTAAATGTTTTCATTTTATTAAAATGCTTCATCCTTACGTGCAGCGAGCCCACCTATGGCTTTCTCATGGGAGAAAATGAACAACAAGGCTTCTATTTAATCTTCCCCACCATCAGACTGAATATCTGGAAATGAAGATGGATGTGACACTGAGCACGAAACCACAGTGTATGACATGGCTGTCATAACCTTCCTATTTGGTTTACAAATTGGTTTATGGTTCTGTCAGTACAGTTTCATCAGCAAGCACCATGCCAAACACAGTGCTGTTTGTCTGCTTAAAGCCCCAGCAAACAGGATACAGGAAATGACATAGTGACCTTACTAACAGAATAAGAAAACATCAATCTTAATTTAATACCTCCTGCCACTGAGGCACAGACAGCAAAAACAGTCACCTGCTTAGCAGAGAAAGACCTTTTCTCCAGCATTGAGTAATAAAAAAAGAAACTGTTTTGTAAAATAAATTGGTTGGTCTTTAATTTGATTTCCCCCTCACGAATAAAATAAGATACATTTAAACAATGAGGTCATTTTAATTCTCTAAACAAAGAAGGCATATAACAAAATAATTAGTAATAATATATAATAAGAGTATAGTTCCCTTCCCCAAAGCTGTGGCATAATACAACAATTATACATCCAAGTCTAATAAACTGAGGTCACATACAGGCAAAGCTAATACGAGCAGAGCTTCAGGCATTTTGATGAAAACAATGTGGGCCCATCTCTTTCTGATTTTAATATTAACCAGAGAGCACTGGAAGTAATTATCTACTGTGTGCTAGCCTCCAGTAACCTAAAAAACCAACATGTTATATGTTCTTCAAGTCAAAAATATCCCATAGCCACCAAAGGCTGACACCTACTTCATAGGGAGCTGCCTACCACCTCCAGGAATCTGACTGAACCTATGCCATAAGGACTAATAGCTACTTACAGCCAGATACACATTTTAATACATTTGTTGCATTTAATCATCTCTTTTATATATAAAAGTGATTGCCCTGAAAAGACCAATCCCCATACTTCCATAAAAAAAAACATGTTGGTTCATTATCTGCAAATGCAGATTGTCAAGCCAGAATGGACAAATACACACACTCAGACCTTCAATTGCTACCCAGCTAAAAGTAATTCCTATAAAGAACATATGGTTTTGCAGTCAATATATTATATAAAATAACTGGGAACAAGTTGCCGCTGAGAGGTCAGATGATGCGAACAAACTATTTGAGCTTCGCTTTCACGGCGTATAACACCATCTATAATAAACACAGAGGAATTTCTGCCTGCTCACTTATTCCCAGCTCTCCATCATTATTTTTTCATCCAATTTGCTCCTGTCATCTCATAAGTATTGTCCAAAGGCTAAGTCCATCCTGTGGTACATCATCTAAGCGGCCATTCAGCACATGTGAACCTAGACAGTGAGCAAAAGCAGGGAAAATCACAAGTCAACCTAATCCAGCCCTTAGGCTACAATCAGAGATACGCTCAATAGGATACGTTTATCAGTAGGGAGCTGCACTCAAACAGAATGCAGAGAATTGTGATATAGACTTGTAGCACCTTATCTCACCCATGCTCCCTTCGAGCATGGTTCTCCACGGGGAGTACAAAAATAGTGAATTTACCCTGGTCTTCTCCACTATTAAAATCCTGTGATGGATCCCAGGAGATAGCTACAAGCAAAAGAGGGTTGGCTAGCTTTTGGTGGTAGCAGACAGCTCTGGGTGGTCTTGACCATTCAAAAGTTTCTGCCACCATCAAATGGTAACCTGTAGCTAACTGCTGAGCTCTACCACTCCACTGATCTCTGGGCTGAAATCTGCTGCTCTGTTCGGCTCTGGATTCTACTCCACTGCTCCACATGGTCCTGAGCTCACCTCAGTGTTCTGCTGCTCCACAGGGGCCTGAGCTCTGCCTGCTATTCTGCTACTGGGTAGTCATTACTCTGCTGCTCACTGACTCCTGGGCCAAAGTCAGTTGCTCCACTTGTCTTCTATGCTAAGCTTCACTGGCCCACTGGTTTCCTCGGCTGGATTTTTCATCTATCACCCTGGCTGGACATTGTTCTTAGTTTCCTTGCTTTTACTCTGTTCCGCACTGGCATCCTGAAAAAACTCCGCTCATCCACTGGTCATCTGCAACAAACTCCACTCCTGCCCGTTTGTTCACGTGACTCTTGGGGTGCACTTCATTTGCATCTGGATTGAACCTTGCTCCCAGTTTCCTGGGCTTCACTCTGCTCCTACTCTATTTTCCTTGAGCAAATTCTGTTCTTCCTGGTTTCTCCCATCCAAAATTGACTGCTTCTCTAATTCTAATCCCTTATCAGTTCCTGAATTACATCTGCCAGCTCCTGGTCCATACTTTACTTTTCTATGGGCTAATGGATTGTTCCTCGTTCCTCTGATGGATTCTTGGTCAAACTAGCTCCTGAACTGGGCTTCACTCCTCCATTGCTTGGTGGTCTGGTAACTGTCATTACCAACTCCAAGTTGACCTTTCAATACACACATTGGCCCTTGAACTGGACTTCAATACCCAATGTAGAGCTTGTTGTTGTCTCTCCTAAAGCAGCAACCCCAACTGTCCTTCCCGCTGCTCCCAGCGATGAACTTGCCAACTTTCTCCTTGAGGAGAAAGTTCCTCTCCAAGTTCCTCTCCATCCCATATCCCAAGGTGTCAGCCTTGGCTGGGTGGTTAGATTCTCACCTCTGAGTCAGAAGGTCATGGGTTTAAGCCTCATGCCAGAGACTTGAGCACATAATCCAGGGTTGGTAATTGGTTGAAAGATTGGAGACACAGACTAGAGATAATGGGAATATACTTATTGCCGGAATGTGACAAGTACTGTGTCCTCAGGATATTATTGATGGGTTTTATCAGGGCACTCTTGGCGATGTAGATTGAAGACATTCAAAAAAGAAGAAATGACTGCGGTGGGCATAGAACTGGCTGGCAAGAATTTTAGAGAGAAAGATGAGGTTGGAGATAGGGCAATATTTAGAGAGGGGAGACAGATCAGTATTTTGAGGAGGGAGTGGTGAATAGATCATGCGGAGTGCAATTTTACAATTACATTCTGAGTGATCCAATATAGCTGCATCTTAGCAGTAGAATAATACATCGTACAACACTCCTGTCCTAATAAAGCAGTAGAGCTGACTTGCTGTAAGCAATGCCACAGGATATTTGCTAGCTGTTCAATTTATTGAGAGGCAGCAGCTAATAAACATTCCATGCCTGTAAATGGCTCACATTCTGCTTCATAATACTCAACTGTTTCTGTGTGAAAAAGGCTCCATTCAGTACAAAAAATGGATTCACATGACAGCCTACAGCTTAGGAGAGCACAGAGCAGATATGGCTTATTGCTGAAAGCTTCAACCTCCACATGTACCAAACCATAACCATAAACTCCTGCTGCTCTGTGAACTGTGAAAAATATGGGATCTGAGTAGAAACTGTCTTGGAGATACTGAATGACTTCATTTAACAGCTGTGTGAATATCTGTGTAACCAAACCTGACCAGTAACTCAGCCATACAGACCAGGAAGTTGGATCTCTGTTTGTGCTGAATGAGTTAATCCAAGGGATAACCTAACTGACCTGGTGGGAAACTGATGGGATGAGATCAGCTGCCTGTTTTACACTCCACCTGAATTTATTTTCATAAGAACATAAGAACATAAGAATTAGGAACAGGAGTAGGCCATCTAGTCCCTCAAGCCTGCTCCGCCATTCAACAAGATCATGGCTGATCTGGCCATGGACTCAGCTCCACTTACCCGCCCGCTCCCCATAACCCTTAATTCCCTTATTGGTTAAAAATCTATCTATCTGTGATTTGAATATATTCAATGAGCTAGCCTCAACTGCTTCCTTGGGCAGAGAATTCCACAGATTCACAACCCTCTGGGAGAAGAAATTCCTTCTCCACTCGGTTTTAAATTGGCTCCCCCGTATTTTGAGGCTGTGTCCCCTAGTTCTAGTCTCCCCGACCAGTGGAAACAACCTCTCTGCCTCTATCTTGTCTATCCCTTTCATTATTTAAAATGTTTCTCTAAGATCACCCCTCATCCTTCTGAATTCCAACGAGTAAAGACCCAGTCTACTCAATCTATCATCAAAAGGTAACCCCCTCATCTCCGGAATCAGCCTAGTGAATCGTCTCTGTACCCCCTCCAAAGCTAGTATATCCTTCCTTAAGTAAGGTGACCAAAACTGCACGCAGTACTCCAGGTGCGGCCTCACCCATTGACCTGAATGGTCCTACCCTCTATTTAACTATTCTTTTACTTTTTGAATGCTTAGAAAAGCCTTTGCTATTTCCTTTTATATTAACTGCTATTTTTCAGATTCACTTGTAGCCCTTCTAATCTTCCTTTTCCACTATCTACTGCACTTTCTATAGGCCCAAGTATCCGCCCTCTGTAAGAACAGCGCACCTCCTTTGTTGTGCTGACTTTCTGGAATAAAAAGGGCGCGGAAAACTTACCTTGTGATTCTGCGAGCTCCTCAGGATGTCTTCATGCTCGGTGTGGCGCAGCACAAGGGGTCGGGGGTGGAGCCAGGTCCCGGTGCTGAAACCAGTGCCGGGACATCTGCACATGCGCGCTAGAGTGTGCGCGGATGTGCAGTAGCTCCTTGCCCCCGAGGCTGCGTGGAAGGGACCCGAAGCACGCCGGCCCTAGCCCTAGCCGAATGGGCTCTCCGGGCAAAGATCAGGACTCGGGCCTCCCTCCCTCCTGGTCAGCTCCCACTCCCCGCACCCCCTCCCTCCCTCCAGTTCAGCTCCCCCCCACCTCCTGTTCAACCGTTCCCCCTCCTCCCCCATCCTCTGCCCCCATCCCTCCCTCCACGTCGTCGGCGGGGCCTGCCCGCCGGGCATCTTGGTGGGGGCAGGCCCCGCCCGCAGCCTTCGGCGGTGGCCAGGCATCTGCGTCGTCGTGGCCCATTCAGCCTTCCCCCTCCTCTCCCCCCTCCCTCCCCACTCCTCTCCCCCCTCCCCCTCCTTTCCCCCCTCCTCTCCCCCTTCCCTCCCCCTCCTTTCCCCCCTCCCCTACTCTTCCCCCTCCCTCCCCCTCCTCGCCCCCTCCCTCCCCCTCCTCTCCCCCTCTTCTCCCCTTCCCTCCCCCTCCCCTTCCCTCCCTCCCTCCCCCTCCTCTCCCCCTCCTCTCCTCCTCCCTCCCCCTCTTCTCCCCTTCCCTCCCCCTCCCCTTCCCTCCCTCCCTCCCCCTCCTTTCCTCCTCCCTTCCCCCTCCCCTTCCCTCCCCCCTCCTCTTCCCCTCCCTCCCCTCCGCCCCCTCCCCCTGCTCTCCCTCCCTCCCCCTCCTCTCCCCTTCCCTCCCCTTCCCCTTCCTCTCCCCCTGCTCCTCTCCCTCCTCTCCCTCGCCCCTCCTCTTCCACCCTCCCCCTCCCTCCTTTCCCCTCCTCCTCCCTCCTCCCTCCCTCCTTCCGCCTCCTCTCCCCTTCCTCTCCCCCTCCTTCCCCTCCCTCCCCCTCCTCTCCCCCCTCCCCACTCCCTCCTCCCCTCTCCTCCCTCCCTGCCCCTCCCCCCCCCACCCTCTCTTCCCCCCCCACCCCTCACTGTCAGAAACACAGAGAGACACTGACACTGACAGAGAGAGAGAGACACTGACAGAGAGAGACACACTGTCGGGGCCTCGTCCCAGCATGCTGTTGGAGGGCTCCCGGTGCCGCAGTAGGTGAGTAGAAACTTAATTTTTTATTTATTGATTGATTTTTTATAATTTTTTTATTTTTTATTTTTTTTGATTGATTTATTTATTATTTATTATTGATGATGGCTCTTTATTTGTAAAAGTGAAGTGTTTAATATTTGTAAACCCCCCTTCCCCACCCCCCCACCCCCATCTCTCGTTCCCTACGCCTGATTTATAAGTGTAAGCAAGGTTTTTCTGAGCGTACAAAAATCTACACTTACTCCATTCTACGTTAGTTTGGAGTAAGTTTTCGCTGCCTAAACTTGCAAAACAGGCGTAAGTGGCTGGACACGCCCTCTTTTTAAAAAAAAATCTGTTCTAAAATGAAACTATCCTAACTCACTAGAACTGGAGCAAACTAAATGCTGAGAATTGCAATTTCTAATATGTTCCATTCTAAACTAGTTGCTCCAAAAAATTGGAGCAACTTAGGCCGAAACTTGAGCCCTATATTCCTCATGATTCCCTTTGGTATTGTTAACCCTAACTTTATCATACTTCTTGTTTTTAAGATTCAGTATAGTTTTAATTACCTGTTCTCCCACCATAACTTTGGCAGATTAGCAGAAACTCCAAAGAAAGCAGTTGTTTCCAGACAGTGACGTTGCTTCACCAGGGTTTTGCCGATCTCCCATCAAAGTTAAGCAAGAGATCAGGAGAACTCCAGCAGAAATTCAGGATCAATTTTCTATTTATCCATGAAACTCAATACTTTGTTGCACCTCTTTTTCACCTGATACAAATATATTTATTTTGGACTCTATGCAGCTCATATTTGAAGATTCACCACTGCTAATCAGTCATCTTGTCTGCTCACTTGATTGTCTAGTTAATTTGAGCCATCCCTTTTTTATCTCACTGAAATTTGCCTTTTTTCAATCCAGTACCCACATTCTCAACCCTTCATTATGCTTTTCCATTCTATCATTGAATCTAACAATGTTGCGGTCACTGTTTCCCAATTATTCTCCTACTCTCACATTAGTTATTTACGCCATTTCATTTCCCAGTACCAAATCAAGCAATGCTTCTATCCCTGTTTGACTAGAAACATACTAATCTAGGAAACAGTCTTGGAGGCATTCTAAAACAATATCCCACTTTGATCATGTGCATTACCTTTATTTCAATTTATTTTGGGATAGTTATAAGCCACTGATATAATTGCTTTGATGTTCTTACAAATTTCTCTGAACTCTGCATATTTCTACATCTTTTTCTACATTTGTTCTCAGAATGGGCGCAATGCTGACAAGATCACATTTATTGCTCATCCCAAGTTGCCCTGAGAAAGTGGGGGTGGTCCTTCTTTTTGAACTGCTGCAGTCCTTAGGTTGAAGGTGCTCTTGCAATGGTGTTAGGGAATTCCAGGATATTGACTCAACAGCAATGAAGGAATGGTGATATATGTCCAAGTCAAGATGAAATGTGCTTTGGATGGGAACGTAGGTTGATAGTATTCCCATGGCATTGCTGCTCTTGTCTTTGTCAGTGGTAAAGGTAGCAGGTTGCTGTCAAAGTACCCTTTGTGAGTTGCTGCAGTGCATCCAGTAGATAGTACATACTGCAGTCCAGGTGCATTGGTGGTAGAGAGAGTTGATACTGAATCCAGTGTCAGAGGCACTGGTCAAGCTAATTACTCTGTCCTGGATGGTGTTGAGCTTCTCGAGTGTTGTTGTGGCTGCGTCCAAGCAGGTGAGTGGTGACTATTCCATCACACCCCTGATTTGAGCTTGTAAATGGTGGAGAGATTATAAGGGATCAGGAGATTAGCCACTCATCGTAGAATAGCAATCTCTGTCTGCTCTTGTAGTCACAGTGTTGATGTAGCTGGTCCAGTTCAGTTTCTGGTCAGTGGTGACCCCAGATGGTGGTGCCTTTGGAGGTCAAGGGGAAATGGCTTGGTTTTGTCTTGCTCGAGGTGGTCATTACCTAGCACTTATGTGGCACAAGTGTTATCTCCTATTTGTGAGCCCACTCCTGGATGTTACCCAGGTCCTGCTGTAGACTGGCATGGGCTGCTTCATTATTGGAAAATTTGTGATTGGTGAGGAACTCAGGAATCATTAACTCCATTGCCTGATGGGCTGTATGCACACCAAGCATTGTACCAAACCCCTTTCTGTTTCTTAACTCTATACATATAGATAGAGTCATAACACAATCTCTAAAATATCCTTGCAATCTAGTACTGCAATAGAAACCTTCACTAGCACTGCCCTTTCTATCTCTGCTGAAAATGTTATGACCACGAACATTAAATTCCCAGTCCTGTCAAAACCTAAGCTGCATTGCTAGAATAGCTACTATATCATAGTTATTGATGTTTCTAACTCTCCAATTGCTTTTGAATGTTTTATGCATTCACATACATATTACTCAATCCTGACTCCAATTTTTTAGAATGTTTAACCTTAATCTTTTTTCAGGTATCTCATGTAATTTTTTGATATTCCTTGTTCCTTCTACAACAGTGTTATTCACGACCTCATAGCCTTTCTCTTTCCGTTTCCCTTCTGACAGTATTTTCTCACTATTTATTTCAGCTAAGCCTTCTACTGCGATTTCAGTAGCTGCCACTTTCCTATTGTTGTAATCTACCTGCCTCTCATTCCCTTGGGTGATCCCTTGCTTGTTCTGCTGTGTTGCTCAGGACCAACCTGCTCTGAGTCGCTGTCACTGTCCACCTCATACCTGTCCAGCACTATTGGAAAGTTTCAGTAACTCAGGGGTTCTTGGCAGCTTTAAGTTCTGTCTCTCTCTATTGCCCCAAAGGATGGTCACCCGCTTATCTCATTCTGTGCTATCCCTGTGATTTGTACCGTCTCTTGAATGACCAGGGTGCTATCCAGAAACTACTCATCCTCTCAACTTGCTACGAAATGCAGGCAATTGCTGCTTGAACACAGAGATTCCCCAATCAAGAGACCCAATTTTCAGACATTTAGTGTAAACGTCCTGCCCCTGGATATACACAATGGACCAAATATTACTCTCCACACACATCACAAGGGTTCCTTATGTCTAACTTTAAAAATATAGATAGTGTCAGCCTGAAATCCCACTAACACAAAACATTGACAAGGAGGAAGCTCCTTAGTCACTTCACACAACTATTAGTTTTTAGGAAATAAACCTTTCTGTCCAATGGCACCTCAAGACTGAACTCCCTCTGAGGCTGAATTCTTACCAAGACAGTGTCAGCTGTGGCTCAGTGGGTAGCATTCTCGCCTCTTGGTCAGAAGGTTCAAGTCCCACTCCAGAGACAAAAATCTAGACTGATACTGCAGTGCAGTACTGAGGGAGTGCTACACTATCTGAGGTGCTGTCTTTTGGGTGAGAAGTTGAACCAAGGCCTTGTCTGCTCTCTCAGGTGGATGTAAAAGATCACATAGCACTATTTCAAAAAGAGCAGGAGAATTATCTCCTGTGCCCTGGACAATGTTTCAATGAACATCACTAAAATGGATTATCTGGTCATTATCACATTGCTCTTTGTGATACCTTTCTGAGCACAAATTGGCTGCTGTGTTTCCCACACTACAACACAGACTTCACTTTAACAAGTACTTCATTGGCTGTAAAGCACTTTGAGACATCTTGAGTCGTGAAAGGTGCTATATAACTGGAAGTCTTTCTTTCTTTCTAAACTGTACACTCTTCTTGTCATTCAATCCTTCCACTCTTGCAACTCATTATTTCTGGACTCCGCCCTTCCCACTTTATGTTACCTTGGAATTTCTGATACTTCTCCAAAGGGATGGATCTGAGACTGTACACGTAATAAGTCCAGGCTGAGTATTCCCTTGGAAATGAGGTGCCTCACTTTCTTTTCCTGCAACTGAAAAGCATACAAGTGCTGGAGAGTCTGAAGAAGGTGCTGGTGAGTCTTGTGCTTCAGATTGGAAGGTCTAAAATGGTAAGTAAACTATTTTCTTTGCAGGGAGGGGGCGATGGAATAATTCATATCTTCTGGCCTAGAGGCTTGTGGGATGATGCTCCCCGGGATCAGTCAGAAAGCCCAAAGCTGCCAGCCAGTCCCACTGCTTCACGTGTGTTCAATCTCCCCTTTCCACTCTGAGTACATGCCACCTGTTCAGTACAGGCAAAGCTGTAGGTGGATTATTAGGGCTGATATTTTTTCAAGTGATTGCGTCAGATGTAGCGATGGATGACCAGGTTGGCTGTGTGCCATGTGCGCTCAAGCTTGGGACTCTTGGGATTTACATCTTGACTGAGCCGGTTGTACTCTAGAATCTTCTTTTCATCTATTTAGTTTCATCTATTTGTCTACTTGCAGTCCAATGATCACCAATGATCAGAATGGCAGGCATGTGGGTGCATCATTATTACAGTTGGTTTTGGTTTTAAACCGCTGCTGTGACAATGTGGGTAGGGTCAGCCCCTTCTTTTCAAACTTCCTCTCATTCTCGGTGCTGCACCTAACAAACACAGCTTAAGTTAGATCATTTTCAGTCTAAATGCAAATGTGAGCAGAGTGCATTTGAACACTCCATCAACCCACCTAACTGCCTCGTCATTGCATGTCCTGTGGTGTGGAATCTTGGTGTGCTGCCTACCCCACATACTCTCTGTTACCTGGACCGCTTTCTTCCAATCGCTCTAAATTTGTTCTTGGGATGTGGGAGATTCTGGCAAGGTCGAATCTGTTGTCCATCCCTAGTTTCTCTGAGAAGGTAGGGGTGGGCCTTTTCCTTCAACTGCTGCAGTTCTTGTGCTGATGATGTTGCCAGCATCACAAAATTGCCCAGCCCTTCTCCATTGTTGCCAAAAGCCTCGTCTGAGCCTTTAGCACCTTGAGTCTCAATCCGCATGCTCTTGTAGCAAGCCTCCATGTTTCACAAATTACAACTCATTTAGAATCTCTTGCAGAAAGTCCCACCATCCAATCATTCTAACTCTGTAAGCTCCATTAACTTTACATGCTTTAGCAATTTATCTTTGTTTTTACTTTAAAATCCCTTTATGACCTTACCCCATTCTGATCTCCTCCAGCCGTATACTGCAGAATGTATCCTTTGCTCCCATGACTCTGACAATCTCTTGTTTCTGTTCTTCATTCACTCTATCCCACAAACTCCTTCTCCAGATCCCTGTGTCTTGCTATTTCCATCCTCATGCTTTCAGAAAGCTTCTCAATGCCCTCCTCTTGAACCATGCCTTTACTTACATGCTCTAAATTTTCACTTTCTCTTCTATTTGATGTCCATTGCCTTCCCTTTGTCTTGTAAAGCACTTTGAGATGTGAGCACACCATAGGAATGCAAGTTGCCATTGTTGGAGTTGAACATAACAAAAGCAGATTATCTGTTCATTATTAGATTGCTGTTTGTGAGAGCTTGCTGTGCGCAAGTTAGCTGCTGCATTTCCCACATTACAACAGTGATTACCATCCAAAAGTTACTTCATTGGCTGTAACGTGCTTTCAGACGGCCGGTGGTTGTGAAAGGCACTATATAAATGCAAGTCTTTCTTTCTTTTTTTTTCTTGATCCAAAGCACAGTATGTGAATCCACTAAACTACTTTCGATTCTGCAATTCTTATAGGTCCAAATGTACTGCTCAGATCAGCCTTCAAGAAAGGGAGAAGGAATCTGTAGGGCTTTGTGTAAATACTTCTGTTTCCTGTATTTCTGCACATTTGTATACTGTATCATTTATTACATAATTCTTTAGTGTTTGGAACAGTTGCAGAAAATGATAATAAAAAAGTCATAAAATTATACAATTCACAGAGGCCCTCCGTTTGCTTAAACAGTCAATTCAAACGATGTGATGTTTGTTTTTCAGCATTTATTCCAGAGCTGCATATTTTAGTTTATAATCTGTCGCAGCAGATGGAACTGAAATGATCCAATGTATTCCATGTGCATAGAAGTATAACTATTTCAGATTGGTTCAATTGTGCAGACATATTGAATCTGTTTAAATGAGGTTAAAAAGTCTGAAGTGGTTGTGTTGTGCTTCCCTATACAGGAAACTGGAAAGAATTATTTCAAACCTCATCTATTTTGATTTGGATGTGTTTCCCAATTCAAAGGGAAACAAAATCAAATCTCAATAAATCCAATGGAGATTAAGAAAGCACCTCCTAACCTGCGTCTGAATAGTTAGGTGGGATAGTGACGCTTCGCTACTAATGGGATTGGCCAAAATTTAGTTAGGGTTCCCATTCCTAATTATTATCCACTGACAGGACTTGAGTTTGCACATTAATAAGGTTAGTATTGATGATGCCCTCAATACTGCCAACGCTCTGGTGTAGAAATTCAATTTCTGCACTTGCCACCCCATAGTTCTCCCTCTATTAACATTTATGGGTAGAATATTGCAGGCTGATGAGTGCAGAAGTGAAATTGCCGTCCTCTCACCATCTGGGTTTACACACCGAACACGAGGCACACCTCATATTCCGAGCTTCACCTCACTCTATTGGAGGAGGCGGTACTGGCCATTCTTGACAGGGGCGTGGCTAAGCCCTTGGCCAGCAGCAAGGCTGAAGGAATACAAAATGTTGGTATCCTCATACATTATCCTCTTTCTCACATCGCACTTCCCACTCATCCCACAATCTCTTCTAATTTACAAGCTGCGCATGATGTAAGCATTCACCTCTTGCTTTACGCCCCCTCATCAACACAACCCTATACTTGTGCCTTCCTCATTTCACACATTCCAAGAAATACAGCCTGCCCAGCCAGTGGGTCAACAAGAAGAGGGAGAGGGGAGTGAAAAAGAAGAAACACCGTCACTCAATTTCATACTCCCAGACACTAGCTCCTTGAGGTCATCCTGAAAGGCCATCTGCAGTGTCCCCCACTGAAAGTTAGGAGCCTTCCACTAGCCACACTGCAGCCAGTGGGGTAACATTGCGTGACATCACTCAGATAGGTAAAGGCACGCGCAAGGCACTCACTAAGGGAATGCACAAGGGTGATTAGTTGTTTTTTGGTGTGTTATTGGATGCATATATAGATAAAGTTGGATTGGAAAGTTTGCCGTGTGGTGGCTTTTATTTCAGCATTATGGCCATTGTGATGATCAATAACAGAGGGAAGGTAAGGTGTGGGAAAAATATGGAAATGGGAATTGGGGTTGTGTTCACTGGTACCGCAGGTGGACGATTCAATCCCAGATATCCCTGACAGAAAGGGGATGTCTGGGTAGCCTCCTTCCTTCTGCTTCCTCCTCTTCTGCTTCTTCCTCAGCTTCCTCCTGCTCTTCCTCCTCCTCCTCCCTCTGCAAGCAGCGTGTCCCCTTTGCTGCCACTGCTCCATCTCCATGTCATGCTGTAGCCCAAGGGGGACTGTAACTAGAGCCCCCAGGATTGTGAGAAAGTGGTGTTCTCAGAGGCCATCCTGTAAGTGCCAAAGCCTTACAAACAGCCAGCAGCACTCCCTGCACCCCCTTTGCACTTTAATAACTTTTAAAATGTCTTACACTGTGCCAATACTCCAATAAAATGGAAAGAAACCAGTACGAAAGCAAAAATCTAAACTTACCTGAAAGTTGTATGTGTCCCTTTAAGAAGCGCTGGTAGGTGGTCTGTCGTACAGCTGCATGCACGTTCTGCTGTGCACGCTTTGGAGAGGGCGTTAAAAGGAGCAGTGATGTCCAAAGTATCAGGTTGTGTGTTAATTCAGCTTTGCACGCTGATTGATGTCATGATCTAATTAATTTTCATATCTGGAGCAAGCGCAGGCAACGGCAGCGCAGGCAACGGCAGCGCTGCCGACCTATCAAAAATATCGGCTATCGCATTCCGCACTGGAAGTGGGCGGAAGCGAGGCAGCCGCCGTTTTTTCATCCAAACTGCCCTTAACGGTCAAATTTCACGGCCCTAAATTTATCAGCATCATCATCTTAGGCAGTCCCTTGGAATCGAGGAAGACTTGCTTCCACTCTTAGAATGAGTCCTTAGGTGGCTGAACAGTCCAATACAAGAGCTACAGACTCTGCCACAGGTGGGACAGATAGTCATTGAGGGTAAGGGAGAGTGGGACAGGTTTGCTGCATGCTCTTTCCGCTGCCTGTGCTTGATTTCTGCATGCACTCGCCGATGAGACTCGAGGCGCTCAGCGCCCTCCCGGAAGCCCTTCCTCCACTCAGGGCGGTATTTGGCCAGGGACTCCCAGGTGTCAGTGGGGATACCGCACTTTATCAGGGAAGCTTTGAGGGTGTCCTTGTAACGTTTCCTCTGTCCACCTTTGGCTCATTTGCCATGAAGGAGTTCCGAGTAGAGCGCTTGCTTTGGGAGTCTCGTATCTGGCATGAATTATTAAACATTCAAACCTCTATCTCAGCCAGTAAACCTCGTCCCATCTGCCTGCAGTTCAGACACAGTGACCAATGTGAAATCAAATCATTCACAGCTGTTAATGTATCACATGGTGCCTGGGAAATGACACTAAATTGCGGGTGAGTGAGAATGCGTTACCATTGTCCCTCACATGCCTTTAAACTTGCTGCAATAAAAACAGAAAATGCTGGAAATACTAAGCAGGTCAGGCAGCATCTGTGGAGAGAGATACTGTCATGTATGTAGACCATGTATACTAACTGTATAGTCACATACGGTGTGCCACCAGAGGGCACTGCGGTGGAAGACCTGAGGGTCACCTGCCTAGGTGTGCAGGGCCCAGTATAAAAGGCTGCCCACCATGCTTGTGCCTCACTCTGGAGTTACAATAAATGGGACTAAGGTCACAACAGCTCAAGTACAATACTAGACCTCGTGGAGATATTCATAAGAGTATTAAAGGCATAACAACTGGCGACGAGATTACAAACTTTCATGCAAAAATGACTAATGTTCTCAGAGGGTGAAGATTGGGACGCCTTTACGTAGCAAATGACCTGGTAGGCGATGATCTGGCCATGCTGGCAGATAAGCGCAGAGCTATCCTGTTGACCAGTTGTGGGCCCGTGGTCTACGGCCTCATCAGGGACTTGCTTGCAACAGAGAAAACAATGACCAAGTCATACGAGGAGCTGAAAATGCTAATTCAGGGCCAACTCAAACCAAAAGAGAGCATCCTCACGGCCAGGCATCGATTTTATACACACCGCTGCCCCGAGGACCAGGAAATTGCGAAGTACACTGCCGACCTCAGGAGGCTGGCAGGACCGTGTGAATTCGGCACATCCCTCGCCGATGCGTTGCGGGACGCCTTCATAATTGGCATCGATCTTGAGGCCCTTCTTCGCAGGCTACTGTCTGCTGAAACCACTGTCACTCTGCAGAAGACCATCAGCATCAGCCAGGCATTCATGAACTCAAGCTGCAGCTCCAAGCAGATGATGATTCACTCTCAGTACTCAAACCCGGCAAGTACTGTAAATAGAATGGTGCTTTTCACAGGCAAACTGTTGAACGTGAATCTGCCCAGGGCAGAGCGTACAGGCCCCCGAGTCCTTTAACTCAGAGTCCTCCGAGGGGTGCAAACGTAAGTCGAGTAGCACCATGCTGGTGTTGCGGAGATAATCACAGGGCTCATCAGTGTCGGTTCAGAGACTATGTGTGCAAAGACTGCAGCACAAAGGGTCACCTCCAGCGAATGTGCAAAAGAGCTGTGACTCACTACGTGGAAGAGAATCAGCAGATGGCTATGAATTCACTGCGGATTACGAGGAGATGGCTAGAGAGGCAACTCAGTCCCAGGGTGAAGTTTATGGAGTATATACCTGCACCACAGATTGTCCTCCAGTGATAATGGAAGTCGAGATAAATGGCATTCCAGTCTTCATGGAAGTGAACATGGGGTGAGTCAGTCAGTAATGAGCCAGAAAGCCTTTGAGAGGCTATGGAACGATCAAGCTGAGCGACCCAAGCTGGTCCCGGTTCAGGCAAAGCTGCATACCTACACCAAGGAACTGATATCAGTTGTTGGTAGTGCAGATGTAAGTGTATTCCATGATGGCATGGTGCACGATTTACCATTGTGGATTGTTTCAGGTGATGGACCAACGCTACTTGGAAGAAGATGGATGGGGAAGATTCATTGGAACTGGGAAGACGTCATCCCTCCAGCGATCGATGTCCCCCGTGCTCAGAGGCAGAGCAAGCCCCCACCTTTCGGTTGGACGAGGCACCGGAGAGCAGATCCGCGCAGCCCCCGAGGCACAGACCGCTCATCACAACTGCGTGGTGATGATCCGGCCGAGACGACCCGAACGCACCTTCCCGGTTTCAGTGGCAGGACTCCTGGGGAGGGAGATTGGATCCGAGTGCATCTTCCCAGCTTCAGTGGCAGAATCCCTGGGAAAGAAGATCGCGGCAGTCGACAACATGGACAGGGAAAAGATGGCATCTAAACCACACGGTGCAGCGCTAATGGAGCAACGACACGTGGTTCCACGCAAGGAAGACGATTGGGGTAAAAGTAGTAAGGCCATTTTAAAGGAGGCCAGCAACCCACCCTTTTTGAATGAACTGTTTGAAATTGGTAACCAATGTAAAAGTCCAGCTGTAATGAGCAAAATGTTGTTGAGTGATATCGGGTGCAAATTGCAATCAGACAATATAGCGGGCGAACACCTAACGGTTGTATACAGGTCCAGCAGGCTACCCAATGCTGTAGCCTGCGTCCCCGGGACCAGAACGATGTATTATAAAGTGTCCCCACAGCTGACAGAAGTAGACAAGCTGCAGAGTAAACGATCCCCGGAGAGCAGAGGCACCGGTAGCGATACCCAGCCTCAGATCGGTTTAACATTGCAGGCACCCGATGGCATGAACCGCCACGGGCCAGAAACAATAAACTGCGCCTATACTTGCAGTTGGCTACCGTCGCCCACCACCCGGGTGGAAAAGGCGCAGCCCACAAACCCACTCGCCACCACGGCAATGCCCAAGAGCGAAGTGTCACCTGCAACGGCTCCTCCGAACGGGACCTGGACCAGCCAGGATCCCAAACTAGCGAGTGCTCACCATGGTGCCCTCAAGGAAAGCGAGTCAGCAGTCCCCTGCGAACTGCTAGACAAGACGAGGCAGCCCCACCATCGCTTAGATGAAACGTTCACTCACTCAGACCGCTTCCCAGGGAGCAGCAGCGATACTCTGCAAACGAAAAGGACAGGGAGGTCACAGACACATCAGCTGTCTTAGGGCCTGCCCGACACTAGGAGTAACGGCAATAGTCCTAAGCTCTGGTAACTCGAGCAAAATGAGCTCAGCTCGCCCACAGACACACTACCATGGGGCGCTGTGCCGCCACCAGACAACCCAGATCTCATCCGGCCGTGCTGGATCTAGACTGTCCTTGTGTACCTGTACTGATATACCTGTACTGATCATGTAAATGTACCACACAAAAAGAAACGCAACTGTAATCCACCCAACAAATGTACCAAGATGTAAATGTAAAACCCATGTGATGAACCACAACCAGAAACCACAGGGACCTCCACTGGCAACAAATCTCACTACCAACCCACCCAAGCTAGAAGTGACCCTCCAATGGTCAACCAGGAAGAGCAAAGTCCAGGTCACCGTCAATGTACGAGTCAATTTGCATGAAAGACTTGGGGGGAAGTGATATCATGTACGTAGCCCATGTATGCTAACTGTATAGTCACATAAGGTGTGCCAAACTGTGGTGGGAGACCTGAGGGTCACCTGCAGAGGTGTGCAGGGCCCAGTGTAAAAGGCTGCCCACCATGCTTGTGCCTCACTCTGGAGTTACAATAAATGGGACTAAGGTCACAACAGCTCAAGTACAATACTAGACCTCATGGAGACATTCATAAGAGTATTCAAGATATAACAGATACAGAGTTAACGTTTCAAACCTGCTGTATGCGCAGCAGGTGGAATATGGGTTGGCATTGGGGCAGGAGCACGGTTTTCTGTAGAACCAGCAAAAAGCAGCTGATTTTATTACACACCTGGCACACTGCTGTTATTTTTCTCAGTAAACTATTCAAAAAAATGGGGCAGTTGTGAGGGATGGTCCCTCAATACAGCAACTGTTCTTCTTTATTTACATTTTTAAAAAACTGTGGGCTAGAAATTGCGCAGTGCCCTGCTTGGGACGCTAATATTTTGCGGGAACGCAAAAGTATTGTCGGGCACTACCCAATTTCATCTGCTTTAGCGCTCCAGGAGGGAAAAAAAAGTGGAGTGCTAAATCAAGAGCTACCACTTCCCTTGGAGCACTAAATGGAGCAAGAGGGGCGGTTGCAGTGCAGCGCTGCACAATGTCCCGTGCAGCACTGCCGGATTCACAGGCTCCTTCCCTCCCTTAAAGGGAAGGGCCATTGTTGACTTGCTTTGAAGGTAAGCCTGGGAATGCTGGGTGACGGGCCCTGTGATCCACAAAGCACTGCCCCAAGCACTGTAAGAGATGCAGGGCTGCTCAAGCGCACCAGGGGAAACATTCAAAAAGCAGCACAGAGGGCTCAGAATAAAATTTTGGCCTACCTGGCCACCAATACCTTTAATTACCGCTCTCTAAGCGGTCGGCCGAGCTCACAACGCCTCCTGCAGCTGCTGTTGTTAATGCTCAATGACGCTGCAGGGGGCGGAAGGGAATTTAAGATCTGGGGCGCTAATGGGGCGCTGTGTACCGGATGAAGTCACAAGCTCCAGGGTGCAGGAGATCGTGGCGTTAAGGTTTACCGCCAGCGCTAACCTGCAAGGGAAGTTCACAGGCGTCGATACTTTCGCTGCTTCCGGTCGGAAAGTCGTTAGCACCCAATTATCACCCCCCTGGAGGCGCTAACGGGAGGCGCAAAGGAGGTCAATTTCTCTCCCTATATTTTATATAGACATACAAGGGAGGAAATTACCCACCGTCCAAAACGGGGGGCACCCACCAATTTCAATGCACGGGGCGACCAAACTAGAGAAATTCAGCAATTAGTGCTTTTTTTTGGAGTGGGGCAGTAAGTGGCTTCATCATCGGGGAAGAGTTGGGAATGGGGCGGAGTGGCCATGACTAGCGGGGTGGAAGTGGAGGCGGGACGGAGTGACCGACGCTGCAAGGCATCAGCTCCGCGCTGATGACATCATTGCGCTGGCACGTCACAACATCCCTCCCCCTCAGTTAAAGGGGAGGGCCGCTGCGAACTCTGCAGCCACTTTAGTGGCAAACACTGGGCCACCAGGGAAGGTTTCGGCCGGCCAGTGGCCTGCCACCCAAGAGGGGGTGTCAGGCTGCCTGTTGGCAACCCAGCCGAACCAATGGCCATAATTGTCGGCCTGACCTGGCAATCAGCCGACAAAAAAAAATAACATGGCGCCGCCAGCAGCGACACCTCCCCTTTAAGGGCGGCTGTGCTGTCAAGGCACCGAGAGTGTACCAAAAACAAAGCTGTCGGGGGCACCGATCGGCGGTGGCACTGCTCCCGCGGGGTTATTCCAGGAAAGGGGCAATTTCTAGAGGGGCAATTTCAGGAAGGGGTCGGTGCCGATCAGTAAGGGGTCGGCGTGTGCATGCTGCAGTGGGAAAAGGGGAAGAACGATCTCATACATTGCTCCAAACCTGAGGAAGGGCAATTTTTTAAATGGCAGCCCCTCCGTGGAGTCTCAGCGGCCAGTCCGCACCAGCCCATGGTCACCGCTTTCAGGCGGCCAGAGACCTAATAAAAAGGGGCAATTTTGGCCCCACGTTGTTTTACAAACTGAGAGTCATTTAATTGGCCCAGCAATCCTGGTTGGCAGCTTCCCATGGACGATCGAGGGAAAAACTTTAAAAAGAAGCGTACTTACCTGAAGCTGCTGGTCCTGGTCCTGAGGCCTCCACTGACTGCGCGTCGCAGCGCGTGTACGTCAGGATGGCGCAGGGCTGGAGCTGCAGTCACATGGCTCTGGGCAACCAATCAAGATAAAGTATGTTCTCATTCATAATAATGGGAACTCCGTAAGTTGGAGTTCCCATTATTATGACTGAGAACCCCCTCCCAACACTCAAAACACTAATAAAAAAATAGAAAAAATACAACACATATTTTTATTAATTTAAATTAAAGTTATTTATGTATTATAAAAAAAAATATTTTTCTGATTTTTTAAAAAAGTTTTTAAAATATGATCCACCACACTGATTCCCGGGATGATAGGATTGACATATGAAGAAAGACTGGATCGACTCGGCTTGTATTCAATGGAATTTAGAAGAATGAGAGGGGATCTCATAGAAACATATAAAATTCTGACGGAACTGGACAGGTTAAATGCAGGAAGAATGTTCCCGATGTTGGGGAAGTCCAGAACCAGGGGTCACAGTCTAAGGATAAGGAGTAAGCTATTTAGGACCGAGATGAGGAGAAACTTCTTCACTCAGAGAGTTGTGGGCATATGGAATTCTCTACCACAGAAAGTTGTTGGGGCCAGTTCGTTAGATATATTCAAAAGGGAGTTAGATGTGGCCCTCACGGCTAATGGGATCAAGGGGTATGGAGAGAAAGCAGGAATGGGGTACTGAAATGCATGATCAGCCATGATCATATTGAATGGTGGTGCAGGCTCGAAGGGCCGAATGGCCTACTCCTGCACCTATTTTCTATGTTTCTATGTTTCTATCAATGGGCAAATGCATGACAGATGCAGTATAATGTGGATAAATGTGAGGTTATCCATTTTGGTTGCAAAAATAGGAAGGCAGATTATTATCTGAATGGTGACAGATTAGTAAAAAGGGAGGTGCAACGAGACCTGGGTGTCATGGTACGTCAGTCATTGAAGGTATGCATGCATGTACAGCAGGCAGTAAAGAAGGCAAATGGCATGCTGGCCTTCACAGCGAGGGGATTTGAGTAGAGGAACAGGGAGGTCTTGCTGCAGTTGGACAGGGCCTTGGTGAGACTACACCTTGAGTATTGTGTGCAGTTTTGGTCTCCTAATCTGAGGAAGGACATTCTTGCTATTGAGGGAGTGCTGCGAAGATTCACCAGACTGATTCCCGGGATGGCAGGACTTACATATGAAGAAAGACTGGATTGACTAGGCTTTAATTCACTGGAATTTAGAAGAATGAGAGGGGATCTCATAGAAACATATAAAATTCTGACGGGACTGGACAGATTAGATGCAGGAAGAATGTTCCCGATGTTGGGGAAGTCCAGAACCAGGGGTCACAGTCTAAAGATAAGGGGTAAGCCATTTAGGACCGAGATGAGGAGAAACTTCTTCACTCAGAGAATTGTGAACCTGTGGAATTCTCTACCACAGAAAGTTGTTGAGGCCAATTCGTTAAATATATTCAAAAGAGAGTTAGATGTGGCCATTACGGCTAAAGCGATCAGGGGGTATGGAGAGAAAGCAGGAATGGGGTACTGAAGTTGCATGATCAGCCATGATCATATTGAATAATGGTGCAGGCTCGACGGGTCGAATGGCCTACTCCTGCACCTACTTTCTATGTTTCTTTGTTTCTATGTTTAGAATAAACTTACTGTAGTGGGGAGGGTTTTTAACAATAAAATGTGTTTTATAATTTTATTTTAAAATGTCTTTGTGTATTTTAAAACTCTTATGCCTGTAAAAGTAGGCTATGCGCCTGCTTTTATCAGGCGCAAGAGTTTTCAGGACATTTGCTGGGCAAGATATGGGTAAATACTGCAATCTTGCCCATGCAAATGTCCTGGCTGCCGAGATGTGGAAGATTTGTCAAGCTCCGGATTGACAGATCGTAAAAGCCGGTTTTCAGCGCATGCGTATTGTGTGCTGAAAATCGGCTTTTGCGTGCCTTCCTGGGTCTGTACACACTCTGTACGGACCCGGGACGTCGGAATTTCTGCCCCTAAATGACACTAGCAGTTCTGCAATTAACAATAAGTTAGGAACTATCACTCCTTTCGAGAGGTTCAACTCTTGAAAAACTAAAGAGGAGTTATATTGGTCTCGATATTAACCCCTCACGACGGATAGATCGATTAAAAATGAAAAAAATGGGGAATGGAACCCCAATCCGCCACATATGTGCCCGTTGCAGTTGGGTTTTGTGGCTCCCGATTGCCAGAGTCCCCGGCTGCGACCTGCTGCCACTGGTTTTCCCGCCTGCCAGCTGGCCAGGCTGTCAATTTGGCCAGGCTGCCGGGGGGGAAACGGAAGAAAACAATGATAATGAGGTCCTGCTGTTGAGTTCACCGGGACCTTCGCAGCCCAGGCCTTGCCGGATTTTTTGGCCGTTTTCGGCCTCGCCCACAGCCTACCCCACCCCTTAAATATCGGGACCATTGAATCTGTTTAAATGAGGTAAAAAAACACAGAGGAGTTAGTGAATGATTAAATAAACAATATACTGTACACGTTTTCAGTTTTTCTTACTGATCATATTTATCAAACAGACCGTTTAATCTAAATGCATTTAAACTAGGCAAAGAAATTCATAGTCTGGTAACGACCTTTGTACATTGCAGCATAAATTGATTTTGAGGACCTTTAGCTCCCAGATAATTAGGCTCACTTCATATATATTCATCAGCCACCTGCTATGTGGTGATCACATGGGGCTAGTCTGCTGCTGGCTTGTCTTTATTGGCTGTTTGTTGTTGTGCCAGCACTTGCATGTTTCAGTTTCAGCTCATTCTTCTGTTTGTTGTTAAGTGTCATCAGAAATTTCTGACTCCAAGTTTGCTTGAAATATGAAGTTCCTGTTGACAGAGTGCTGAGCAGGTCCTTGCTGTTGATTCCCCAGCACAATCATCATTATTAGTAAGACTAACTTTACAGTAAACGTTATTCTGAACAAGATCACAAGATGATATGGATGAAGAAGGTCATTTTGGCCCATCTTTGACATTCACTTGTACTTCCACGATCCATAAATTCATTCCATACACTGAACATTCTTTGTATGAGGAAGAATTTCCTGACATCAGTCCAAAATTTTCCTTTCAGAAGTTTGAACCTGTGCTTTCTTGTCCTACTGTCAAAGGTTTAGTCTGTAGTGTTCAAGATTTACCATTTAAATACCATTTACGATTTCATACACTTCCATAAGGTCTTCTGTTAGTCGTTTCATTTCAAAGCTAAAAAGACAAATTTTTCTAGTCCCTTAATCCTTGGAGCAAAGATATGTAGATAAAAAGGATCTTATTCAGTTTGTTTAGTGATAAATTTGTTGTAAATTCATGATTTGGTTACTTCCTTCTTTGCTCCTCCTAAACATGAAGCTCTATTCTTAGTGTTTACTGTACCAGGAAGATGATGAGCTCCCCTCATGACCCAGTTGTATGGCACGCAAGTAAGCCCTACAGACGAGGTAGATTCCAGGTTTGATCACTAGCCTGTGCCGAGTTAGCTAATTTCGACCTGGGCGATGGTATTGCTGCTCTTACTAACCTCAACGCCCTTGGGTGACATAAGACAATAGGAAAGTGCAGAACTAGAAAAGATTCTGCAATCGATCTGGCCAATTCCCAAACCAAATATCTCTCCCCTGCTCACCCCCTCTATTATCTATCGCATTTGCCCTTAAATTTTTTCCAACCTATGTGCTTCCACAGCCTCCCTGGGCAGTCCATTTCACGCATTCACCATCCTCTGTGTAGATAAATCTAAATTGCCTTTCACCTTTCCTATTTTAAATTTGAGCTAATGTTCCCTGGTCCTAGCATACATGAGTCAGAAAAGAATATAAGGTTTTCAGGGCAGGATAGGAAGAGGTAAATAGAGCGGAAGGAGGCTTATTGGAGTATAAATATCGGCATAAACCAGTGGGGTGAGGTTCCCTCATAGAATCATAGGCAGGAATTTTAACATAAGTGAGCAGGTGAGAGTAGGTGCGGGTAAGGGGTTAAATGGGGAAAAATTGGAAGTGTATCGGGAAGCCAAATCCAACCTGACAACTTCTGGTTTTACCCGAGGCAGAACAACAACAACAACTTGTATTTATATAGCACCTTTAACATGGTACAATGTCCCAAGGCACTTCGCAGGAGGGTTATAAAACAAAATCTGACACCGAACTGTGTAAGGAGATATCATGACAGATTACCATAAAGCTTGCTCAAAGAGGTAGGTTTTAAAAAGGCTCCTTAGGAGGAAAGAGAGGTAAAGAAGTGGAGCGGCTTCAGCAGGGAGCTCCAGAGCTTGGGGCCTAGGCAACAGAAGGCACGGCCGCCACTGTTTGAGCAATTATAATCAGTAGTTTTGGCCACTTTGTATGCCCTTGTTTTTAATTGGATACCGTCCTTTATTTCTTTAGTTAGCCACGGATGGCTATCTTTTCTCTTACACCCTTTCCTCCTCACTGGAATATATTTTTCTTGAGAGTTGTGAAATATCTCCTTAAATGTACACCACTGTTCATCAACCGTCCTACACTTTAATCTATTTTCCCAGTCCGCTTTACCCAACTCTGCCCTCATGCCTTCATAGTCTCCTTTATTTAAGCTTAGTACGCTGGCTAGAGAGCCAACTTTCTCACCCTCCATCTGAATTTGAAATTCAATCATGCTATGATCACTCATTCCAAGGGGATCCGTTACTAGGAGACTGTTTATTAATCCTGTCTCATTATACAGGACCAGATCTAAGATAGCCTGCCCCCTGGTTGGTTCCGTTACATACTGCTCAAGGAACCCGTCCCTTATGCACTCTATGAATTCCTCCTCAAGGCTACCCTGACCAATTTGATTTGTCCAATCAATATGGAGGTTAAAATCACCCATGTTCCCTTTTTACAAGCCCCCACTATTTCCTGGTTTAATGCTCCGACCAACAGAGTTGCTATTATTAGGGGGCTTATAGACGACGTCCACCAGTGACTTTTTCCCTTTATTGTTCCTTATCTCCACCCAAACTGTTTCAACACCCTTACCATTTGAGCCAATATCATTTCTTACTATTGCAGTGATTCTATCCTTTATCAATAAAGCTACCCCACCTCCTTTTCATTTCTGTCTGTCCTTCCGGATTGTCAAGTACCCATGAATATTTAATTCCCAATCCTTGTCACCTTGCAACCACATCTCTGTAATGGCTATCAGATCATACCCATTTGTCTCAATTTGTGCCGTCAACTCATCTATTTTGTTGCAAATGCTACGTGCATTTAGACAAAGTGCCTTTAAATTTGTTTTTTTACCCTTTTTTCCTACTTGTTTCCTCTCTCCTTCAAACTCACTTTCTTTTTTTTTGCTTTCTAATTCCAGCTTTACTCCCGTCCCTACTGAATCTATTTTCAGGTTCCAATCCCCCTGTCAAGCTCGTTTAAACCCTCCCCAACAGCACTAGCAACGCCCCCCCCCCCCCCATCACAAGGATATTGGTCCCGCTCTGCTGAGGTGCAACCCGTCCGGCTTGTACAGGTCCCACCTCCCCCAGAAGCGGTCCCAATGCCTCAGGAAACTAAAGCCCTCCCACCTGCACCATCTCTCCAGCCACGTATACATCTGCTCTATCTTCCTATTTCCGTACTCACTAGCTCATGGCACTGGGAGTAATCCGACGTTTACTACCTTTGAGATCCTGCTTTTTAATCTCTCTCCTTGCTCCCTAAACTCTGCCTGCAGGACCTCATCCCTCTTCCTACCTATGTCATTGATACCGATGTGGACCACGACCTCTGGCTGTTCACCCTCTCCCCCCAGAATGCCCTGCAGCAGCTCAGTGACATCCTTGACTCTGGCATCAGGGAAGCAACATACCATCCTGGAATCACGTCCGCAGGAACGCCTGTCTGCTCCCCTGACATTGAATCCCCTACCACTATACCTCTTCCATTCTGCTTCCTCCCTCCCTGTGCAGCTGAGCCACCTGTGGTGCCGTGGACTTGGCTCTGGCTGCACTCCCCAGAGGCACCATTGCCCCCATCGGTACTCAGAACAGAATATCAGTTGGAGAACAAGATGGACTCAGTGGACTCCTGCACTACCTGCCTAGTCCTCCACTTCTGTCTGGCAGTCACCCACTCCCTCTCTGCTTGCACACTCTTAAGCTGTGGAGTGACCGCCTCTAGAAACGTGCTATCCACGTTGCTCTCAGTCTCACGGATGCACCGCAGTGACCGCAGTTGCCATGCAGTCCAAAACATGGAGCTCGAGTTGGTGCAGCTGGAGACACCTCCTGCACACATGGTCGCCCAGGCTGCGCGAAGCAGTCACTCTCATCTCACCTCTGGAATTCAGCTCTTTTGTCCATGTTTGGATCAAAAGAGCAATGAGGTCTGGAGCCCAGTGATCCTGGCGGAACCCAAACTGGGCATCGGTGAACAGGTTATTGGTGAGTAAGTGCCACTTGATAGCACTGTCGACAACACCTTCCATCACTTTGCTGATGATTGAGAGTAGACTGATGGGATGGTGATTAGCTGGATTGGATTTATCCTGCTCTTTGTGGATAGGACATACCTGGGCAGTTTTCCATAATATCGTATAGATGTCAGTGTTGTATCTGTACTGGAACAGCTTGCCTTGAGGCACGGCTAGTTCAGGAACACAAGTCTTCAGCACAACAGCCGGTATGTTGTCAGGGCCCATAACCTTTGCTGTATCAAGTGCGCTCAGCCATTTCTTGATATCATGTGGAGTGAATTGAATGGGCTGAAGACTGGCTTCTGTGATAATGGGGACCTCAGGAGGAGGCTGATATGGATCATCCAGTCGGCACTTCTGGCCTTGTCTTTTGCACTCATGTGCTGGGCTTCACCGTCAGTGAGGATGGGGATATTCATGGAGCTTCCTCCTCCTGTTAGTTGTTTAATGGTCCACCATCATTCATGATTGGATGTGGCAGGATTGCAGAGTTTTGATAAGATCCGTTGATTGATAGCATGCTGCTTCCCCTGTTTAGATTGCATGTAGTCCTGCATTGCAGCTTCCCCAGGTTGGCACCTCTTTTTAGGTATGCCTAGTGCTGCTCGTCTCATGCTCTTCCACACTAATCATTGAACCAGGGTTGGTTCCCTGGCTTATGATAGAGCCAATAAGTCCCCCTGCCCTTCCAACATATTTGTGCAAGTCTGACAGGAGTGTGCTTGAAATGCCAAGACCCAATTACCCTCTAAACCACACAACATCCTGTCTTGGACTTATATCACTGTTCCTTCATCATCATTAGCTCAATTCCCTACCTATCAGCATCGTGGGAGCACCATCAGCACAAGGACTGCAGTGGTTAAAGGAAAAGACCCACCACCATCTTCTCATGGTAACTGGGGATTGGTTGTAATTTACCAAAATTCCCTGGATTCTGGGGCGGTCCCAGCAGATTGGAAAACTGCAAATGTAACGCCCCTATTTAAAAAGGAGGCAGACAAAAAGCAGGAAACTATAGACCAGTTAGCCTAACATCTCTGGTTGGGAAAATGTTGGAGTCCATTATTAAAGAAGCAGTAGCAGGACATTTGGAATAGCAAAATTTGGTCAGGCAGAGACAGCATGGATTTATGAAGGGGAAGTCATGTTTTACAAATTTGCTGGAGTTCTTTGAGGATGTAACAGACAGGGTGGATAAAGGGGAACCAGTAGATGTGGTGTATTTGGACTTCGAGAAGGCATTTGACAAGGTGCCACATAAAAGGTTACTGCACAAGATAAACGTTCACTGGGTTGGGATAATATATTAGCATGGATAGAGGATTGGCTAACTAACAGAGAACAGAGAGTCAGGATAAATGGTTCATTCTCTGTTTGGCAACCAGTAACTAGTGGGGTGCCGCAGGAATCAGTGCTGGGACCTAACAATTTACAATCTACATTAACGACTTGGAAGAAGGGAATAAGTGTAACGTACCCAAGTTTGCTGACGATATAAAGATGGGAGGAAAAGCAATGTGTGAGGAGGATACAAAACATCTGCAAAAGCTCATCGACAGGCTAAGTGAGTGGGCAAAATTTAGCAGATGGAGTATAATGTTGGAAAGTGTGAGGTAGAAAAAATCAAAGAGTAAGGTATTATTTAAATGGAGAAAGATTGCAAAGTGCCGCAGTACAGCGGGACCTGGGGGTACTTGTGCATGATACACAAAAGGATAGTATGCAGGTATAGCAAGTGATCAGGAAGGCCAATGATATCTTGGCCTTTATTGCAAAGGGGATGGAGTATAAAAGCAGGGAAGTCTATATAAGGTATTGCTGAGGCCACACCTGGAATACTATGCGCAGTTTTGGTTTCCATATTTACGAAAGGGTATGCTTGCTTTGGAAGCAGTTCAGAGAAGGTTCATTCGGTTGATTCCAGGGATGAGGAGGTTGACTTATGAGGAAAGGTTGAGTAGGTTGGGCCTCAGAAGAATGAGAGGTGATCTTATCGAAACGTATAAGATTATGAGGGGCTTGACTAGGTGGATGCAGAGAGAATGTTTCCACTGATGGGGTAGACTAGAACTAGAGGGCATGATCTTAGAATAAGGGGAACCCATTTAAAACAGAGATGAGGAGAAATTTCTTCTCTCAGAGGGTTGTAAATCTGTGGAATTTGCTGCCTCAGAGAGCTGTGGAAGCTGGGACATTGAATAAATTTAAGATTGGAATAGACAGTTTCTTAAACGATAAGAGGTTATGGGGAGCGGGCAGGGAGGTGGAGCTAAGTCCATGATCAGATCAACCATGATCTTATTGAATGGTGGAGCAGGCTCGAGGGGTCGTATGGCCTACTCCTGTTCCTAGTTCTTATGTTCTTATGTTCTTCTGTAAATGCTGCTTTGCCAGAGTCACCCATATCCAGAGAACACATTTTTAAAAAGTGTACAGCATCAGTAAGGCTAGCTAATCTGACCTTGGGATAAAGCTGTAAAGGAATATAACATAAATGTCAGGAGGTGATAAAGAATTTATCACTCGGGCTGTAGCACCGCTGCTAAACTCCTGCCAAGCATGACAGGAGTCGTTGCCAGCATCGCACTCGGGAGGTAAGGAATTTAGCGCCCAGAAGTATAGCGGCAGTGCTACGGTGCTACGCAGGATAATCTCCTGCGCCCGGAGATTATCACCGTGTGCGTTGCCCCTTTAGCGGCCCGGATCCTAAATTGTGTTTCACTTCCTGAAGCTGCGACGGTCGATAACAGCAACAGTTTCAGGGGACACGTACCAGGCAGCTGGTCGCTACCGGGGCAAAATTTAAAGGGGAGGTGGCCGGCTGTTGAGAAAAAAAATCTGCCCTTTTCGTTGCCACTAGTTTTGAGGTTTCTTCGCCGGGCTGGTGCCGCGATCACTCAGCCCACCACTCTGCTTGAGTGCCGGGTTGATCATGTGGCACCCGCTCCCCGATGGTCCAGGTAGGTGGCTTCTTCTTTGGCAGAGTATGCAACTTGGGCCCTTCGCTTTAATTGAGGGTAGAGCCCCTCGGATGCGGCAGCACTACGCGGCCCAGTGCGTAGAGCTGCTGAGGCATGTGCCCTGTTACCACCCCAGGAAGGAAGTGGAGCACGATTTCTCGTGAGGGGTGAGACTTCTGTGCCTGGCGCAAAGGCTCGCGCCTCCCACATGTTAGATAATGAATTTCTGTGCCAAAATTCTTACAGGGCTAGACAGGATAGATGCAGGGAGGTTGATTCCTCTGGCTGGGGTGTCTAGAACCAAGGGTCACAGTCTCAGAATAAGGGGTTGGCCTTTTTGGACTGAGATGGGGAGAAATTTCTTCACTCAGAGGGTGGTGAATCTTTGGAATTCTCTACCCCAGAAGGCTGTGGTGGCTGTTGAGGCTCAGTGATTGAGTATATTCAAGACACAGATCGATAGATTTGTGGATATTAAGGGAATCAAGAGATATGGGGATAGTACAGGAAAGTGGAGTTGAGGTAGAAGATCAGCCATGATCTTATTGAATGGCGGTGCAGGCTTAAGGGGCCGAATGGCCTACACCTGCTCCTGTTTATTATGTTCTTATGTTCTTATGATTCTTGACCATTTGTTCCATGTAACAATATTGTTTCCAGTAAGAAGAAAAAAAAATCCCGGATTCACTTCCTGATTCTTGTGTTAACTTCAGTTGAGGATAGGGTCTATCTTGGCAGTGATGCTGCCTGATTGAATAGCCTGTCAATATTAATTGTCAAACAAAAAATGTTGCCATGGAACCCAACAATGAGAAAATGGAGATAAAAATCTATGGTGCTTCCTAAGGTGTGAGTCTGTGCTGGCTCCAAGAATTGAGGAATATAAAGAAGTATTCTCAATCCCTGTGGCTAAATGGGAAACATGTGAGCAATAAAAATGTATTCCTCAGTACATATCTCTACAGCTTTGTAATGAACAATGGGAACACTGGATTTTTTTCTATTATTCTGCCAGAGTCTCGTTTTCCTGATCTAAAAGTCGTCATGAAAATAACATGTTTTTTTTGTGGCAAAAGTTACAGTATCGCTCCATGTTAGTTTATTCAGTGTCCCGCAAACATAGTAAATGCTTCTGACTGTAAAATTATGCTGAATGTATTACTCCCCAGCGTTATATTTGATATACCTAAGCATGAAAAAGCACGCACGAGAGGTTGTTTTTTTGTAGAGACATCAAAATCAACAATGCAATGGAAACTTTATATTGGCATGAAGCCCAAGGAGATAACAGGAAGCAGGAAGTGACAACAGCAGATAATGTGGTTACATTATCGCAGCATGTAACTTTCCTTTGGGTATCATTGATTTGGGTAACATTGATTTGAACCTTGTGTGACCCTGGCTTGAGGTGAAATGCTACCAGTTCCAGCACAATTCAGAAGTATTTTCCGGTTTCAGCCCATTGTGACCAATATTTATAATTCAAATTCCATTGGCGTACAAACACTGAGTTTTCTGTAATTAAATCTTTAAATGAAGGATAATATGGAGCACCCTTTTTAAATTTTTCAATGTAAAATTTTTGTCAAAAAGAAATTCTTGTAATTGAATTGTGATTCCTTTTCTGGGGCCGCAACAGCACTGAATTTTGGAGGGTGTCAGTGACAGGCTCCCTCTCTGTGGCAACAATCCTGCGGGGAGTGCACCCTATATGTTTAATAACCTTCAGCCCAAGAAAATGGTTCAGGGTCACAGTGAGTTTAGCCAGTGAACAGAAGTTCCACCTCTGGCGACTCCGGAGAGCTATCCAGCCAAAAATGTCTGCACCGAAATTCAAGCGGGAGGTCTGAGGCCTGTCATAAATTGGGCTTTGGGCCTTGTTAACATTTTATGTGTGAACTGTTGACACCTGTCGCGTTTCCACAGGCGGCTCGTGCATTGAAGGTGATGAATGTCGGGCTGCTTGCCTGTCAGTGACCTGAAGTTAAGTCCCGGGAGGGGGAATAGAGCACGCAACAGGTGGGTGGGGGCAGGTAATTGCAGTGACTATGGAATTGGATGAGCACCCTGCTCCTCCTGTCTCCAGAGGAAGGTTTTTTTAGAATAATGTATTTTTAACAAAACATACCTTTCAGCCACAGAAAACTCAGGAGTGGGGCAAACCATCACCTGCTCCATTCATCAGAAACAAATTTTCCAGAGGGATCCTTAACAACAACAACAACAACAACTTGTATTTATATAGCGCTTTTAATGTAGTAAAATGTCCCAAGGCGATTCACAGCAGTAATACAAATAAATTTGACACCGAGCCACCTAAGAAGAAATTACGGCAGATGACCAAAAGTCAAAGAGGTAGGTTTTAAGGAGCGTCTTAAAGGAGGAAAAAGAGATGGAGAGATGGAGAGGTTTAGTAAGGGAGTTCCAGAGTTAGCAGGCATTAGGCTCGTAATTAACACATGCAAAAGGCCTGAAGCTTGTTTTAAACTGCACCTAACAAATGGGCCTGACGAATTTAGCAGTGACCCGAACACTTGTGCAAATTGGGCACGTGCCATCCCACTGCTAAACTCACCAGCTTTGTGACCCTTTTACACCCCAAAATTGGGGCACAACGCATACCAATTTCTACCTTATGACATTTACTGCTGTAAATTTGTCGTTATTAAATAATTGTGACATATGCATTCTGGGCCTGTGGAGTTTCCGATGAATGGCAAATAAAGTGTACCTTTCTTCCGGAGGAGCACCATTGTTTTAACTGGGAGAACATAACATCTTTTCATCCTGGGATATTTTTTTCAATGAACCCTTGACGGCAAATCAACATTTTCTACATTCTTTGCGGAACCAGTATTCACAAATTTTGCTGGATTAGAGAAATTTTCATTTATATCAGTCAAATGCCTACTTAGCTGCCCAAGAGGTGTGAAAGGAGCTTTATTACTGCTGTGTTCCAATTGGCTGGTTTTCTATCGGCTACACAAAGTCAACCAGAAAAAAATGATGTGTACCCGCAATTTTATTAGAGTCTGTTGAAATTGGTGCACATTTGTTCTTTTAGGCAGAAAGATTTTCATATGATATTTTCTTTCTTGATTTAAATGCCTGTCAATAACAATGGAGGCCGGCAGTGATTTCCCTGACAGAATTTGATAGTGGAAAGGGCAGAAAGCCAGCCAATCAGAACTCACTTGTAATAATGTTAGTTTCACACTTCATAATCACCTAAATTGGCTGTTAATTTGTATAAATGCTGTAATTTACATTCAGACAGCTGTGGATTATGCAGAAGAGAGTCAAACTTTGTATTGAAGGCTTACTGCCAATTTTTTTTTAAAAAACCAGTTTACAGATCAGGACTTGAAGATCATAATTGATAGCATTCTTATGGAAAAAAGGCAAAGCTGGACAGCTCATTATTATGATGGCAGATAAAACCTGTAGCAAAACATTAGAAACCAGGTAAGTCTGAGGTTCTTGTAAGATGATGGTAAGAAATGTAGAAATTTTGCAACAAGAAAAGGTAAGGCTGTGATGTTATTATATAGTGTCACCAAAGAAAAGCTACGAAATTGGTGGACATATATGGATGGAAACTAGTTCCCGCTGACCAGGAAATGGATGTTTCAAACTATCAATTCACTGCCTTAATCTGTCCTGTTTTTATTTTTATAAAGAAAATTTGCACATTACAGAAGGGCAAAGGATATAAAGCACAATGGAACCTTCCAGGAAAATAAAAGGTTAACTGGTTATGAGATAAGAGTTGCTCCATCAATAGGAATGAAAGCTATTGAAGGAGTGTAAATGACCAGAAGTGGTAGGTACTGTACAAATCTTATTCTAGGATGTGTTCCGTAATTGCTCCACAACTGCTTAATGCTTAATAGGGGATGATGGGCAAGTTAACTCATTTGGTATTCTGCGTATGTTGTGTTGTGTGATGTGCCTACAATGTTGGATGTGAGCAGCCAGTAAGCGGCTGATGTCTGTCTCTTGTGGGCTGACTCCCAGTGCCTTTTGCATTGCTGCCCACATTGAAGTTTTGTAGGCCTCAGATCTTGACAACATATTGGATGGCCACCATTGTATTACCTGCTCAATAATGTGCCCTCTAACCCCTTTTACACAACCAGGAGAGTTTTGTGGTCTGCAGTATCCAGAAGCACAGGAGCTATCACTATAGCAACATCCATTATCATCATTTCATTAATCACTAGCTTGGATTCAAGCATTTAATAACATTTAGAATGATATTTGTGGTAACACTAAGGGTAATGTTTGTGCGTTGTGGAATCTTGTGCTTGTGACTTTGATATATGCTGGTAGTGGAAAAGTTTCCTGCTGACACTGTACTCAGAACATTAGTCCCTCTGTGGAACATAGAAACATAGAACAGGAGTAGGCCATTCAGCCCCTCGAGTCTGTTCCACCATTCAATAAGATCATGGCTGATCTGCCATTTGGTTAACTAAAAGCTATCAATCTCAGATTTAAAATTAACATTGACCCAGCATCAATTGCTGTTTGCAGAAGAGAATTCCAAACTTCTATCACCCTTCATGTGTAGAAGTGTTTCCTAATTTCCTGAAAGGTCTGGGTCTAATTTTTTGACTATGCCCCCCAAACCTAGAATCCCCCCGGAAATGGTTTCTCTCTATCTGTTCCCCTTAATATCTTGAATACTTTGATCAAATCACTTCTTAACTGTCTAAATTCTAGGGAATACAATGCTAATTTGTGTAATCTCTTTTGTAATTTAACCCTTGAAGTCCAGGTATAATTCTGCTAAACCTATGCTGCACTCCCTCCAAAGCCAATATATCCTTCCTAAGATGTGGTGCCCAGAACTGCTCACAGTACTCCAGGTGTGGTCTGACCAGGGTTTTGTATCACTGCAGCATAACTTCTACTCCCTTATACTCTAGTGCTCTAAATATAAAGGCCAGCATTCCATTAACCTTTTTGATTATGTTCTGTAATGGGACGTGGTTTCTGGTCTAATTTGTGGCCTTTCTGCCATAATCCTGCTGGAGGTGTGGGAATGTGCTGGAAGGGCTGAGGATTTTTGGCCCCAGGATGTTAGAACATGTACATAATTTTCGGCAGTCATTTGCCTCCATACAAATGTGATCTGGATGGGTTTTCCCAAATATTCATGGCTAGTTGCAACTTAGAGAATGCATAAAAGCAACCATGAGGGAGGGATTTATGGAACTCACAGCTGTACAGTGTTTATGCTCAGATTTGGGTCCTGTGAGGAAATGCCATTCCATCAATGCAGAAGCAAAGGTTGGCTCACATGTCAGTGGCAATCCTTTGCCATCTGTAGCCCTGCAAAAATGGCTGCAGATGCCATATCCAAAGCACTGAACCTCATGTGATTAAAGAAAAGGCCTCTCCTGACACTGATGCAAATACATCAGAAGTAGTGAAATATAGAGATGAAGTAAGTGATGGATCTCCTGCCACTTACCAGTTGAATGAGAGAGTACCTCTGCTCTCACAGGTGAAGACACTTAAGATTAGAGGCATCAGGAGAATGAAAACAAATAAATGTATGATAGAGTAGTAAATGCATGAGAGAAATGTGCATGCAAACAGTATATGTACTGAAAACCAATAATTGTTCTGAATGTGTGTGATGGGGGCGGGGGGCGGGTGTTTTCAATTGTGTATCCTTGTCGCCGACTGCATGCAGAAAACAAGTGCAGGCAGCGGAAGGAGCGTGCAGCAAACCAGACTCCTCACCCACCCTTTCCTACCTGTGACAGAGACTGTAATTCCTGTATTGGACTGTTTAGACACATAAAAACTCAATTTTAGAGTGGAAGCAAGTCTTCCTCAATTTCGAGGGACTGCCTATCATGATGATCTTGAAGCAATGAAAGGTGAAGAACTCTTGCTTCAGTTTCTCTTCTAATTATCTCTATTGAAGTATATGCAAACTTGCAAATAACAAATCATTGGGGCCGAAAATGTCCCCCTCCTTAAACTCTATTATCATATCTAAGAGGCAGTAATGGAGGTGATGAGCCTTACCGACTGGGGGAAGTCGGATGGGCCGACCCATCAGAAATTGCCCCAGGGCCGGGAGCAGTGGGAACGGGTTTCCGTACCATCCGTGCTGCCACTCGTTGGGCACATGCCGACCGCCTTTCATCTGGCGGCGACCCTCTTTCCGACCACCGCAGGAAATTGCCCCACGGGAGTGGAGCGGCCGCCGCTCGGTGCCACTGATAGCTTTCCCCTGCGGGAAGCTGTGTGTGCCTGGTCAGGTCATCTACCCATAAAGGGGAGGGCGCACTGCTGGTGCCTCCATTTTATTTTAATTGTCGGGCCGACTCCTAGGGCAGCCTGACAATGGTGGCCACAGGTTCGGCTGGGCCACCAACGGGTCCCCTCTTGGGTACCCGGCTGCTGGCGCGGCCCAAACCCTCCCTGGTGGACTAGCGTATGCCTAACTAAACTATTTGCAGAGTTTGCAGCGGCCCTTCCCTTTAACTGAAGTCAGCTGATGACTCGTTGGGGTGACTAACCCGATCCAAGGGCACATGCGCACTTCAACACTGCCCCGACCGGAAATACAAAACAAAGAGATGAATATCGGCACAAGATCCGGCCCATGGATTAGAGAAAAATCTTAATGATCGGTAATTGCGCCTACTCTAAGTCGGGAGCAATTTCGGCCCCATCAACTTAATGCAGCAACTTAATTGATTCCTGTGATTAGCTCACTGCCTGTGGCATAAAACAGACATTGGTGACCTTTGCTATCCCCTGTAATGGAGTGTGGATGGTTGAATGTGCCTGTAGGTCTTTGTGAACCAGGTGACATATTTGAGTTTGTACCCTGCTGAGTCTGTGCACTGGTCCTTGGTCATCTTCAGGAGGCAACTATGTTTTTGTACATCTTCTCCCAGGGGTGGTTTGTTCTCTGATCTGTTCTGTGCTCCCATACTGTCTTCTCCTCCAATTCCCGTTGCTCTATGATGTAGCCAACATTGATTAAGGCTGAATAATCCTCTATACCTTTTAATTGTTGGAAGTGCTGTCTTTTTGATGAGACATTAAACAGAAGCCCCATCTGTCATCTCGCTGGACGCAAAAAATCCTTTGGTACTATTCAAAGAGCAGGGGAGTTCTCCTACTTTCCTAGCCAACAGTTATCCCTCAACCTCAACCAACATCACTAAAACAGATTATTTGGTCACATATCTCATTGTTTTTTGTGGAACATTGCTATGCACAAGTTGTCTGCTGTGTTTCCCTACATTACAATGATGATTACACTTCAAAAGTACTACATTGGTTGTGAAGCACTTTACGATGTACTGAGGTCATGAAGGGTGCTGCATGATAAAAAAGATTGACATGTACCTTCCTCCCATGCTGTGCAGATACATGTAAATCTTTTTTATCCTTTCTTTTTTTCATTAAGTCCAATAGCTGGTATAAGTCGTCTAGTAAAGTGGGGAAGGAAATCCTAGGAAGGTGAGGGAATCCCTGGAAAACTTGGGTTAGCACGTGAGAGGCATGCCTATAAAAATAGGCCAACAAGTGAGTGGGGGAGGAGAACCCCTCCCAAAGGTGAAGACAACAGCTGGAGCTAGAAGAATTTTGGTCAAAAAGTTTACCTAAGTCCAACACATGTGGAGGTTCATTAACAACTGAGACATCTGGAGTGAAGAAATGGAATGGAGAGCATGCCCCTGTACAGTAAGTTACATTGACAGCTCTGTCTACTTAAATCCCTGTCAAGAAGTCTTAAGCTTCCACTCTCTCAGAACATCTGCTCCACATTCCGATGGAGAAATCCTGAGTAGGTAATTATATTTGAATGTATTTTAAAATGGGTAAATTTCCTTTTTTAATTGTTCAAATTTTCAAAGACAAAATGTAAATTTGCAACAGGATGCCCACTAATGTCAAGTGGTGCAATAATAATGTCAGCCACTCCACCACCCCCATTCCAGCCTTCTCCTGTTCTCTTTGAAGATGCTGGGGTAGAGTTTCACAGATGACAGTCACCCGCCAGTATCTTGCCCAAGTAATTATTGTTCATGTACAAGCCCAGATAGTATCAGATTGAGGGTTATTGGAACTCAGCTTATCTACAGCTGACACCCACATATATATATTTTCCAGCAGGAATCACTCATTAGTGAGCAGGAGCAGGAACACTGGCTGATTGTTTTGTTTTCTACTTTCTATTTCAAGAGTGCTGAAGCCAATTGTAGAATCCCAATTGCTATCCCAGCTGAGATCAGCTAATTCAGCACAAATCAGCTCCGAGAGTTTGCAATCTTTCTGATCTATTTGACTCAGTGCCACATGAGACAATGGCCCTAAATAACCCCAGGCCTTTGCTTGCAGCATAAGTGCTGGGAGAAGACTGCTAAGAACCTCAACCTCTGATCCTGCCAGAGCATTGGAGGGAAATTCCTTATCTTGCATGAAATGGGCAGTGCCTGTGCTACTATGAGCGCACCTTGGTTGACCAGCAGGTGCTCTCGCAGAGACCAGCCAGTAGTAGCAATCTTAGCAAACTTTTCACACAAAAAGTTTTAAGGGCCATGACCTGGGCCTGGACCCTCGGGTAGTCCCCATTTCTCCTGATCATCACGTTTGGTTTCAGTGATGAATCTCCAGGGTTGGGCCAAGGAAACTCCTGGCCTGAGAGTACCCCTTTCAGGCCATGCCCCCTTTTAAATGGGCCGGGGTGGGGGGGGAGGGCAGGACTATATGTGGGGCAGACGCAAGTTTCACTCAAACGAGACTCCATGAATACTCTCATCGGAGGTGGGACACGGTTTTATGGCCGAAGTTTGCTGGAAGGCCTGTGAATTTTCAACGCCAATGTATTTATAAATTGGATTATTGGGTACTTCATTAAATATATATTTATATAAATCTGTGTTTAAAAAAAAATCATGATCAAAATTAATCATTCCTAAAACTTTTCTTCCAGCAGAACAGGGACTGACCCAATGTCTCTGTGCTCGTCTTTGTTTTCTAATATTGGGAACAAAAAATTAAATACAAGCAAAGCAATAATGCACCGGGGAATTAAATCATCTTCAAGGCTGTGAGAAAGTCTGGATTTTCCAATAAGGGAACTAGCTGTGCAAAACATGTGTTGATGTTGCTGTCTGGAAAAGTTGCCATGACGGCTCACATTTCAGAACCTATTATAGTACCTCCAGAAAAAAACGTGATGCACCGATCAATGTCAAGGGTCGAGAAATTAGATTGTAAAACCTTGATGCTGCAAGCTGCACTTTTGCCTTGGCTGTCAGTGGAGAGAATATATAAAAGACTTGGAAATATTGGTCTCTCTCCATAATGACCTTGCACTCTTGTTCCTAGAGTTTCATCTCTACTTAATAAATCACATCATCAGAACCTCCAGATGCCAGTCACACCATCCCTGGGGAAAATTAAATGTTACTTGAAGTAAACAAGTTGTAGTCATTACTGGATGTCATTTTTGTTTAAAAATAGATCATTTGAAAAACCCAATGCAAAGCATCAGTTCAGCTCCCGCACAGGACAAATAGAGTCATCTATCCAGAGAAGATGTGTGTGACCAATGACTCATGCCCTCGCCCTATGTCTACACATAAACACTTTCCAGTTGAGGTCACTTAGTGATCAGAAGCAGGAACCTTAGTTGATTTTTCAACTCCCGAACCCTGTTATATACAGGGACCAATTGCAGCATCTGTATTGTTCCCCTGCTGAAATTGACTAATTCAGCAGAGACCAACAGTCAGAAGTTGGGACCTTGCTGGTCTGTATGGCTCAGTACCGCAGCTGTATTTACTCACAAAGGAGGAGGTAAAATGTAATTTTTTTCATGGCAACAATATGATTAATTATTCATTTGTAAGAGATTTCAAAGCCCATAAACCTTTCTTACTAAAGAGCAGCATCAGGCTAATTGAAAACTGAACTGTATCTTTCAGTTCTGGAAAACAAATATACAGAAGCCATCTGCGATAAGTCTTTGTTTTAATTTTTGTTGCAGAATGTGCAGTTAGTCACATGGCACTGTGATGGCTTTTACAAAAGTAAAATATTCATACTTCCTGTAAACTCAATTGGAAATTATGTTTTGTTTGGTCTGCAGCCATATTGTTCCATTCATAAAAGAAGCAAATCAGCACTAAATGTGGTTTTGGTTTGCATTAACAAAAATATGAACCAAAGTTTGAATTGTACAGCACAATTGTTTCTGATCGATGTAAATAATGTATTCATTGCTGTTCTCTCAGAAACATTATCCTACATTGAATCTTGTTACACGAAACAAAGTGTACGATCCAACCTTTTAAAGATCGAAACCTATATCCCGAAAGCAGCAAAACAGGATTTTTTGAGAAGGAGACAATCCCAAGATAGTTAGGGTTCATTATACTAAAGTTATTTGGCCATTTCATGAATTACCAGGCTTTTTAAAATGACATGAATGATTTTCACAAGCTGAGCTCATGACATCATTGTCAGAAATCCACAATTTGTTCGTTCTGCAGCATCTGAGTAATGCTTGGATCTAACCAGATCAAACAGAAATGTCAGAGGCTCAGAGTGCTGTTTGTCATCAGCTCTTTATTCCCAGGCAGCTGAATGGTGAAATGCGTGCTTTTGCACATAACACGTATACACACAGACAGGCTCTTGTTGCAGAATGAATGCATGCTGTGAATGTAGACCATTTGTCTGCTGATTACCAAAAACCCCAGGGGACTGGTGTTGGCTCTCACTCACCTTTTCCCTCAGTCTGCTTGCCATGACGACCCTCCTCCATCCCAAACTACCCATGCCTTCTAATGCTTCAAACGTATAACACTTCACAGTATAACTGCAAATCTCCCTTTCATGGATAATATTGGATAATTGCAGCTCTACGTGGAAACGAAAAAGAATGTGTGACAGCCGCCAGTGTGAAAGGGGCAATAAAATTACACACACAGGAAGAATTACTGTGCTTACATTTTGCAATATGCTGTGATTTATTTGTTTGTTGCCGTTAATAGGCATGCTCAGCAGTCAACGCTAACTTCAGTCAAACTGAAAAACTGGGAAAGAGATTCTAAGCGACTAAATGAAATAGGTCATAGCTGCAAGTATAATCAATCAAGCATAGGCTAACTCAAACATTCTGCATCACTATGGAGCAAATCTCTCTCTGGGAACTGCCATATTTCTTCAGTGTTTTTTTTTCGACAGCCTGTCTGTTTCAAGCTTCCTTAGGTGGTTTAAAAACAATTAGCATAGTATATATATTTTTTTAAATGAAGACTCATCAAAATGTATTTGCTGAAGAGGCAAAGGGTTCTTGTACTTTGACACAACTATTTTTCTTCATGTGCAGTTTGTAACATATTGATATAAGAAATGAAATGTGAGCCAATATTTAATGCACTCTAAGTGGACATAGCATTTTAATGAGCTGAAATCTGCTCCAAACTCTGTTACTGCATTCTTATCTTATCTGACTCATTAGTCAAAATGTCAGCAAGGACTTTAGAGCTTTTTTTTCCCTGGGTGCACTTTAGCAGGACTCAGGAGAGCTCTTGTAACACTGAGATGGTTAAGTGCATCTGTGCTTCTTTATCGTGGGTGGTGTCTGGTAATGGGTAGAGAGCATTCTGACTATTTGTGAGCATTGCTATTTCAAAAAAAAAAGACATGTGTGTCACAGTAATCCCTTCATTGCATTCTATAATCATTAATCAGCTGGTTAATTTTGCTCAACATACAATTACATTACCAAAGGGAAGGGAGGATGAGTCGATGGGAGGGTGAATGCGCGTGAGGGAGAGTGGAAGACCTAGTTTTGTGAGAGAACAGCTGTAAGAGAAATTATTCTACAAGCACACTGTGATTGAAAAAACATGAGGCCAAAGCAGGTTATTTGTTAGGACTGTGCTCCCTGGTTAAATAGTCTGCAAACTCTCACTCACACGCACATGAAGAATGAGGGTTCGGGCGAGGTATGGATGACTCCTGGAATTGTACCACAGTAAGAATTGACGTCATTAGGATGGAAGGAAGAAAATTGGGAGGGAAATAAAAGGGAATTATTTCTAATCCACTAGATGCTGTATAGGTTTTAAACATTAAATATGTTCAAAAATGACTTTTAAAAGACATAAGCACAAATCAGATCTCATTGCACTTATTGTAGAAATGATGTTTAATGTGAGTCCTGGTGTTTCTAAGTGAGAATGTGTTGATCATGTGATTAAAATGCAAAGTGTGATTGGCACCAATACCATGGGTTCACAGCATGTTTTTTTCATTCTCTTGACCTTTATTGAAGATTTCACAATTACTCGTCTTCTCAATATCCCTTTTTTGTGTGGTGGTTCAGGGGAGGGACTGGCTTTTGTTACCTGCTATTCTGCACAGTGCTTTTTCCACACTTCACTGTAATATTAAGAACTGTGAAGAATGTCGACTGGCTGAACAGAATGAATAGCTATTCTATTGCTTCATCTTATTCTACTGCCTCTTTATTTTCTGGCCTTCCTACTGAGATTGAGGACAGCTGTAGCTTTGCAGTGAATATTAACTAACCCCCAACTGAACAGATTGTGGTTTAATCCATGCAAATTCAACCACAATAAAAAATTAATTACACATACAGAGGGCCCATTAATGTCTAAGAAATATTTGATAATTGGTGGCTGGGTTTAATTAAGCAAACTGCCTCTTGCAAACTGTCCTGAAGTCCTTCTTTCACTCAGACTAATTGCTTTGATGTAAAAAAGTGCACCTAATTTACATCCACTGACTGTCCTGGCTCTAGCAGAGTACTTTCTAAGGTCTAGATCATTGTTGGAGGAAGTCATTCAGCAACTTTCACAAAGCAAAATTGCACTCCAATGGGTTTTGACTGCCCTGGGAGGATCCCCATGAGCTTTTGAAAAAAAGAATTGGTGACGTTCTTTACTATTCATGCTCTTGCAAGATAAAGCCAAGTCTGTCCTACCCTCAATTTCTGAAGGTACGGATTTTTGTGGTTCCACGGGTGTTGGCAACCCGACAGAACATCTTACACCTGGCAATTCTATGGCCAGAAACTGGATCACTCTGTGCTCGATTTACTGGTGCAAAACTGGCACCTAAGAACTCCATATAGCAGGCGGTGTGCACACGCTTATTCGGTGCCGGAAGTGCACTGCTTGCCACATTGGTTAGGACTCCTCTGTAAGTTTCCAGGGAGTGTGCCTGAAATGGGCATTAGGGGCCTTTTGCATGTGCAAAACGAGGCCCAACGCCTACTTGAGCCCTCTTCACAAAATTCAATTGTAACAGTCTCTTCAGGTGCTGAGCTGAGGTCCTTAAAGGGACCATTGGAGTCTGCCACCCAAAAGGTAAGCTTTAACTTTTTATTAACCCCCGGCTCCACATTAAAACTGTGGGCCACTGTCCACCCCGTATCCCCTCTACCCCCACCCTCGGAACTCTGCTTAGGACCTCAGCCAGTGTCCGAGCAGGCTGAATTTGCTTCTGGGGCCGTGACTGCGGTGATAAACAAATGATGCTGGCACACCAATTTACCGTGGCCTTGGCACCGGCCTCATTAGCTGTGTGCAGTGTGTGCAACACTGGGATCGTGCCCTGATTTGGGTATGATCCAATTTCTAGACCTATATGTGTGAGTGTAGATGATGAGTAAAATGGCAGAGTGGATCGCCTGTCCGTTATCCAAATTGTACAGGTCTGTAACGGGCAGGTGATTCGCACTGCCATATTGCCGCTCATGCAGTGAAGACAAAATTTACCCCAGTGATTGGGAATGAGCTATTCAGCTCATTTTGTTCTCATCCAACACGCACACATGTGCACTTTTCAGCAAGAGTCCTTGGATAAAGATCCGGGAGCCAAAATTGTCCCTTTCATTAAGGCCTGTGGCTGCCGGAAAGCACTGGCCAGGGCTTGTTGCGGATGTTTTGTGGAATATCCATCATTCGCGCAATTGCCCTCAAGCGTTTTTCCGGCGGTGACCATATCCGCCCCGCTCCCCCCACTTCCATCCCGCTGCTGCCGAAGCCTCCTAAGTGCGTCATCAGAACGTGCACCACTGATGTCCCGCTCTGGAAGCGAGATTCACTTCCAAAAGTGTTCCGGCCGCCGTTCAGTGCCCCCTACAGCTTTTTGTGTCGATGCACTCCTTGTTGGTCGGTGGCGCGGCTGTCCATAAAGGGGAGGTGGCGCTGCCACCAACGCCAGTTTATTTTTTATTGTCGGCCGACAATTGAGTTATTTGTGAAAGGAAAAAGCAAGCACAAATACAAGCAACAAAAATGACACATTAAATCAACATTTTATTATGTACAACAGATACACAATATGGCAACAGTAACAATAACAGCTGTATTTAGTCCAATCAATAGTAACATTGGTTACTTTTATACTATGCAAGTCCCATGCTAGCACGGCCGGTTCCTCCAGTTCCTGACACATGGGCCTTGTGGAACCGGTTGCAACCTGAGCCAAGAGCAGCTGCCTTAACAATCTAGCAGGTTTAAGTTCAGGTTGTAGCCGGCAGTGCAACAGGCCTTAACAAAACCCAGAGGGTTAACTGAACATAAAGCAAAATACCGCAGATACTGGAAATCTGAACAAAAATAGAAACTGCCCGAGGCACACAGCAAGACAGCACCTGCCGAAAAGACACAAGTCGTCATATCGGGTGTGGACCTCTTCAGCGAGTTCCCTACCCTAAGGAAGAGTGCCTACGAGGCAGTTCAGGCTCGATATTGACAGAGGTGGTTGGGAGCAGGACACTAAATTATGGAGTTAACACTAGGAATGGTCTTCGGCAAAATATACAGGGCGAGACATTCAGAGGGCGAGATATTCGGCTCTGTAACGTCTGTTTTTTTTTGGCGCTATGGATGCCGTTTTATGTCCAAACTGGTGTCCGAGCAGTGCGCTCACACTTCTGCCGTGGCCCTCACTTTTGCTGAGAGTGTTAGCGTCAGAGCTGGGAGTAGTCCACCGTAAATATGCAAAGTAGCAGATCGTGATATCAATCAGCGTGCAATGCTGATTTGACGCCAGCGCTGCCATTTTCAACCTCAAAGCTGGAAATAACACCCTCTCTTAACCTGCACAGCCGAACAAACGTTACGCAGCAGAAACAACCCCACACCAGCTATTTAAAGGGATCATCACCTACTTACAGGTTAATTGTTGATTGATTTGCTACTAGCTGGTGCTGAGTTTGTAGAAGTGTATGGTGCTTTCTGGACTTCTTTAAAGTTGGCTAAAGTCTACCAGGAGTGGTGCACCACATGCTCAAGGACTTGGTACTGACTTGCACGGGCTTTGCTCAGACCAGTTGCTTCCAGACATGGGTGCAGTGGTATGTATCCCCCTCGGTCTGCAGCATGACAGGGAGAATACGTAGAGGCGACACAGAGCAGGACTAGCTGCTCGAAGTGGTGGGGGTGGGGGGAGGGGAAAAGCCACTCAGCAGGGGGCCATATCCACCCAGGGTTTTCAGGGAGCAATTCTCCAACCTCAATTCCAGCGAGGAACAGAGTATGTAACGTCTCTGTTTTACGAAAGAGCTGCTTACTGAAATCTGCCACCTGCCGCAGTCCAGGGCGAGGACAGCATTGCCAGTGACTGTAAGGGTGACGGTGGCCTTGAACTTCTTCGCGTCGGGATCCTTCCAGGCTGGAGCAGGTGACATTTGTAACATCTCTCAGTTCGCCATCCACTCCTGTATAAGTTAGGTGAGTGAGGCTCTGTATGCAAAGAGAACTGAATACATTTCATTCTCTTTTGCCAGCGAGAAGCAGGTGGAGCGAGCACAACTTTACATAAGAACATAAGAACATAAGAATTAGGAACAGGAGTAGGCCATCTAGCCCCTCGAGCCTGCTCCGCCATTCAACAAGATCATGGCTGATCTGGCCGTGGACTCAGCTCCACTTACCCGCCTGCTCCCCGTAACCCTTAATTCCCTTATTGGTTAAAAATCTATCTGTCTGTGATTTGAATACATTCAATGAGCTAGCCTCAACTGCTTCCTTGGGCAGAGAATTCCACAGATTCACAACCCTCTGGGAGAAGAAATTCCTTCCCAACTCGGTTTTAAATTGGCTCCCCCGTATTTTGAGGCTGTGCCCCCTAGTTCTAGTCTCCCCGACCAGTGGAAACAACCTCTTTGCCTCTATCTTGTCTATCCCTTTCATTATTTTAAATGTTTCTATAAGATCACCCCTCATCCTTCTGAACTCCAAGGAGTAAAGACCCAGTCTACTCAATCTATCATCATAAGGTAACCCCCTCATCTCCGGAATCAGCCTAGTGAATCGTCTCTGTACCCCCTCCAAAGCTAGTATATCCTTCCTTAAGTAAGGTGACCAAAACTGCACGCAGTACTCCAGGTGCGGCCTCACCAATACCCTATACAGTTGCAGCAGGACCTCCCTGCTTTTGTACTCCATCCCTCTCGCAATGAAAGCCAACATTCCATTCGCCTTCCTGATTACCTGCTGCACCTGCAAACTAACTTTTTGGGATTCATGCACAAGGACCCCCAGGTCCCTCTGCACCGCAGCATGTTGTAATTTCTCCCCATTCAAATAATATTCCCTTTTACTGTTTTTTTTTTTCCCAAGGTGGATGACCTCACACTTTCCGACATTGTATTCCATCTGCCAAACCTTAGCCCATTCGCTTAACCTATCTAAATCTCTTTGCAGCCTCTCTGTGTCTTCTACACAACCCGCTTTCCCACTAATCTTTGTGTCATCTGCAAATTTTGTTACACTACACTCTGTCCCCTCTTCCAGGTCATCTATGTATATAGGAAACAGTTGTGGTCCCAGCACCGATCCCTGTGACACACCACTAATCACCGATTTCCAACCCGAAAAGGACCCATTTATCCCGACTCTCTGCTTTCTGTTAGCCAGCCAATTCTCTATCCATGCTAATACATTTCCTCTGACTCCGTGTACCTTTATCTTCTGCAGTAACCTTTTGAGTGGCACCTTATCGAATGCCTTTTGGAAATCTAAATACACCACATCCATCGGTACACCTCTATCCACATGCTCATTATATCCTCAAAGAATTCCAGTAAATTAGTTAAACATGATTTCCTCTTCATGAATCCATGTTGCGTCTGCTTGATTGCACTATTCCTATCTAGATGTCCTGCTATTTCTTCCTTAATGATAGTTTCAAGCATTTTCCCCACTACAGATGTTAAACTAACCGGCCTATAGTTACCTGCCTTTTGTCTGCCCCCTTTTTTTAAACAGAGGCGTTACATTTGCTGCTTTCCAATCCGCTGGTACCTCCCCAGAGTCCAGAGAATTTTGGTAGATTATAACGAATGCATCTGCTATAACTTCCGCCATCTCTTTTAATACCTTGGGATACTTTTCATCAGGACCAGGGGACTTGTCTACCTTGAGTCCCATTAGCTTGTCCAGCACTACCCCCCTAGTAATAGTGATTGTCTCAAGGTCCTCCCTTCCCACATTCCTGTGACCAGCAATTTTTGGCATGGTTTTTGTGTTTTCCACTGTGAAGACTGAAGTAAAATTATTATTTAAGGTCTCAGCCATTTCCACATTTCCCATTATTAGTCACTCTTTTCCGTTTTATATATCTGTAAAAGCTTTTACTATCTGTTTTTGTTTTGCGCAAGTTTACCTTCGTAATCTATCTTTCCTTTCTTTATTGCTTTCTTAGTCATTCTTTGCTGTTGTTTAAAATTTTCCCAATCTTCTAGTTTCCCACTAACCTTGGCCACCTTATACGCATTTTTAATTTGATACACTCCTTTATTTCCTTGGTTATCCACGGCTGGTTATCCCTTCTCTTACCGCCCTTCTTTTTCACTGGAATATATTTTTGTTGAGCACTATGAAAGAGCTCCTTAAAAGTCCTCCACTGTTCCTCAATTGTGCCACCGTTTAGTCTGTGTTTCCAGTCTACTTTAGCCAACTCTGCCCTCATCCCACTGTCATCCCCTTTGTTTAAGCATAGTATGCTCGTTTGAGACACTACTTCCTCACCCTCAATCTGTACTACAAATTCAACCATACTGTGATCACTCATTCCGAGAGGATCTTTTACTCGGAGATCATTTATTATTCCTGTCTCATTACACAGGACCAGATCTAAGATCGCTTGCTCCCTTGTAGGTTCTGTAACATACTGTTCTAAGAAACAATCCTGTATGCATTCTATGAATTCCTCCTCAAGGCTACCCCGTGCGATTTGATTTGACCAATCGATATGTAGGTTAAAATCCCCCATGATTACTGCCGTTCCTTTTTCATATGCCTCCATTATACCCTTGATTATTGCCCGCCCCACCATGATACCAGGATAGAGGGGCTTCCCCATGGTGCAGGGTGCAATTGAATGCACGCATGTCACTTTGCGGGCACTGCATCTCAATTCAGAGATGTATCACAACCGGAATGGATTCCACTCCCTCAAAGTCCAGCTGGTGTGCGACCATATTCAGGGTATCATGCAAGTCAATTTTCGGTATCCTGGCAGCAGTCCTCTGTACCATCAACATTTGAGCCACCACGACAAACCAGAGGTTGGCTACTGGGCAGCAAGGGTTATCCATTGAGCACCTGGTACATGACTCTGCTGTGCTACCCAGCCACATGTGGGCAGCATGAATATAATGAAAGCCATACTGCCAGAAGGAATGTGATAGAGCAGTCCAATGGCATTCTTAAACAATGCTTTCGCTGTCTGGACCGCTCTGGAGGAGCCCTGCAATATTCACCAGAACGTGTCTTAAGATTCATTGTGGTATATGCTCTACAATCTCGCCATCATGAGGGCACAGCCCTTGCCACCAGGCATATGGCAAGCAGTTGAGGAGGAGAAGGAGGAAGCGGAAGAGGAGGAGGAGGAACTAGAAGGGAAGAGGCAAATTAGACAGCCCTTTCTGCTCGGGTTGTCCATGATCAAATCATCCGACTGCATTTACCAGTGAATGCAATCCCAATTCCCCATTCAACAGTAGTCCTACATCTTACCTTTCCTTTGTTACTGACCATTACAGCGTCCTTTTGGTCACAATGCTACAACAAAAGCCACCATAAAAGAAACATTCCAAACCAATATTATGAATCACACCATTACAATATTTCAATCAAAAGTCAACTAATCACCCTTGTACATTCCCTTACTGCCTATCTTCAATGTACCTGTGCCTGTCCAAGTGCTGCTACGCAGTGCAACCCCAGTGGCTGCAGCATGGCTGGTGGAAGGCTGCTGACCTTTGGTGGAGGACACTGCAGATGGCCTTGCAGGATGACCTCGAGCAGCTTTGGGTCTAGAAGGCCCGGCTTCAGAGTGCACCACCCCGGCATGGGCAGCAACAGTCTGGGCTGGCTAGCTGACAGGCAATAGAAAGGGCACTGGTGGAATGCCAGTGGTGAGAAGACTAATGCTTTCATTCTGAGAGAGGACAGCATGTTTCAATGGAGCCACAGCCAGTCCCCGGGGCAGGGTCGCAGAAATCCTAGTAATTTGTTAGAGGACAGGATGTGGCAGACAATTAGTTTAGCCCTTCACCTCCAGATCTGGCTGAACCACATAAAACATTATCGAATCCTACTCCTGTCTGCAAAAACTGCTCACTATTCCAGGATCATTCAGGAATGCAAAGATACCCCCGGCTACTATTCTCTCCTGCTAACCATTTTCTTAAACCCCTCTCCCCTGTCTCTACCCCACTCACCTCCAACAACAAGTGTGAGGAGCTCATGGACTTCTTTGTCTGAAAGATTGAGACCATTCGATCAGCTGCCTCTGCCAGTTCCCGTCCTTCTCCTAGCCCACCGGGCCAAACAGGTTCCCCCCTGCCCTAGCCCTGAACTCGCATCTCTCTCCAGCTTCTCTCCGATGTCCCCTCTTGACCTCTTATCTTGTCCATGAGACCCACTTCTTGTTCCCTTGACTATATTCCCATTAAACTGCTGACCACCAGCTTCCTTTTCTGGCTTCCATGTTAGCTGACATTTTTAAAGGTTCTCTCTCCTCAGGTACTGTCTCCCTCTCCTTCATATCTGCCATCATCACCCCTCTCTTCAAAAAACCAACCCTTGACCCCACTGTGCTTGCTAGCTACCGCCCCATCTCCAACCTCCCTTTCCTCTCCAAAGTCCTTCAACGTGTTGTCGTCTCCCAAATCCATGCCCATCTTTCCCAGAACTCCATATTTAAATCCCTTCAATCTGTCTTTTGCCCATCCACAGTACCAAAATGGCTCCCATCAATGTCACAAATGACATCTTTTGTGATTGTGACAAAGGTAAACTATCCCTCCTCTTCCTTCTAGACCTGTCTGCAGCCTTTGACACAGTTGACCACTCCATCCTCCTCCAAAGCCTCTCCACCGCCATCCAGCTGGTTGGACTGCACTCGCCTGGTTCCATTCTTAACTATCTAATCATAGCCAGAAAATCGTTTGCAATGGTTTCTCTTCCCATTCCCGTATCATTATCTCTGGTGTCCCCCAAGGATCTATCCTTGGCTCCCTCCTATTTCTCATCTATATGCTGCCCCTTGTGGACATCATCTGAAAACATGTACACTGATAATACCCAGCTCTACCTCACCCCCACTTCACTCGAACCCTCCATGGTCTCTAAATTGTCAGACTGTTTCTCCAACATCCAGTACTGGATGAGCAGAAATTTTCTCCAAGTAAATATTGGGAAGACCGAAACCATTGTCTTTGGTCCCCGCCAGAAACTGCATTCCCTAACCACTGACTCCATCCCTCTCCCGAGCATCTGTCTGAGGCTGAACCAGACTGTTCACAACCTTGGTGTCATATTTGACCCTGAAATGAGCTTCCAGCCACATATCCGCTCCATTACTAAAACCTTCTATTTCCACTTCAGTAACATTGCCCGTCTCCAGCCCTATCTCAGCTCATCTGCTGCTGAAACTCTCATCCGTGTTACCTCTAGACTTGACTACTCCAAAACACTCCTGGCTGGCCTCCCACATTCTACCCTATGTAAACTTGAGGTAATCCAAAACTCGGCAGCCCGAGTCCTAATTCGTACCAAGTCCCGCTCACCCATCACCCCTGTGCTCACCGACCTATGTTGGTTCTCGGTTAAGCAATGCATCAATTTCAAAATTCCCATCCTTATTTACAAGTCTATCCATGGCTTCATCCCTCCCTATCTCTGTAATCTCCTTCTGCCTCACAACCCTCCGAGATGTCTGCGCTCCTCAAATTCTGCCCTCTTGAGCATCCCTGATTTTAACTGCTTAAACATTGGTAGCCGTGCCTTCAGCTGTCTAGGCCCCAAGCTCTGGAACTCCCTCCCTACACCTCTCTGCCTCACTACATCTCTTGCCTCCTTTAACATGGTCCTTAAAACCTATATCTTTGACCAACTGTCGTAATTTCTTCTGATGTGGCTCGGTATCAAATGTATTTGTTTTGTCTTAAAACACCCTTGTGATGTGCCTTGGGATGTTTTACTACATTAAAGGTGCTATATAAATGCAATTGTTGTTGTTGTTGCTTCACTAGTGCCTGGCATTGGTTGCAGTTCCTGACTATTTAAAAAGAGAAAGGGACAAGGATAAAGTTGTGGTGATGTGAGGAGGGGAAAGCATGATTACACCTTCTGCAGCTTGTAAATCAGAAGAGATTGTGGTCTAAGGAGGAAATGAGGTGTGAGAAGGAGAGTTAATTATGAAGATACCATCATCTTCAGTTGATTCAGCCCCACCACTGGCCACAGGCTCAGCAATGTCCTTCTCAATAATGGTCAGCACCATCTCCTCCATTGGGGTAAGGTTAAGCAGGTATGCCTCTGTCTTTTTGGGTACCCCTGCTGCCTCCTGTTATGCGCCACCTACTCCTGCAAGAAAGAGGGAAGTGTGTCAGTGAGTGTTGTGCAATATGTTTGGGTGATGTGGCTGTCATGTGTATGCAAGCTGTGAGATGGGTGTGAGGCTTGCAGCAGTGCTAACTGTGTGAGGGAGTGAGGGTGAGGGAAAGCTATGGATGTTGGGTATGAGTCATGATTGATAGAGATTGTTGGTAGGTGAGTGAAGGGGGTGGTGATGAATTGAGCAGTGTGTGAGGCTAGTGGTTCAGTTGTAAGGATATGGCATTTGTGGAAATAAAAATAGCTTATCTGGAGAGATTTTTAAAAAAAAAACAACCTTTAAGAGTATACTTCCCTCGTAGAAGAGTGAAGGATCGGATTGCATTGACCCACAGCAAAAAAAAAACTACAAATAACCCAAATTAATCCACTTACAGAAAGCTGCTAATACATGGGAAGAAATCACTTGGCTGTCCCGCCAACGGGAAGAAATACATAGACCTGTAGAGTTTGAAAATGACGGCCTATATGATTGCACCCAAAATGGGATGAGTCCTAACCACTATGGTGACTGATGAGTTTAAGTTTAATCTAAGGCTATCTATAACTCCCTGTGATCCGTAGAATCTGTACCTTAGCTATTAGTTTTTTAAAAATCAAAAGGAATTCCAGCACCAGACATGACCTATAATGCGATAATTTCACTGGTTCATCAACAAACCTTGCTGTATTTACAACATGGTAATATATCTTGCCAGATACTGACACTTCCCCTTTCTGGATTATTTTACAAGTACATGAACAGCATCAATGTCTGGGAATTAAAATTTGGTGATTACCTAAAATTCTTTTGCTGCTTTTTTTCTACTGTATGAAATATTTCTAAAAAAGGGGAAAAAAACCAAGTGAGATTAACTATAATTGGCTGGCAACCTCCTTAAATTATAACAAGATTTTCACTAACAGAATAATCATGATGATCACCTTCACCCAAATACATACTCTGATCTTGATTAAGCTAGCTATTAAATTGACAGAGGCTTGATAAAACCTTATTACAGGGAGCAATCATGAATCTGTTATTATTAACTATTTAACATTTCTCCTAGCTGAGCATCATCAGACTGCATGTGTCAGTTTCACTGAAGATTAATAACACACTGAGGAGAATTTAATACAGTATTTGAAACTGCACGCAAGTCACAGTCTATAAAATGTACCTCCCTGGCAAATGCTGAGGTAATATGATCTTCAAAGTGGCAGATTTCTAATTTATCGCTACATCCTGGCAAGAAAAGGAACTGTAATTGCTTTAAAATCATGCCATGTTCCTCCAGCTTTCATCTTTATTTATAATGATAATGTATCGCAAAGTTCACTTCCCCACCCAAGATGTGCTCGAATAGTCCCAACAGAATAGCAGCAAGTTTCTCATGAAGGATACGATTGCATAAATTCTTAACAATTTTTTAATAAAATGCCACACGGCTTAAATAGTGCAGACTAATAACATTCCACTCAACAGAACAATTATCCATTGTTTGCTGTGCTGTTTTGAACGCTGATATTCGGTGTCGGGCTTTACCAGTTGTGTGACTGTGGTAAACACTAGGGATATCTGACATCTTACAAGCATTAACACAGGCTTCAGATAAAGCAGCCTTTTCCATCCTGACATTCTTGACCTCTCAGGAACTTTCAGTTGTACTCCAAGCATCAATACATTTGAAAACTATTGATTAGTCAAGTGCAGCTGACCCTGGTGACCTTTTTAACATCGCTTGCAATAAGCAGGACCAACAATTATGAGCACACAGATTGCTCATTGTGCCATACCAGCGAAATACAGATCCAAACCTGCATTCATTAGTTGTAACTTTTAGAAATTAACTATCTACTTTTGATGATTATATTTATTCAACTCTAGCAACTTTCCATTGGAAGTAAATGAACTTTAACCGAAATTTAGTAGCCGTTTAAGAATTTGGTTATATAATCTCATTTGCCATTATTTTTCTATGTTTTTTCTCTGGTTGAATTTCAGAAATCTGATGGTTTAGCAACTTAGCTGAATCAAAACAATCCAGGAGAAATATTTATTTGAATTAAAAAAAACAGTTCATCAGAAATTGTGGTCTATATTTATTAGAAGATACAAAAACCATGTGTGCTGCCTGTGTCTGTGTGATGGTGGCTGTCACTGTAAATGGATCTGATTTCAGCATCCACCAATCTCAAATAGCCAGTTGTGGTCAATGCTGATGGTTATTGCTAAAAGCTGCTATTCACCACAATCCTTTATTTGTGGTTTGAAAGTTTGTAATTAAACTTGGCCTCTTACCAAAAAATAACTTTTGTAATGCAGTTTACTTTTGACAAATTTCTGTTTTTATACAGTGTAATCCATTAGGGATCAACTCTAAATAGATCAAACCTTTCTCATGTAATATAAAATACTACGGATAATTAAATCTGAAAGTTTAATTTCACTTAAAGGAACAGTATTTCCTCTCAAACTAGAAAAGGTTTACACGTCTGCACTCCTATTGAGGCTTTTCTTCAGGATCATGTTGTTCCAATTTAAAATCTGCCCTCATTTTGGCTGGTGAGAGGCTACTACTCGGTTATGTGGCACAGCATATGCAACACTCAAAACTGTAGTCAAGAAACAAACTAACCTTTGTAATGAATACACATAAAAAGATTCTTCAAAACTCCTCACACGAAGAATAAAGTTGCATAACTAAATCTCTATGTGGGCTGGAATTCAAAATCATGAGGAGCAGCCGCTGATCAGTAAAGAGAGAGCAGTGCAGATGGAGAAGGATTTGTGGATGTGGTGGAAAGGAGGAGGAAACACATCTTGACCTATCAACAATCTGTGCAGCATGCTGGTGGCAGTAACAAGGCCCTTCCTTAAACTGCATATTACAGTAAAACACCTTCAATCTCTGGCATAGTCCCAGCACACGCAAGCTCTATTCCAGCACTTTATTTTCGATGTAAGTTACTGTGAAGCCTTTCAGCTTTAATGTGCGTCTATAAACAAAGGCTGCACTGATCTTGGATACAAAACTGGAAATACCTTGTAAATGAGATGTTTAGAAATGTGATTTTTGGTGCGTGCCCAAGTTTTACTGTGAACTTTAGAACTGACTATGGTTGTCAATCAGACCATCTCTAATAGAAGCATGCTATAGAAGCAGCGTGGAGACCTCGACCTGCGAGAGACCATCAGCAGCAGGTTGGGGCCATAAAAGGAGCGGCGAGTGGCGGCCATGAGCAGCGTGGTGGCCACTACAAGGTACAGCGCGAGCTGGTGCAGGAGGGCAATGGCAGTGAAGAGTGACGTCAGCAAGGGCCAGGTCGATGATTAGAGCGTGGGCAGATGCAGCAGGAGCAGCGAGAGGGGCAAAGGAGCTGTGAGAGACTGTGAAGGGATGTGATCGGGGCCCAGGGGAGGTGTGAGTTCGGGGCCAGGGGCCCAGGGGCAGCACGGGCCAGCCCACACTGCGATATGTGTGCGCACTAGGTCTGTGCAGTCTCCAGTTGTCTTGGGTAATCCTTGCCACTGGACCAAGACCTAGCTCTGTCAAGCCCGTGTGATGGCTGCTGTGCAACGGCCACCACATGTTTAAAAAATCCACGCACAGGCACCTTTCACCCTTGAGGATGTAGTTCGAGTTCTTCATTCGAAACACCTATGAACTCATCCTTTTTTTTTTGGAGTGGAAGCAAGTCATCCTCATTTCGAGGGACTGCCTATGATGATGATGAATAGAAGCATTCCCTTGAATGACTTGTGCAATTTTAAAGTGATGGGAAAAACAAACACAAGCTGGATCAGACAATGAAGCTCCGGCATTATTGGTGTTGAATTGACCAGTCGCACTGCTTAACTCAACCTACTTATGCCAATATTACCGAGTAAGCACATAATGGGGGCAAATTTGCCCTTTTTTATAGCTCCATTAGCACTTCTGGAGGTGGCGCTAATGGGGCTCAACGTGGTTATCGCCCAGGGGAAATTACCCTAGAGGTTTGGGGGGATATTATGCCGTTAGTGCCGTGCCCCACGATTTGTGCCCCGGGCAGGCGCACGCATGGTGGTGACGTCACTGCTGTGTGCGCCAACCGCTTGTCACCCCGCGCCAATCCCTTTGCGCCCTGCGGGGGAATTGCCTCGTGGGTGGTGAGGCTGGTGCCGGCCGTTATCATTGGCAGCTTCAAGGGTCGCAAAGCTGGCGGACATCCGCCGCCGGGGCTCCCCTTAAAGGGGAGGCCGTTTGTGCCATGGGCCGCCATATTTTTCTGTCGGCCGACTCTTCTGTCAGCCCGACAATATTGGCCTTCACCTCGAGCAGGCCGCCATCCTGCAGCATGGCACTCCGGGTTAGTGGCCTAGTGGCGACCGCCAAAGGGACTGCAGAGCATCCAGAAGCCCTCCACTTTAATTGAAGGATAGGGTCGTTCTGCCGCGTCAGCGCTATGTGGAGCATTCACGTAGCGCTGACATTACCAGCGGGGCGCTGGGCTCTGGAGAATTGCGCTAGACTCAGCACCACTCTGCCGCCCCGGGAGCACCCCTCCACGGACGCAGAGCACCTCCGCTAGCGCTCTGCCTCTGTTGGATGGAAAGGCCAAATTCCGCGCCGGAGGCAGAATTTCCGGACCGGGTGATACATGTCCCGGCCCTGGAAGGTTTCCACCTCCAAACGTGGCATGGAGCAATTTCGCCGCCTATGTGTTCTGTTCATGCGACATGCCTTTGTCTGTTCGTTTAGTAGAGGCATTAACCCATTTAAAATAAATGGATACGTGCTTGTGTTAAAACAGCAGACAAAAGAATATCTCCGGTGGAGAACGGGAGATGTTTAAATTGCAGAAGTGATTTGCGTTTCATTGGATCAGTGGAGGAGATCGGGAACAGAGAGCTCAGAGTGGGAGTAGGGCGGAGAATTGAAATAGCAGGGAGCTCGGGGTCGCATTTGCAGTAATGCCAACCCCATTGTCTCATAAATCATGAAACAAACTCATAAAAATCATTAGATTTGGTAAGAAATCGTGAGTTGCTATTTTTTGCAAACATAAACTAATATTGATTAAGAATTTGTTCTCTCATACAAAGTAATCAATTCTTGGCACATACATCCATATAGAGAAGTAAAGATGAACCAAATGGATGTTGTAGGAATTCCTTTTGGTTAGATGGGCTAAGAATGGCTTTTCTTGCCTGTATTTATTTTGCAGTTAATGCGGCTCACATTATAGGCATGGTTTTAACCACATGCATCAGGTGGGGCAGAATTTAAAATTAATGTTCAATATTCTAAAGTAATCCTGAGCACATGACCAAATGAACTGAGAATGATATTTAAACCAGTGCTAATTATCAGTAACATTACCTGGGAATCAATTACACCCATTCAGCCTGTGCATTTAAACCGGACACTGGTCCGTTGGTTTTAGATTACCACCGCCCCTGCTTCAACTGTAACTTGAGCCCGAGAACATATTTTGGGGCATTTTTAAACTTTGGAAAATTTTGTTCAATCCAATATAGAACACAGCAGAGCTGGCATAATGACACCACGTGCCCTCACTGCGACCTTTCATCTTTAACTCCAAAATGGCAGCGCCCGTGATGAGGAGGATTTTAAGATTTCCAGGTTTTAAACTCAGGATGAAATCCTTTGGCGGCGAAGCGAGCCCGACACCAAAGGTTTTTCCACCCTAAGCTGCTGCAGCGTGGATCGTTCAAGCTGCTCGGTGTCAAATACCAACCGCTCCTGTCCAATGACCGGCCACGGCCGTTGCTTCTCGGCGGATCCTTGGCATTGTGTGCTGAGATCACTGCCTTCCCCAGAGGTGCTGCTGCCAGAAACTAAACCGAAGTGCAGCCTGTGTTCACAGCGAGGAGAGTTTAATGGGTTGTTTCAATGTTTGTTGCACTGCTTTGGATTCATCAACTGATTGATTATTTTTACATAAAAGTTGCGGATGGTTGAATCCTAATGATGAAAAACCAATGGGAATCGCAGACTCCCCCCCAGCCCCCATTGAGAACCCCTGACCTAACCCATGTGCCCCCAGCGAACAATTATAGGAGGCGTTTGTAATGAGATAATGTATAGCGCCCTCTAGCTAGGAGGTATAGGGAGCTGTATTGAGAGAGAGGGGCTATGTAGGAACGCCATTTTAAAGCTCCACATGGCTGTCTGAGATCTCCCAAATAAATAGAGTTAAGTTGAACTAAGAGTATTCATGGTGTCAGAAGCAGAGACATCCGATCTTTCGTCGAATGCATCTACAATCAAAATATTAGAACTGTAAGACTTTTGCGAGCCGATCGAAATCGACGTTAAGGAGGGCAGTGCAGAACATGCTTCCTGCACATCGCGCGTGGATCCGTGAAGGGTGATAAATAGTCATAAGCTTGTAAAATAATCTAGAGGCATTAGTAAAGTAAACTTAAAGTGGCATAAGTTATTGTAGAGCCTCGATTGAAAAAGTATTTCTACAATTACATGGCCACGATATTTTACTATTAGACTTAGACTGGGGGCAAGAACCTCTACTTTTTTTGCCTGCTTAACACCCACTTAACACCCATTTTTCCCACTGAAATGACGTATAACGCCCATATATCGCTCATTTTGGCACAAAATGGAAACTGACGGGCATTTTTCGGAAACTTATCACCGAGTGTTACTTTCCCCATGTGCTTAACTTTGAGAAAAAATATTACTGCCTGCCCACTTTTTTGGGGGGGAATCAGCAGAATGGGCGAATTCAATGCCCAGAATATCGGCCAACGTTACTTTCCGCACGGAATTAATGCCGAGATTCAATATTAACGACCGCCGACTGTTTTTTGTCGTAGAGAGCATATTTACCCAAACTAGCGGCCATGGAGATCACCCATCGTCAATTTCACCTCCTCACACATATCGCCCACAATATTGCTCGCCCACTCAAACACCTCCCACAAAAAGTGGAACTAACCGAAATGAATCACAGCGTTATGGACGCCATGTTCTAGATCACATGTCGCGTCCTTTAAAAGGCTGCTGTGCTTCAACCTCGGTGGAGTTCGGATGTACTCTGCAGGTCGTTGGAGTTGATGTGAACATCTGTAAAAACATCTTGACCACACTGTGACCGATTGGAATTTAAGAAGTGTGCTCGTCGGGACATTCCTTGATTGTGTGCAATCGGTGGCAAATAGAGAGCTACAGCGATGGGGCCTGTCCTTTCTCACCCTCTCATGGTGACCAAATACATGCAGCAGACTCGACATCACCGAAGCAACGCTCCACTGCATTATGTGCCCAATGAACGAAGTGACAGACAGATGAGGAGGACCAGACGTTACACCCCCCGCAAGTACAAGGAGAAGCATTCTTACCTCAACTTGCTCGACACCTCCTGCCTTCAGAGACTGCGATTCCAAAAAAAGGTTATCACTGAGGTATGCCATCTGATAAGGGTAGATCTGCAGCCTGCCAGCACCATCAGTACTGCACTGTCCGTCGAGGTCAAAGTCACTGCGGCACTGTCGTTCTATGCCTCGTATTCTATTCAGGCTCCAGCTGGCGACATTTGCGGACTTTCTCAGCATGCCACACATCGCTGCATTAGACAGGTCACTGAAGCCTTGTACGCACGCAGGAGGGACTTGATCAACTTCCCTATGACCAGGGAGGCACAGGCTCTAGGTTTCTCCAGAATTGTAAACTTCCCCGAGGTGCAGGGAGCAATTGACTGTGCGCACATCGCGATGCGGGCACCTTTTCAGGATGCTGAGGTTTTCAGGAACCACAAGGGATTCCACTCCCTGAATGTCCAGCTGGTTGTCGACCATTAGCAAATTATACTGGCAGTGAATGCTCAATTTCCGGGCAGCATCCATAATGCTCATATCCTGCGTGAGAGCACTGTATATGACTTGTTTAACAATGAGCCACAAGGTCAATGCTGGATGCTTGATGACAAAGGATATGGCCTCACCACCTGGCTGATGACCCCCTTGCATGACACCCACACCAAGGCCGAGAGGCGACACAACGAGAGCCACAGTGGTCCCAGAGCAACTCGCAATATCGTGGAGAAAACCATTGGAGTGCTGAAACAGCGCTTCAGATGCCTGGACCACTCAGAAGGCGAGCTCCAATACCACCCTGAGCAGGTAGCTCAATTCGTGGTGGTCTGCTCCATGCTACACAACTGGGCTATCAGGAGGGGACAAGAATTGCTTGATGAGTCTGACAATCCACCTCACGAGAGAGGAAGAGGAGGATGAGGAGGCGGATGCTGACCTTGGGCTAGATAATCAGGCTGACGCTGAAGCCATGCCCCGGCCCCCCCTGTAGACCGCATGAAAGGGCCCATGGAGGCATGATAGCTGCAAGAGCCTTACGTCAGGAGCTCATCAATGATCGCTTTGCCTGAAAGAACGTTGGTGTTATTTCCAAGGCTGACAAACTGCTGGGTGTGCAATCATACATCAATGGTGGGCATCACCTTGATGACAGTTAAAATTTACGTTGATTGAAGTTAAGTGTGATTATACCCTTTGATGTTAAGGAATTACCAGCATGTAATGGTGCAGCTATCTGAGCCAATGTGCTGCAAGGTTTTGTTAAATAAAAAACATTTAAACTGAACATTAGTCTGAAATCATCAGTATTTCTGTACAAACCAACCCTTCCCAACTCCCGCCCCCCACCATTTCTCCTCCCCACCTCTACCCCTTCCCCTTACCCTCCTGACTCCAAGCCGCCTGGCCGAGGAGGTCCTCAGGAAATGCTTCATTGGGGGGGAGGGTGACCGCCGAAGCGCTGCTTGGACGGATAAGGGAGAGGATGGTCCTGAGGTGGGAGCGTGCTCTGAGCCATAAGCAAGATGTTGCTGCTGGCTCTCATGTGTGGTTGGCAATGGGGGTGCGTCACCTTGGGGTGCAGTGTGGTGCTCCGGGACCATTGGGAGCCCTCTGCCACCAATGTTCCTAGCTACCAGCTCCAGGGCCTCCGCCATCCCTTTCATTATATGTTATTTGTTGGACAAAAATTCGATGGCAACTATATTCTTGGTGATTAGTAGGCTTTTTGCTACTGGTGAATCTCCGTCGTTCCTCCCACCACAGCCATACACGCTTTCAGTGCCTCTGAGCTCCCTCTCCTCTGTCTCCTCTTCGACGCAAGTCATGATGACCCTTGTCCCCTTGAATCATGGCAATCGAGCGTTGCCATGCCATTGCTTAGGATGGCCACACTTTACGACAGAAGGTCAGAAAAATTTAACGCTACCGCCCATTTGATATCGTTTGCGGTAACGCCCATTTTCAATAATGTAAACTAGGTGTTTTGAGAATGGGCGAGAAGCCGGCGATCTGAAAACCTTTTTTACCGCCCACGCCGGAAATAACGCCCATTTTTGGGCGATAAGCTCAAAAGTGGAGATTCTAGTCCTGGGTATTTGAATTGTATACATGTATGTGACAAACTCAAAGTCCTAAACTGTAGCGAGCTATCATGACCACCATGGTGCCAACTCTGCGCACATTCCTCTCCCACCTCCATTGCAGATGATTGGCGATTTGAAAGCCAACTGGAAAAAATTCAAACAGCTGTGGGACAGCTATGAAATTATCACGAATATTGTGGAAAAAACAGATAGAGTTAGGGTTGCAATGTATATCACTGCCATTGGCAGCAATGCCCTAGATATTCACAACAATCTTCCCTTCAAATCAGAGGAAGACAAGCAGGAAATTGAGATTATTTTGAAGCTCTGGGAAGAGCACTGTAAATAATAGAATCATAGAAGTTTACAACACGGGAGGAAGCCATTTCGGCCCATCGTGTCCGCACCGGCCAACACGAGGCTATCCAGCCTAATCCCACTTTCCAGCTCCAGGTCCGTAACCCTGCAGGTTAAGTGCCCATCCAAGAACTTTTTAAATGTGGTGAGGGTTTCTGCATCCACCACTCTTCCAGGCAGTGAATTCCAGACCCCCACAACCCACTGCATGATTTAATTTCCTCTCGAATCCCCTCTAAACCTTCTACCAATGACTTTAAATTTATGGGCCTTGGTTGTTGACCCCTCTGCTAAGGGAAATAGGCCCTTGCTATCCACTTTATCGAGGCCCCTCATAATTTTATACACCTCAATGAGGTCTCCCCTCAACCTCCTCTGTTCCAAGGAAAACAAACCCAGCCTATCCAATCTGTCCTCATACCTAAAATTCTCCACTCCCAGTAACATCCTCGTAAATCTCCTCTGTACCCTCTCCAGTGCAATCCAGTGCAATCAAGTCCTTCCTGACCAGAACTGCGCACAGTACTCCAGCTGTGGCCTAACCAGTGTTTTATACAGTTCAAGCATAACCTCCCCGCTCTTATATTCTATGCCTCGGCTAATAAAGGCAAGCATTCCGTATGTCTTCTTAACGACCTGTCCTGCTACCTTCAGGGATCTGTGGACATGCACTCCCAGGTCCCTTTGTTCTTCTACACTTCTCAATATCCTGCCATTTAATGTGTATTCCATTTCCTTGTTAGCCCACCCCAAATGCATTACCTCACACTTCTCTGGATTAAATTCCATTGGCCACTGTTCTGCCCACCTGACCAGTTAATTGATATCTTCCTGCAGTTCGTGGCTTTCTTCTTCATTATCAACCACACAGCCTATTTTTGTATCATCTACAAACTTCTTAATCATACCCCCTATATTCAAGTCTAGATCATTGTTGTATACCACAAAAAGCAAGAGACCTAGTACTGAGCCCTGCAGAATCCCACTGGAAACATTCTTCCAGTCACAAAAACATCCATCAACAGTTAACCTTTGCATCCTGCCTCTGAGCTAATTTTGTATCCAACTTGCCACTTTGCCCTGGATCCCATGGGCTTTTACTTTCATGACCAGTCTGCCATGTGGGACTTTATCGAAAGCTTTGTGAAAATCCATATACACTACATCATACGCACTGCCCTCATCAACCCTCCTGGTTACCTCCTCGAAAAATTCAATCATGTAAATCAGACACCACCTTCCCTCAACAAATCCATGCCTATTGTCCCTGATTAATCCGTCTTGCTAAATATAGATTTAACCTGTCCTTCAGGATTTTTCCAATAATTATCCCACAACTGAGGTTAGACAGACTGGCCTGTAATTACTCGGTCTATCCCTTTCTCCCTTTTTAACCAAAGGTGCATCTTTAGCAGTCTTCCAGTCCTCTGGCACGACACCTGAAGCCAGAGAGAATTGGAAAATGACAGTCAAAGCCTCTGCTATTTCCTCTTTTGCTTCGCTTAACAGCCTGGGATACATTTCATCTGGGCCTGGGGACTTATTCACTTTCAAAGCTGCCAAAACCCCTAATATGTCCTCTCTCACTATGTTTATTTCATCTAATATTTCAGAATCCTCCTCCTCATTACCTGTGTCTGCATGCACCCTCTCTTTTGTGAAAACAAATGCCAAGTATTATTTAAGAACCATATTGACATCTTCCGCCTCCACACATAGGTTACCAAAAGAAACAATAGATGGGTCTAGAGGATGTGTAAATAGGAGTATCAGAATCATCAACAGCTGCCATCATAAAAATTGGGGCAGAGTTGTTGAACTCGATGTTGAGTCCGGAAGACTGTAAAGTACCGCAAGGTTCTGTGCTGGGGCCCCAGCTGTTTACATTGTACATTAATGATTTAGATGAGGGGATTAAATGTAGTATCTCCAAATTTGCGGATAACACTAAGTTATCCCTGCTCCGATACTCAAATCCTCTAGCTGTGAAGGCCAACATACCATTTGCCTTCTTTACCGCCTGCTGTACCTGCATGCCAATTTCAATGACTGATGTACCATGACACCCAGGTCTCGTTGCACCTCCCCTTTTCCTAATCTGCCACCATTCAGATAATATTCAGCCTTCGTGTTTTTGCCACCAAAGTGGATAACCTCACATTTATCGACATTATATTGCATCTGCCATGCGTTTGCCCACTCACCTAACCTGTCCAAGTCAGCCTGCAGCCTTTTAGCATCCTCCTCACAACTCACACCGCCACTCAGCTTGGTGTCATCTGCAAACTTTGAGAGATTACACTCAATTCCCTCATCCAAATCATTTAATGTATATAGTAAATAGCTGGGGTCCCAGCACAGAGCCCTGCGGCACCCCACTAGTCACTGCCTGCCATTCTGAAAAGGACCCGTTTATCCTGACACTCTGCTTCCTGTCTGCCAATCAATTCTCTATCCACGTCAGTACATTACCCCCAATACCATGCGCTTTAATTTTGCACACCAATCTCTTGTGTGGGACCTAGTCAAAAGCCTTTTGAAAATCCAAATACACCACATCCACTGGTTCCCCCTTATCCACTCTACTTGTTACATCCTCAAAAAATTCTAGAAGATTTGTCAAGCAGGATTTCCCTTTCATAAATCCATGCTGACTTGGACCGATCCCGTCACTGCTTTCCAAATGCGCTGCTATTTCAGCTTTAATAATTGATTTCAACCTTTTCCCCACTACTAATGTCAGGCTAACCAGTCTATAATTACCCATTTTCTCTCTCCCTCCTTTCTTAAAAAGTGGTGTTACATTAGCTACTCTCCAGAATCGATAGACTGGTGGAAAATTGTCACTAATGCATCCACTATTTCTAGGGCGACTTCCTTAAGTACCCTGGGATGCAGACTATCAGGCCCCGGGGATTTATCGGCCTTCAATGCCATCAATTTCCTTAACACAATTTCCCGCCTAATAAGGATGTCCTTCAGTTCCTCCTTCTCACTAGACCCTCGGTCCCCTAGTATTTCCGGAAGGTTATTTGTGTCTTCCTTCATGAAGATAGAACCAAAGTATTTGTTTAACTGGTCCGCCATTTCTTTGTTCCCCATTATACATTCACCTGAATCTGACCGCAAGGGACCTACGTTTGTTTTCACTAACTTTTCCTCTTCACATATCGATAGAAGCTTTTGCAGTCAGTTTTTATGTTCCCAGCAAGCTTCCTCTCATATACTCTATTTCCCCCCTCCTAATTAAACTCTTTGTCCTCCTCTGCTGTATTATAAAATTCTCCCAGTCCTCAGGTTTGCTGCTTTTTCTGGCCAATTTATATGCCGCTTCCTTGGATTTAACACTATCCTTAATTTCCCTTGTTAGCCATGGTTGAGCCACCTTCCTCGTTTTATTTTTACTCCAGACAGGGATGTACAATTGTTGAAGTTCATCCACGTGATCTTTAAATGTTTGCCATTGCCTATCCACCGTCAACCCTTTAAGTATCACTTGCCAGCCTATTCTAGCCAATTCACATCTCATACCATCGAAGTTGCCTTTCCTTAAGTTCAGGACCCTAGTCTCTGAATTAATTGTGTCACTCCCCAACTTAATAAAGAATTCTACCATATTATCATCACTCTTCCCCAAGGGGCCTTGCACAACAGTCCTTTCTCATTATACATCACCCAGTCTAGGATGGCCAGCCCTCTAGTTGGTTCCTCGACATATTGGTCAAGAAAACCATCCCTAATTCCGTGCGGGTCTATGGAGCACCCTTCTCTGTTTCAAATGCCCCCAAAAGTTTGTCAACATCCTTCACCTGCTTCACGATGACATGCAGGCTATGATCCTTACCAATGGATCCATTACAGATCCAATTCACGTCCGGACCGTGGTCAAACAGGGCTACGTCATCGCTCCAACCCTCTTCTCAATCTTCCTTGCCGCCATGCTCCACCTCACAATCATCAAGCTCCCCACTGGAGTGGAACTAAACTACAGAATCAGTGGGAAGCTGTTTAACCTACGCCGCCTCCAGGCCAGGTCCAAGATCACCCAAACCTCTGTCATTGAGCTGCAGTATGCGGACGACATCTGTGTCTGAGCACATTCAGAGGCTGAACTCCAGGATATAGTCAATGTATTCACTGAGGCATATGAAAGCATGGGCCTTACGCTTAACATTGGTAAGACAAAGGTCCTCCACCAGCCTGTCACCACCGCACAGCACTTCCCTCCAATCATCAAGATTCACGGCGCGGCCCTGGACAACGTGGACCATTTCCCATATCTCGGGAATCTCTTATCAACAAAGGCAGACATTGATGCGGAGATCAACATCGCCTCCAGTGCGCCAGTGCAGCCAAGGCCATCTGTTTGACGACCAGGCCTTCAAATCTACCACCAAGCTCATGGTCTACAGGGTTGTAGTAATACCCACCCTCCTGTATGGCTGTGAGGCATGGACGCTGTATAGAAGGCACCTCAAGTCGCTGGAGATATATCACCAATTAATATCTCCGCAAGATCCTGCAAATCCCCTGGAGGACAGGCGCACCAACATCAGTGTCCTCTATCAGGCTAACATCCCCAGTATTGAAGCACTGACCACACTGGGCAGACCACATAGTTCGCATGCCAGATACGAGACTTCCTAAGCAAATGCTTTATGCAGAGCTCCTTCATAGTAAATGAGGACAGCGGAAATGTTATAAGGACACCCTCAAAGCCTCCCTGGTAAAGTGCGAAATCACCACTGACACCTAGGGGACCCTGGCCGAAGACCGCCCAAGGTGGAGAAAGTGCCTCCAGGAGGGTGCTGAGCTCTTCCAGTCTCAATGCAAAGAGCGTGAAGAGGCCAAGCGCAGGCAGCGGAAGGAGCATGCAGCAAACCAGCCTCACCAACCGCTTCCCTCAAAGAATGTCTGTCCCACCTGTAACAGGGTCTGTGGCTCTCTTATCGGACTGTTCAGCCATCAAAGAACTCACTTTGGGAGAGGAAGCAAGTCTTCCTCAATTCCGAGGGACTGCCTATAATGATGGCTAGACTTGCTACACAAAACATTATACTTAATGCTGATAACTGTACATTCGCTGCTGGAGAAATAAACTTTCTGGGCTACAGAATCACAGCACAAGGTGACAAGCCAATGCTTGACAACATTGACTCGATCCAGCAAATACAGGAAACTACTAACGTTAAAGAATTTTCATCATTCCTCGGCACTTGCAACTTCTATCTGAAGTTCATCCCGCACTACGCGCACATTGCTGAACCACTTTGCACAGATTCCCAACCTCAGGCATTCACCACGCTTAAGGAGAAAATCACATCCCCTTCTATCCTCGCGCACTTTGATCCAAATGCCACTACGTATGTCACCGCGGATGCATCAGGCACTGCCACGGGTGATGTGCTCTCGCAATGGATTGACAGCCTGGAATGCCCAGTAGCCTTCGCCTCTCACAAGCTCTCATCTGCAGAACTCTACAGGGGAACGCAAAGCACTCGCTTGCAACTATACATGTAAACACTGGCACATCTACCTCTATGGCAGGAAATTTACCCTCCGTACGGATCACCAAGCGCTAACTACGCTACTCGCTACAACTGGATGTGGGCACAGACCATTACGAATCAGTCAATGGTCAGATCGCCTTCATCAGTATAACTTTGATGTACAGTACATCGCTGGCAGTCGCAACCATGTAGCTGACATGCTCAGCCGCTCAACACCTGCTTCGGACTCTGGTGCTGACTTGTTCACAGATGACGACACATATGTCACGTAAATCATCAGTCAGTCGATCAGAAACCTTGTTTCCTGTGACAAACTCGAAACTGAATCACAGAGTGATGCTACACTCCAGCACATGTGCCACTTCCGCCAGACTGAGAGGCCTAAGCAAATTCCGGAAGCTGAAAACATTCCACAGACTTCGCAATGAATTTTCCATTTGGAATGATGGCTGCCAAACTGGTGGTGGTAGAGCAGTAATTCCCAAGTCACTTCAACAGCGCGTTCTCTCATTGGCACACGATGGACACCCTGGCATTGTCCGCATGAAGCAGAGATGTCACGATTCAGTATGGTGGCCTGGGATTGACACTCACATCGAAGCATACAGTCTGAGCAAAAAGGCCACAAACATCCGACCAGCGCCTGTGGTGTATGTAGCACACAAATCACTGACTCCACACGGTCTGGTGTAAGTCTAACTGCTGTGACCTTCGTCCTTTATTGTTCAGCTCCAGAATGTCTCCCAGGTGTGGTGGTCAGCCTTATAGCCCTTGTTACAGGTACTACCGCAGCGCCCTCTGTGGTGTGGCATAGTACTTACATTACATTTAAGGTACTGGGACGATACACACATCATTACATAACAGCGCCAATGAGGCCCATTCGATGGCCACAAAGACCATGGCAACAACTTCAGTTGGATATCTTCGGTCAGCTCCACAGCACCAGCGTTTCCTTGTTGTGGTACATGACCTGCATTCCAAATGGCAGAAATTGCTACAAGTTCAGTGACCTCAGCAACAATCGTTACTATTCTTCAGCGTATGTTCACGAAGTGGGGCCTCCCAAGGGTCATAATCACTGACAATGGCCCACAGTTTGTGTCCGACCAGTTTGCGGATTTCCTCACTCGCCATGCTGCTCAGTGCAATCCTCAAAGCAACGGAGATGTTGAGCGATTTAACCGCATCATCAAAGAAGGTTTGAAAACCAACCTCGCAGCAGGCCAAACATTCGACGAAGCTATTCAAACCATTCTCCGTACATACCGTTCGACAAAACACTCGCTAATGGAGAAGACACTCGCTGAGCTCATGATTGGGTGGAATCTTTGCTGGCTACTGGACATTCTCAAACCCCCAGCCAAACCTAGCACAAAGATAACTACACTCACATCCCAAATTTCGGATCGCCAATGAAAAGCGAAGTTGTACATGGACACAAAACAACACACTCAAAAGGCCCAACTGAAGAACGGAGATTGGGTGAGAGTTAAGCACCCAAACCGGAGCCATAAGCTCACATCTTCGCTTTCGTCTTCAAAATAGATCGGGTGAAAGTTCAGCCCTCACACCTACGAGCTCGATGATGGAACTCGATGGAACGCTCGTAGACTGATCCCAACTCACAGGCCAACAGACCAGCAGGATGGAACAGAGGCACCGTTCTGTTTCCCAACCGAACACCGCAAGCTCCACGCCGGTCTCAGTGTATCAGAACACAGCCTGACTATCTCAAGGACTTTGTCTGTTTGTAGATTGTGTTTTCAGAAAGGGAAAAATATGTTGTGTTCATACTCTATGTGCTAGACATTCCAGTTTTTTTGCATCAATACCACCCACTTAATGTCCATTTTAACGCTGAGATGAGATATAACGCCCAGATATCGCTTATTTAGGCACAAAATGGAAAATAACGCCCACTTATCGTTCACTTATTGCCCAGCGTTACTTTCAGCATGTACTTTACGGCGAGAAATAATAATACCGTCTGCCCACTTTTTTTTGGCGTAAAGATCAGAATTGCCGAAACTAACGTCCAAAATATTGCCGAGCGTTAATTTCGGCACCTCGCATATATATACCCGAAAATATTTATCGCCGAAAAAACCGCAGTGAAAAAGTTGCTCTCACTTGAACTAATCACAGCGGTATGGATGCCATTTTGTAACTCACAGGTCACTTCATTTAAAATGCTGCTTCAACTTCTGGGGAGTTTTGATGTACTGTGGAGTTCTTTTAAGGTGATTTGAACATCTGAACAAACATCTTATCATACTGTGGATGATTGGAATTTAGTTTAGGTGTCTTAGTGAGAAAAATTGTTGTTTATGAACAATAGGTATAATACTGATAGTTATTGGAATGGAGCCTGTCATTTCTCAGCCTGTCTTGATGACCACACACATGCTGCAGACTAAAGATGGCAGAAGGTATATTCAACCTAAGACATTTCAGATTGCGGAGGAGGACGAGACCTTACACCCCACACATTTACAGGGTGAAGCGGTCTTACCTCAACTTGCCCGACACCACCTGCCTTCGAAGACTGCGCTTCCACAAAGAGGTCATCAGTGAGCTATACCAGCTCATCAGGGGAAATGTGCAGCCTGCCAGCATCTTCAGGACCGCACTGTCCGTCGAGGTCAAGGTCACCGTGGCACTTTCCTTCTACGCATCGGGTTCCTTTCAGGCTTCAGCTGGTGACATTTGCGCTATATCTCAGCATGCCACACATTGCTGCATTCGACAGGTCACTGAAGGCCTTTACGCACGCAGGACGGACTTTATCAGCTTCCCTATGACCAGGGAGGCATAGACTGAGAGAGCTCTAGGATTCTACTGAATTGCTAACTTCCCCAAGGTGCAGGGAGCAATAGACTGTACGCATATCGCCATGCGGGCACCTTTTCAGGATGCAGAGGTTTTCAGGAACTGCAAGGGATTCCACTCCCTGAATGTGCAACTCGTTGTCGACCACCAGCAAATTATTATGGCAGTAAATGCAAAATTTCCAGGCAGCATCCATGATGCTCACATCCTGCGGGAGAACGCTGTATCTGATATGTTTACCAGTCAGCCACAAGGTCAATGCTTGGTGACGAAGGATATGGCCTCGCCACCTGGCTGATGATCCCCCCTGCATAACACCCAGACAGAAGTCGAGAAGTGATACAATGATGGCAACTCCCAAAATGGTCTCCCAAAACCAGCATGAACCAGAATGCTTACAGAAACTCTGAATAGCTCCAACACAGTCCTAATGCCTGTCTCGTGTCCTGTAACAAACACATAGGGCTAAACTTTCCACTTTTGAGCAGATCGCCCAAAAATGGGCGTTATTTCTAGCATTGGTGGTAAATATGGGTTTTGAGATCGCCGGATTATCGCCCATTTTCAAAACTCCAACTTTCCATTTTATAAAATAGGCGTTACCGTGAGCGATCTGAAATGGACGTTAGCGTTAAATCTTTTGACCTTCTGCCATAAAGTGTCGCCGTCCATAACAATGGCATGGCAACAGCCATTTCCCGCGTTTCAGGAGGTCAAGGATCATCATTACATATGCAGAAGAGGAGAGAGAGAGAGGGAGCAGAGAGGAACTGAAAGCATGTGTGAGTGTGGTGTGTGCTTGTTTGGCTGTTTTGGGAGATATGAGGAAGATTTTCCAGCAGCAAAAAGAATTCAGAGCACAAATAACGTTGTTCCCACCGAGTTTTTTGCAGAAGTTTTTTGCGGGGTGGAGCATGGTCGGGATGCGGCTGCTGGGGGCTAATGGTGCGGGAGCCGGAGGCTAATCGGGAGGAGACAGACGGCATTTGTGTGTGTGTGGTTTTGTATGTTTGTGTGCGTATGTGTGTGTGGTTTTTTTGTGTGTATGGTAATGGATTTGAGTGTATGTGTGTGTGGTAATATGTTTGTGTGTGTGTATAGTGATGTGTTTGTGTTTGTGTGTTTGTGTGGTGTGTGTGTGTGTGTGTATATAGAACTGGGTTCTACTTGGTATATTGTACTGGGTTCGTTGGTTCGTGTGGGGAAGGGGCGAAGCTTTATTTTTTATCGTGTAGTGTAGGACAGGCATGAGTTCAGGGCCCAGGAGAGGCAAGGGCCCAGGGGCAGCATCGGCCAGCCCACACTGCGATATGTGTGCGCACTAGGTCCGTGCAGCAGAGCTGGTCTCCAACTGTCTTGGTTAATCCTTGCCACTGGACCAAGACCTCGCTCTGTCAAGCCTGTGTGGTGGCTGGTGTGCAACGGCCACTCCACATTAAAAAAATCCACGCACAGGCATCTTCCACCCTTCAACATGTAGTTCGGGACCTGGAATATTATGTTCTTCTTTGAAACACCAATGAACTCATCCCTTTTTGGTGTGGAGGCAAGTCATCCTCGTTTCGAGGGGCTGCCTATGATGATGATGGTGTGTGTATGGTAATGTGTTTGTGTGTGCGTGTGGTAATATGTTTGTGTGTGTGTGTGTGTGTGTGTGTGTATGGTTTTGTGTTCGTGTGTGTATTTGTGTGTGTTTGTGTGTGTGTATGGCAATGCATTTGTGTGTGGTTTTGTGTTTTTGTGTGTGTGTGGTGTGTGTATGGTGATGCGTTTGCTTGTAGTAATGTTTGTGTGTATGGAAATTAGTGTGTGTGGGAAAGTCATTGCAAGAATCCTCCTTAATCGTCTTCTCCCCGTGACTGAAGAGCTCCTCCCAGAGCCGCAATGTGGATTCCATCCACTAAGGGGTACAACGGACATGATCTTCACCACACAACTACAAGAGGAATGCAGGGAACATCATCCTTCATGGCCTTCTTTGACCTCACAAAGGCCTTTGACACTGTCAACTGCGAGGGACTATGGAGCGTCCTCCTCTGTTTCGGCTGGCCCAAAAGTTTGTCACTATCCTCCGCCTGCTCCACGATGACTCGCAAGCCATGATCCTGACCAACGGATCCACCACTGACCCAATCCACGCCCAGATCAGGGTCAAGCAGGGCTGCGTCATCGCACCAATGCTTTTCTCGATCTTCCTTGCTGCAATGCTATATCTCACTCTTGACAAGCTCCCCGCTGAACTGGAACTAAACTATAGAACCAATGGGAACCTGTTCAACCTTCGCTGCCTCGAGGCTAGATCCAAGGTCATCCCATCCTCTGTCATCGAACTACAATACACGGACGACACTTGCGTCTGCGCACACTGAGGCTGAACTCCAAGCCATCGTCAACATCTTCACGGAGGCGTACAAAAGCATGGGCCATATGCTAAATATCCGTAAGACAAAGGTCCTCCACCAACCTGACCCCGCCACACAGCACTTTGTCCCCGACATCAAAATCCACAGCATGGTCTTGGACAACGTGGACCATTTTCCATACCTCGGCAGCCTACTATCAGCAAGGGCAGACATCAATGATGAAATCCAACACTGCCTCCAGTGTGCCAGCGCAGCCTTTGGTCACCTGAGGAAGAGAGTGGTTGAAGACCAGGACCTCAAATCTGGCACGAAGCTTATGGTCTACAAGGCAGTAGTGATACCCGGCCTCCTATATGGCTCAGAGGTGTGGACCATATACAGCAGACATCTCAATGTGCTGGAGAAGTACCACCAGAGCAGCCTCCGCAAGATCCTGCAAATCCCCTGGGAGGATAAACGCACCAACAATCACTAAGGAGGTGGTACTCAGTAAGATAATGGGATTAAAGGCAGATAAATCCCCTGGACCTGATGGCTTGCATCCTAGAGTTTTAAGAGAAGTAGCAGCAGGGATAGTGGATGCATTGGTTGTAATTTACCAAAATTCCCTGGATTCTGGGGAGGTCCTAGCAGATTTGAAAACTGCAAATGTAACGCCCCTATTTAAAAAAGGAGGCAGACAAAAGCAGGAAATTATAGACCAGTTAGCCTAACATCTGTGGTTGGGAAAATGTTGGAGTCCATTATTAAAGAAGCAGTAGCAGGACATTTGGAAAAGCAAAATTTGGTCAGGCAGTGTCAGCATGGATTTATGAAGGGGAAGTCATGTTTGACAAATTTGCTAGAATTCTTTGAGGATGTAATGAACAGGGTGGATAAAGAGGACTCAGTGGATGTGGTGTATTTGGACTTCCAGAAGGCATTTGACATGGTGCCACATGAAAGGTTACTGCACGAGATAAAAGTTCACGGGGTTGGGGGTAATATATTAGCATGGATAGAGGATAGGCTAACTAACCGAAAACAGAGAGTCGGGATAAAGGGTTCATTCTCGGGTTGGCAATCAGTAACCATTGGGGTGCTGCAAGGATAAATACTATTTACAACTATTTACAATCAATATTAACGACTTGGAAGAAGGGATCGAGTATAACGTAGCCAAGTTTGCTGATGATACAAAGATGGGAGGAAAAGCAATGTGTGAGGAGGACACAAAAAATCTGCAAAAGGATATAGACAGGCTAAATGAGTGGGCAAAAATTTGGCAGATGGAGTATAATGTTGGAAAGTGTGAGGTCAAGCACTTTGACAGAAAAAAAATCAAAGAGCAAGTTATTATTTAAATGGAGAAACATTGCAAAGTGCTGCAGTACAGCGGCACCTGGGAGTACTTGTGCATGAAACACACAAGGATAGTATACAGATACAGCAAGTGATCAGGAAGGCTAATGGAATCTTGGCCTTTATTGCAGAGAATGAAGTATAAAAGCAGGGAAGTCTTGCTATAGTTATACAGGATATTGGTGAGGTCACACCTAGAATACTGCATATAGTTTTGGTTTCCATATTTACGAAAGGACATACTTGCTTTGGAGGCAGTTCAGAGAAGGTTCACTAGGTTGATTCCGGAGATGAGGGGGTTGACTTGTGAGGAAAGGTTGAGGAGGTTGGGCATCTACTCATTGGAATTCAGAAGATTGAGAGGTGATCTTTTCGAAATGTATAAGATTATGAGCGGGCTTGACAAGGTGGATGCAGAGAGGATGTTTCCACTGATAGGGGAGACTAGAACTAGAGGGCATAAATTTAGAATCAGGGGCCGCCCATTTAAAACTGAGATGAGGAGGAATTTCATCTCTGCGGGTTGTAAATCTGTGGAATTCACTGCCTCAGAGAGCTGTGGAAGCCGGGACATTGAATAAATTTAAGACAGAGATAGACAGTTTCTTAACCGATAAGGGATTAAGGGGTTATGGGGAGCAGGCAGGGAAGTGGACCTGAGTCCATGATCAGATCAACCATGATCGTATTAAACGGCGGAGCAGGCTCGAGGGGTCGTATGGCCTACTCCTGCTCCTATTTCTTATGTTCTTATGACACGAGACTCCCTAAGCAAGTGCTCTACTCTGAACTCCGACACAGCAAGTGAGCCCCAGGTGGGCAGAGGAAACATTTCAAGGACACCCTCAAAGCCTCCTTGACAAAGTGCAACATCCCCACTGGCACCTGGGAATCCCTGGCCCAAGACCACCCAAAATAGAGGAAGAGCATCTGGGAGGGCACTGAGCACCTTGAGTCTCGTCGCCGAGAGCATGCAGAAACCAAGCGCAGACAGTGGAAGGAGCGTGCGTCAAACCAAGCTCCCCACCCACCCTTTCCTTCAACCACTGTCTGCCCCTCCTGCGACAGAGACTGTAATTCCCATATTAGACTGTGCAGCCACCTGAGAACTCACTTTTAGAGTGGAAGCAAGTCTCCCTCGATTTTGAGGGACTGCCTATGATGATGATGATGATGGTTTGTGTGTGTGTGTGTGTGTGTGGTTTTGTGCTTTTGTGTGCAGTGTGTGTTTTTGTGTGTGTGTGAGTGTGTGCTAATGCGGTGTGTGTGGTTTGGGTGTGTGCGTTTGTGTATGTGTGTGTGTGTATGGTAATGTGTATGTGTGATGTGTTATGGTGATGTGTGTGTGTGTGTGTGTATGGTAATGTGTATGTGTGATGTGTTATGGTAATGTGTGTGTGTGTGTGGTGTGTGTATGGTAATGTGTTTGTGTGTGTATGGTAATGTGTATGTGTGATGTGTTATGGTAATGTGTGTGTGTGTGTGTGTGGTGTGTGTGTGATGTGTGTATGGTAATGTGAGTGTGTGGTGTGTGTATGGTAATGTGTTTGTGTGTGTGGTGTGTGTGCTTGTGTGGTACAGGTACAACGTCTGAAATCTGGAATCCTCGAGACCGAGTCCGTGCCGTTTTTTTTTAATGGATTTCAGACAAGAAAATCAATAGTCTGAAATCCGGAATCCTTGCGGGTTTTGCCTGATTTTGGAACTTGCCGCCTGCTGCTCCTGTTAGTGTGTGTGTGATTTTGTGTGTGTGGATGTGGTAATCTGTATGTGTGTGTGGGTTTGTGTGTTTTTTTGTGTGTGTGTGTGGTAATGTGTTTGTGTGTGAATGTATGGTTTTGTGTGTGTGGTGCATGTGTGGTTTTTTGTGCATGTGTGTTTGTGTGTGGTAATGTGTGTGTGTGTGTGTGAATGTGTGGTTTTGTAAGTATGTGGTTTTGTGTGTGTGGTAATGTATTTGTGTGTTTATAGTAATGTGTTTGCGTTGTAATCTGATAGTGTTTGTGTGTATGGTAATTGGGCCCCTCCAGCGGCGATCGGACCCCCTCCAATGGTGATTGGGCCCCTCCAGCGGCGATCGGACCCCCTCCAATGGTGATCGGGCCCCTCCAGCGGCGATCGGACCCCCTCCAATGGTGATTGGGCCCCTCCAGCGGCGATCGGACCCCCTCCAATGGTGATCGGGCCCCTCCAACGGCGATTGGGCCTCCACCCCTCCAACGACGAATGGGCCATTCCCAGTGACAACCGGATTCCCTCCAGCGGCGATCGGGCCTCCTCCAGCGGAGATTGGGCCTCCTCCCCTTCAGCAATGACTGGGCCTCTCCTTCCCCACTGGTAACCCGACCTCTTCTCTCCCAGCACGTGGTGAGTACCAAGGCTGTGACCACCCTGACCTTCCACACTGAACTCCAGCGGACCACTGATCCTCTCAATGCCTGCCCCATACCAAGCAGCAGTCCACATACCATCAAGGACGCTACTCAGCGCCGAGCTTGCGGCCAACATCTCGCCGTAGGCATCTAGGCTCATACAGCAGTGCCTGGTCTCCAGTCGTCTTGGATCCCCTTGCCACTGGACCAAGACCTTGCTCAGCTAAGCCCGTGTGGTAGACGGTGTGCAACAACCACGCCACGCAGATGAACTCAGGCACAGGCATTTTCCACTCATCTAATATGACGTTCGGGACCTGGAACATCAGGACCCTCATGGACAACTCCAACAGGCCGGAACCGCCGCACCGCCATAGTTGCCCGGGAACTTAGATACTTTGACATCGACATCGCTACCCGAAGCAACACCCGGTGGGCAGGGGAAGGCCAGCTCAAGGAACATGTTGAAGGTTACACCTTTTTCTGGAAAGGAAAACCAGAGGAAGAACGCCGCCTTCATGGAGTCGGCTTCAGTCAAAAATGAACTGGCTGACCACCTCAAAGACTCCCCCTGTGGGGTTAACGAACACCTCATGACCCTTCACCTTACCCTATCGCAGAACCAATGCACCACAGTCATCAGTGCGTACGCCCCAATACTCGATGCAACGGATGAGGCTAAAGAGGGTTTTTATTCCAACCTGAAGACATCCCTGTTCCGCGTCCCCACAGGCGACAAATTGATCCTCCAAGGTCAGCAAAGACACAGCCTTCTGGGGAGGCGTGATTGGCAGAGAGGGGATAGGGAAATCCAACTCCAAAGGCACTCTACTCCAGACAAAACATCTAGAACACGAACTCCTCATCACCAACACCCTGTACTGCCAGAGGGACAAATACAAGGCATCGTGGCAACACCCTCGCTCCAAACACTGGCACCTGCTGAACTATGTCATCGTCCGAGCCAGGGATCGCAAGGATGTACGCATCACCCACGCCATGACAGGAGCTGACGACTACTTGGATGGACCATCGCCTAATCTGATCTGTCATCAATATTAACATAGCCCCAAAGCAGAGAGGACAGCAGAAGCAGTGCCACAAAAAAGTTAATACCGGGGCACTTAAAGACACAGCTAAGAGAGCCCTATATAGCCAGCGCCTCACAGCCATTCTGGCATGCCTTGATGACCGAGATACTCAACGCCCACAGCCCTTGGTCTGCCCTCCAGGCCTCCATAACCAGTGCCTGTGAAGACACACTTGGTTACTCAACCAGAAAACACCAGGACTGGTTTGATGAAAATGATCAGGAGATTCAAGAGCTAATAGATCGTAAGTGCAGAGCATTTCTGAGCCTCAAGCAACAACCCAACTCGAGGGCTACAAAGCAACATTACAGACGGCTCAAGGCTGAGGTCCAACAAAAAACCCGGCACCTAAAGATCAGGTGGTAGATTGAGAAAGCACAGGTGATACAACAACTGACACACGAGGATTTTTCATTGCAGTCAAGGCCACCTATGGTCCAAACTCACAAGGCGCTACCCCACTCCTGGCCAAGAACAGGGAAACACTCATCAAGGAAACCGAGGCTGTTGGGGCCCGCTGGAAGGAGCACTTTGAAGATCTCCTCAATCGAGACTCTGCCTTTGACTCGAGTGTTCTCAACTCTATCCCGCAGCATGCGACCTGCCACCAACTCAGTGAAACCCCAACGCTGCAAGAAGTAGGCAAAGCCATAAAACAGCTTAAGAATAACAAGGCTATGAGTGTGGATGGAATCCCTGCTGAGGCGCTAAAATATGGCGGAGAGACGCCGTTGGCGCGGATACATGACCTCATCTCTCTCATTTAGAGGGAGGTGAGCATGCCAGGAGATCTCAGAAATGCAGTGATCGTGTCCATTTTTAAAAAGGGGGACAAATCCGACTGCGGCAACTACAGGGGAATCTCCCTGCTATCAAACACTGGGAAGGTTGTCGCTAGAGTTCTCCTCAACGGTCTTCTCCCTGTGGCCGAGGTGCTCCTCCCGGAGTCACAGTGCGGATTTCATCCCCTACGGGGAACAACGGACATGACCTTTGCAGCACGACAACTGCAGGAAAATGCAGGGAGCAGCGCCAGCCCTTGTACATGGCCTTTTTCGATCTTACAAAGGCCTTTGACACTGTCAACCGTGAGGGACTATGGAGCGTCCTCCTCCGTTTTGGATGTCCCCGGAGGTTTGTGAACATCCTTCGCCTGCTCCACGACGACATGCAGGCCGTGATCCTTTCCAGCGGATCCATTACACATGCATTCCATGTCCGGACCGGGGTCAAACAGGGCTGTGTCATCGCTCCAACCCTCTTCTCAATCTTCCTCGCTGCCATGCTCCACCTCACTGTCAACAAGCTCCCCGCTGGAGTGGAACTAAACTACAGAACCAGTGGGAAGCTGTTTAACCTACACTGCCTCAGGCCAGGTCCAAGACCACCCCAACCTCTGTCATCAAGCTACAGTACGCGGACGACGCCTGCATGTACGCACATTCTGAGGCTGAACTCCAGGATATAGTCAATGTATTCACCGAGGCATATGAAAGCATGGGCCTCATGCTTAACATCCGTAAGACAAAAGTCCTCCACCAGCCTGTCCTCGCCGCACAGCACTGCCCCCCCAGTCATCAAGCTCCATGGCGCGGCCTTCGACAACGTGGACCACTTCCCATACCTCGGGAGCCTCTTGTCAACAAAGGCAGACATTGATGCGGAGATTCAACACTGCCTCCAGTGCGCCAGTACAGCCTTCAGCCACCTGAGGAAAAGAGTGTTCGAAGACCAAGCCCTCAAACCTACCACCAAGCTCATGGTCTACAGAGCTGTAGTAATACCCGCCCTCCTGTATGGATCAGAGGCATGGACGATATACAGAAGACACCAAGTTGCTGGAGATTTATCACCAATGATGTCTCCACAAGATCCTGCAAATCCCCTGGGAGGAGAGGTGCACCAACATCAGTGTCCTCGCCCAGGCTAACATCCCCAGCATTGAAGCACTAACCACTCTCGAACAGCTTCGCTGGGCAGGCCACTTAGTTTGCATGCCATTCACGAGACTCCCTAAGCAATTGCTCTACACGAAGCTCTTTCATGGCAAACGAGCCAAAGGTGGGCAGCGGAAATGTTACAAGGGCACCCTCAAAGCCTGCCTGGTGAAGTGCAACATCACCACTGACACCTGGGAGTCCCTGGCCAAAGACCGCCCTAAGTGGAGAAAGTGCATCCGGGAGGGCGTGAGCTCCTTGAATCTCAACGCTGCGAGCGTGAAGAGGTCAAGCGCAGGCAGCGGAAGGAGTGTGTGGTAAATCAGTGCCACCTCCCCCTTTCCCCGACGAATATCTGTCCCACCTGTGATGGGGTCTGTGGCTCTCGTGTTGGACTGTTCAGCCATCAAAAAATTCACTTTAGGAGTGGAAGCAAGTCCTCCTCGATTTCAAGGGACTGCCTATGATGATGATGATGGCAATGTATTTGTGTGTGTGGTGCATGTGTGGTTTTTGTGTGTGTGTGTGTGTGTGTGTGTGTACGTGTGTGTTGTAATGTGTTTGTGTGTGAATGTGTGTTTTTTTGTGTGAATTTGTTGGATGAGCAGGATCTTGGTCCTGGTAATGGGGCAGGAAATTGCACTGGAGGATGTGGCAGGGAATGTGTATGGGAATGTGTTTGCGTGTGTGATGTGTGTGTATGGTATGTGTGTGTATGTGGTAATGTGTTTGTGTGTGTATGTGTGTGTGTTTGTTTGTGTGTGGCATGTGTGTGTGTCTGGTAATGTGTTTGTGTGTGGTAGTGTGTGTGTGTGTATGTATTTGTGCCTGTGTGGTAATGTGTTTGTGCTTTCTGTGTGTGTGTGTGTGTATGGTAATATGTTGGTGTTTGTATGTGGTTTTGAGTGTGATGTGTGCATGTTTGTTAATGTGTTTGTGTGTTTGTGGTAATGTATTTGTGTGTGTGTGTGGTAATGTGTTTGTTTATGTGTGGCAATGTGTTAGTATGTGTGTGTGGTGATGTGCTTGTATGTGTGTGTTTTTGTCTTTAGAAACATAGAACCATCAAAATTTACAGCCCAGAAGGAGGCCATTTTGGCTCATTGTGTCCGTGCCGGCCGACAAAGAGCAACATGGCCCTCGGGTAGCAACCCTGAAGGTTACATATCAATCAATGAACAATGAACAATGGCGGACGGGTAAAGAGCATCCAGCCCAACCAGTCCACCACAACTGCGATACCCCATGTATCGCAAATTTTACACTCCATCCCACCTAGAGCCATGCGCTTTCCTGGGAGAGGCAAAAAAACAGGTAAAAACCCAGGCCATTGGGGGAAAATAATCAGGGAAAATTCCTCTCCAACCCATCCAGGTGATCAAAACTAGTTCAGGAAACCACTCTGGCTGTATTAGATTTCCTGAAGTACTTTCCATCGTATCTGCGCCAGCCAACAAGAGATTATCCAGTCTAATCGCACTTAAGTCCGTAACCCTGTTGGTTATGCTCTAGGTCCGCAACCCTGTTGGTTATGACACTTCAAGTGCCCATCCAAGCACCTTTTAAATGTGTTGAGGGTTTCTGCCTCTACCACTTTTCCAGGCAGTGGGTTTCAGACCCCTACAACCCTCTGCGTGAAGAAGTTTCCCCTCAAATCCCCTCTAAACCTTCCACCAACCACCGTAAACCTTTGCCCCCTCATAATTGACACCTCCACCAAGGGAAATAGACCCTTGCTATCTACTATATCCAGGCCCCTCAAAATTTTATACACCACCATGAGGTCTCCCCTCAGCTTCCTCTGTTCCAAGGAAAACATACCCAGCCTGTCCAATCTGTCGTCATAGCTAAGATTCTCCATTCCAGGCAGCATTCTCGTAAATCTCCTCTGCACCCTCTCCAGTGCAATCACGTCCTTCCTATAATACAGCGACCAGAACTGCACGCAATATTCCAGCTGTGGCCTAACCAGTGTATTATACTGTTATGTATGTTAACTGGGTTTTACCTGCCACCGGAGGGCATGACTGTCGGAGTCCTAATGGTCACTGGCAGACACGTGCAAGCAGTGTATATAATGTTGGCAGCCATGTTGAATCCTCATTTTGAGACTAAATAAGCTGGAGTAAGGTCATGCCTGAACGAGCTCACCTTACTTAGCCTCGTGAAGTTATTCGATACTTAACAATTGGCAACGAGTTAAAAAAACAAACTTTCACACAACCATGTCTGGAATTTTGGAGAGATTCATGGAAGGGGAAGACTGGGAGGATTTCACTGATCGCCTCGACCAATATTTCATAGCCAACGGATTGGAAGGAACCAATAACGCAATTAAGCGCAGGGCGGTTCTCCTCACCATTTGTGGGTCAAAATTTTATGGTCTTATCAAGAATCTATTCTCACCAACTCGACCAATGGATAAAACTTATGATAAATTGTGTACGCTTGTTCGGAACCACTTTAAACCGAAGGAAAGCATCATCATGGCGAGGTATCGTTTCTATACGCACAATCGCTCCGAGGGCCAGGACGTGGCGGAATTTGTCGCCGACCTGGGACGTCTCGCTGGGCCGTGCAACTTCGAAGCTGCATTGGGGGAAATGCTGCGGGACTTTTTCATGCTTGGCCACGAAGTCATCCTTCGAAAGCTACTGGCTGCTGGCTGCTGAATCTCTAGACCTGAGCAGGGCCATCACGATCGCTCAGGCTTGCATGTCCACGGACGAAAACTCGAAACAGATATCTTCCCAGCATCAAAACTCACTGACAAGTGCTGTGCATAAAATATCATCGGCAGGTAGAGCTGCACATGGCAGGGCCTACTTGTCCGCGTTCGTACGACCTGTAACTGCTCAAAGTCCACCATCGGGAGTGAATCAAATCTCGCCTTGTTGGCATTGCAGGGGCTATCATCAGGCCCATCAATGCCGATTCAAGCAATACGTGTGCAAAGGCTGTGCAACAAAGGGACACCTTCAGCAAATGCGTCCGCAACCGAGCAAGCGTGCTGCGACACACCACGTGGCTGAGGATGATCGATCCAGTGTGGATCAAGCGGCATAGGCAATTCAACTGAGTTACAGGATGAAGAAGTGTATGGGGTACATTCTTTTACCAAAAGTCCTCCAATAATGCTGGAAGTTAAATTAAATGGGGTTCCAGTATCCATGGAATTGGACACGGGTGCGAGTCGGTCAATAATGAGCCAGAGGGCTTTCGAAAAGCTGTGGGACACTAAGGCAAAAAGACATAAACTGAGCCCAATCAATGCGAAGCTGCATACCTACACCAAAGAGCTCATTGGCAGCGTGGCAGTAAAGGTATTGTACAATGGCGCTGTGCATGATTTATCATTGTGGATCGTTCCAGGCAATGGCCCAATGCTGTTCGGCAGGAGTTGGCTTGAGAAAATTAAATGGAACTGGAATGATATTAAAGCCTCATCAGTGGATGACGCTTCGTGTGCTCAAGTGCTGAGCAAGTTCCCTCGTTATTCAAACCAGGCATCGGCAACTTCACGGGAGCCAAGGTGCAGATCCATCTAGGCCCAGTTGCAAGACCCGTCCATCACAAGTCTCGGGCGGTTCCGCACATGATGAGGGAGAAAGTCGAGATCGAACTGGACAGACTTCAACGGGAAGGAATCATATCACCAGTCGAGTTCAGCGAATGAGCCAGTCCAATTGTCCCGGTGTTGAAAAGTGATGGCACGATCAGGATCTGCGGCGAATAAAAAGTAACGATTAACCGAGTCTCGATACAGGATCAGTACCCATTACCCAAGGCTGATGACCTGTTTGCAATGCTAGCGGGGGGGGAAGTCGTTCACCAAATTGGACCTGACCTCTGCTTACATGACACAGGAGCTGGTCGAATCGTCGAAAAAACTGACGTGCATCAACAGGCACAAAGGACTGTTTATATATCACAGATGCCCTTTTGGAATTCGCTCGTCGGCAGCCATATTTCAGAGAAACATGGAGAGTTTGCTGAAGTCCGTCCCGGGAACCATCGTGTTCCAAGATGACATCCTGATCACCGGTCGCGATGCGACTGAACACCTGCACAACTTGGTTAGAGTGGGACTCAGACTAAAGCGCTCCAAGTGCGTTTTCATGGCACCAGAAGTCGAATTCCTGGGGAGAAAGATTGCAGCAGACGGCATCAGGCCTACAGACTCGAAGTCAGAAGCCATCAAGAATGCACCCAGACCCCAGAGTGTGACAGAGCTGCGTTCGTTCCTGGGTCTTCTCAACTATTTCGGTAACTTTCTACCTAGTTTGAGCACATTGCTAGAGCCCTTGCACATGTTACTGAGAAAGCGTAATGACTGGGGTTGGGGAAAATCTCAAGACAGAGCCTTTGAGAAGACCAGGAACCTGCTATGTTCCAATAAATTACTGGTATACTATGACCCATGTAAGTGGTTAGTGCTGGCCTGCGACGCCTCATCATATGGGGTCAGTTATGTGCTCCAGCAAGCCAATGTATCAGACAAACTCCAACCAGTTGCACATGCATCCAGAAGTCTGTCTAAGGCTGAAAGAGCCTATAGTATGGTAGAGAAAGAGGCTTTAGCATGTGTATATGGGGTTAGGAAAATGCACCAATATCTGTTTGAGCTTGAAACAGACCACAAGCCGCTCATTTCATTGTTTTGTGAGAGCAAAGGTATAAACACCAATGCCTCATCTCGCATCCAAAGATGGGTACTGACATTATCCACTTATGATTATGTCATCCACCACAGACCAGGCACTGAAAACTGTGCTGATGCGTTTAGCTGGCGATCATTGCCCACAACAGGGGGTGGAAATGCCGCAGCCTGCAGACTTGCTGCTGCTCATGGATGCCTTCGCGAGTGAGGGGTCACCCGTCACGGCTCGCCAAATTAGGACCTGGACCAGCCAGGATCCTGCATGGTCAAACGTAAAATGGTGTGTCCTAAATGGAAATTGGTCTGCCATTCCCAGGGAAATGCAGGATGAAATTAAGCATTATAGCCTCCGCAAAGATGAATTGTCTATTCAGTCTGATTGTCTGTTATGGGGTAATCGTGTTGTTATGCCAAAAAAAGGCAGGGAAACTTTTGTGCGAGAATTACACAGTACACATCCATGCATTGTCATGATGAAGGCCAATGCCAGGTCTCACGTTTGGTGGCCCGGCATTGACTTGGAGTTGGAGTCATACGTGCATCAGTGCAACACTTGCATGCAACTGAGTAACGCACCTGTGGAGGCTCCGCTGAGTCTGTGGTCATGGCCATCAAAAGCGTGGTCAAGGATCCACATATACTTTGCCGGCCCCTTTCTCGGCAAAATGTTTTTAGTGGTAGTGGACGCTTACTCCAAATGGATTGAATGCGTAATCATGTCATCCAGCACGTCCACAGCTACTATTGAAAGCCTCCGGTCTATGTTCGCCACCCATGGCCTGCCCGACGTCCTTATCAGCGACAATGGACCGTGTTTCACCAGTTAGGAGTTCCACGAGTTTATGACCCGTAATGGCATCAAGCATGTCAGGTCTGTCCCTTTCAAACCCGCGTCTAACGATTAAGTGGAGCGGGCTGTCCAAACCATTATGCAGAGCCTAAAATGTGTGACTTATGGCTCCCTACAGACCCACTTGTCCCGCATTCTGCTCAGTTAATGGACAAGACTCCACTCGCTCACCGGGGTCCCTCCTGTCGAGCTGTTAAAGAAGAGAGACCTCAAAACCAGGCTCTTCCTTGTACACCCGGATCTCAATTATCACGTCAAAACCAGAAGTCAACGGCAGCAATGGTACCACAATCGCATGACATTGCTGTTCATGACCCTGTGTTTGTCCTGAATTATGGTCATGGCCCAAAGTGGGTTGCTGGCACGGTTTTGGCCAAGGAGGGGAACAGGGTGTTGGTAGTCAAACTGTTAAATGGCCAAACGTGCAAGAGGCACATCGACCAAACCAAACGGCGATTCATAGATATTGTGTTCCTAACACAGATGAGACTGCACACAGGGAGGTTAAAGTAACAGTGACCTCAGTCTTTATTAAGACACTCCAGAGTGAGGAACAGGCCTTAGGGGCCGGCTTATATACAGTGCTCCCAAGGGATGCTGGGATCCCTTGGGACTTAAGGGGATGCGCTTCCTGGTGGTGGCACAGGTGAGTGCATGCTTTAAGATACACAACATCACCCCGCCCCCCTCCCCGCCGCCCAAAGTCAAAGTGAAAACTATTTACAAGGTGAGGCGGTTGGGAGCCTTTCTTTCCCTGGTGAACTGCCTCGGTACCAATATCTGTTCTGAGGTGTTGTTGGCCCTGCAGGGCTGCTGGGTGAGCCTGGCCTTGCTGGGCTGTTAGGTGTGATGGGTTCAATTTCCTGGTCCGGGGTGGTGTCGTTGATCCTTTGGGTCTGTGTTGTGGGCTCGAAAAAGGTGGTGTCTGCTGTGGGTTGTTCAGGGCAGTCTGTGAACCGCAGCCTCGTTTGGTGCTTTCTGCAAATTTGTCCATTGTCTAGTTTGACTACAAACACCTTACTCCCTTCTTTAACTATCACCGTGCCCACGATCCACTTGGGAACATGCCCATAGTTTAGCACATACACAGGGTCATTCAGATCAACTTCCCATGACACAGTGGTGCGACCATCATTTACATTTTGTTGCTGCTGCCTGCTCTCTACCTGATCATGCAGGTTGGGGTGAACCAGCGAGAGTCTGGTATTAAGTGTCCTTTTCATTAGTAGCTCAGCCGGGGGCACCCCTGTGAGCGAATGGGGTCTCGTGCGGTAGCTGAGCAGTACTCGGGACAGGCGGGTTTGGTGTGAGCCTTCTGTGACTCGTTTAAGGCTCTGTTTGATGGTTTTTCCTGTCCGCTCTGCCTGCCCATTGGAGGCTGGTTTAAATGAGGTGACATGTTTGATCCCATTGCGGGTTATGAATTCTTTAAATTTGCCACTGATGAAACATGGCCTGTTGTCACTGACCAGTATGTCAGGCAGGCCATGGGTGACAAACATGGCCCTCAGGCTTTCAATGGTGGCGGTGGCGCTGCTTACCAACATTATTTCACATTCAATCCATTTTGAAAAAGCATCCACCACCACCAGGAACATTTTACCGAGAAACGGGCCCGCATAGTCGACATGGACCCTTGACCATGGTCTGGAGGGCCAGGACCACAAACTTAGTGGTGCCTCTCTGGGCGCGTTGTTCAACTGAGCACATACTCTGCATTGCCGTACACAGGACTCTAAGTCAGAGTCGATACCGGGCCACCACACGTGCGATCTGGCTGTCGCTTTCATCATTACTATAACCGGGTGTGTACTGTGGAGATCCGAGATGAACATCTCTCTGCCCTTTTTGGTAGCACTACGCGGTTATCCCACAACAGGCAGTCTGCCTGAATGGACAGCTCGTCCTTTCACCGCTGGAATGGCTTGATTAGCTCTTACATTTCAACGGGGATGCTGGCCCAGCTCCCATGCAGTATACAGTTTTTTAGTAGGGACAGCAGAGGATCTTGGCTGGTCCAAGTCCTAATCTGGCAGGTTATGACAGGTAATTTATCATTTTCAAATGCTTCCATGACCATCAACAAGTCTGCGGGCTGCGCCATCATCAACAAGTTTGCAGGCTGCACCATTGCCACCCCCGTGGTGGGCAATGGTAGTCGACTGAGAGCATCCGCAAAGTTCTCAGTGCCTGGCCTGTGGCGGATGGTATAGTTATACGCTGATAGCGCGAGTACCCACCTTTGTATGCCAGCTGAGGCATTAGTATTTATCCCCTTGTTTTTAGCGAACGGGCATATGAGGGGCTTGTGATCAGTTTCCAGCTCAAATTTGAGGCCAAACAGGTACTGCTGCATTTTCTTTACCCCGAACACATACGCTAATGCCTCTTTCTCAATCATGCTGTCGGCCCTATCAGCCCGAGACAAACTCCTGGAGGCATAGGCGACAAGTTGCAACTTACCCGCAACGTTAGTTTGTTGTAATACACACCCGACTCTGTACGACGACGCTTCACATGCTAGCACAAGTCTTTTACATGGGTTATACAATACAAGCAGCTTGTTGGAGCATAAAATGTTTGTGGCTTTCTCAAAAGCAGTTACTTGGTTTTTTCCCCATACCCAGTTCTCACCTTTACGCAATAACACATGTAGGGACTCTAAGCGGGTGCTTCACCCCAGTAGGAAGTTACCAAAATAGTTGAGGAGTCCCAGGAACGACCGCAGCTCCGTGACGTTCTGTGGCCTGGGCGCATTCCTGATAGGCTCTGTCTTGGCGTCTGTGGGCTGAATGCCGTCCGCCGCGATCTTTCTCCTCAAAAACTCCACTTCTGTTGCCATGAAGATGCATTTCGACCTCTTCAGTCGCAGCCCTGCGCGATCCAGTCGCTGGAGGACCTCCTCCAGGTTTTGTATGTGTTCGACAGTGTCCCGACCCGTGACCAATATGTCGTCCTGAAAAACCACCGTGCGTGGTACTGACTTGAGTAGGCTCTCCATGTTTCTCTGGAAGATCGCTGCAGCCAACCGAATTCCAAACGGGTATCTGTTGTAGATAAACAGTCCCTTGTGCCTGTTGATGCAGGTGAGGCCCTTCGAAGACTTCTCCAGCTCCTGCGTCATGTAGGCCGAAGTCAGGTTGAGCTTGGTGAATGTCTTGTCTCCTGCCAGCATCGCAAATAGGTCGTCTGCCTTAGGAAGCGGGTATTGGTCCTGTAGCAAGAAACGATTAATAGTTACTTTATAATCGTCGCAAATCCTGACCATACCATCACTTTTGAGTACTGGAACAATTGGGCTGGCCCACTTGCTGAATTCCACTGGGGAGATGATGCCCTCACGTTGCAGCCTGTCCAGCTCGATTTCCACTCTCTCCATCATCATGTGAGGTACCGCTCGCGCCTTGTGGTGAATGGGTCGTGCCTCTGGGACCAAGTGGATCCGCACCTTTGCCCCGGAAAAGTTTCCAATGCCTGGCTCAAAAAGGGAAGGAAATTTGTTAAGAACCTGGGTACATGAGTCCTCATCGACATGTAATAGTGCTTGGATGTCATCCCAATTCCAGCGGATTTTGCCCAGCCAGCTCCTTCCAAGCAGTGTGGGGCCATCGCCCGAGACAATCCAGAGTGGCAGTTCGAGCACCGTGCCCTCGTAGGTGACCTTGACCATGGCGCTGCCCAGGACAGTGATGAGGTCTTTGGTGTATGTTCTCAGTTTCATGGGGCTCAGGGCTGGTCTGAATGCCTTGTTGCACCACATTCTCTCAAACATCTTTTTACTCATGATAGATTGGCTAGCGCCAGTGACCAGTTCCATGGCTACGGGTAAGCCATTCAATTTTACGTTTGGCATTATAGGTGGACAATTCGTCGAAAATGTGTGCACCCCGTATACTTCAGCATCTGCCTCCTCTCTCTGAGGCTTAAAATTGCTTTGATCCACCATGGACCGATCTTCCTCTGCCACATGGTGGTTAGCAGGTTTTGCAGAGCTTGCAGCTCGTTTGAAAGCTCGTTGGAGGTGCCCCATTGTTCCACAGCTTTTCAAACATATCCTTTGAAGCGGCATGATTAGGCCTAATGGAAGCCTTCACAACGCCAACAAGGTGTGAATTGCCTTGCATTCATCCTTTGTTGGGGACTCTGAGTCATTGGTGTCACCTGAGGCCTGCTGGCAGTTGCAGACTCGTGGGTTCTGCGCAGTACATTTCTGCTCGCAAACACAGTTCCAGTTAATTTATGAACATTGCTAGCACTTGTGTGCTGAGAGATTTGTTTGTTGTTATCACTGGTGGACATAAAAGCCTGTGCTATCGCAATGGTCTTACAGAGGGTCGGTGTCTCCACAGTCAAAAGTTTTCATGGGATGGTCTCGTGGCCAATGTCCAGTACAAAAAAGTCTCTGAGCATTTGCTCCAGATAGCCATCAAACTCACATTGTCCTGCAAGTCACCTTAGCTCGGCGACGTAACTCGCCACTTCCTGACCTTCAGATCGCTGGCACGTGTAGAACCGATACCTCGCCATCAGCACGCTCTCCCTCGGGTTAAGATGCTCCCGAACCTGTGTACACAGCTCCTCATACGAATTATCTGTGGGTTTCACCAGAGCCAGAAGATTCTTCATGAGGCTGTAGGTCGGTGCCCCCCAGACTGTGAGGAGGACCACTCTCCTTTTTGCAGCGCTTCCTTCTCCGTCCAGCTCGTTGGCTACAAAGTACTGGTCTAGCCGTTCGACATAGGCGCCCCAGTCCTCACCCTCCGAGAACTTCTTCAGGGTGCCCACAGTTTGTTGCATCTTTGCATTGGATTCGTATTCTCGTCGGCAGTTATTGTGTTCCTAACACAGATGAGGCTGCACACAGGGAGGTTAAAGTAACAGTGACCTCAGTATTTATTAATACACTCCAGAGTGAGGAACAGGCCTTAAGGGCCGGCTTATGTACAGTGCTCCCAAGGGATGCTGGGAGCCCTTGGGACTTCAGGGGATGAACTCCCTGGTGGCGGAGCATGGCAGTGCATGCTTTACAGATACACAACAATGAGCAGTCCTCCAGTCCTTTGGTACCATGCCTGAATCCAAAGAGGACTGGAAAATTATGGTCAAGGCCTCTGCTATTTCCTCTTTTGCTTTGCTCATCAGGCTGGGATGCATTTCATCTGGGCCTGGGGACTAACCCACCTTGAAAGCTGCTAAACCCCTTAATACGTTCTCTCTCACTATGTTTATTTCATCCAGAATTTCACACTTCTCCTCGATAGCACTATCTGCATTGCCCCTTTCCATTGTGAAAACAGACGCAAAGTAATTTTTAAGAACCATACATAGAAACATAGAAATTAGGTGCAGGAGCAGGCCATTCGGCCCTTCGAGCCTGCACCACCATTCAATAAGATCATGGCTGATCATTCAACCTCAGTACTCCTTTCCTGCTTTCTCTCCATGCCCCTTGATCCCTTTGGCCGTAAAGGCCATATCGAACTCCCTTTTGAATATATCTATTGAACTGGCCTCAACAACTTTCTGCGGTAGGGAATTCCACAGGTTAACCACTCGCTGAGTGAAGAAGTTTCTCTTCATCTCGGTCCTAAATGGCTTACCTCTTATTCTTAGACTGTAACCCCTGGTTCTGGAACTCCCCAGCAACGGGAACATTCTTCCTGCCTCTAACCTGTCCAATCCCGTCAGAATTTTATATGTTTCTATGAGATCCCCTCTTATTCTTCTAGACTCCAGTGGATACAAGCCCAGTTGATACAGTCTCTCCTTATATGTCAATCCTGCCATCCCGGGAATCAATCTGGTGAACCTTCGTTGTACTCCCTCAATAGCAAGAAAGTCCTTCCTCAGATTAGGAGACCAAAACTAAACACAATATTCCAGGTGTGGGCTCACCAAGGCTCTGTACAACTGTAGTAAGACCTCCCTGCTCCGATACTCAAATTCTCTAGCTATGAGGGCCAACATGCCATTTGCCGCCTTTACCGCCTGCAATACCTGCATGCCAAACTTCAATGACTGATGTACCATGACACCCAGGTCTCATTGTACCTCCCCTTTTCCTCATCTGTCACCATTCAGATAATATTCTGTCTTCCTGTTTTTGCCACCAAAGTGGATAACCTTACATTTATCCACATTATAATGCATCTGCTATGCATTTGCCCACTTATCTAACCTGCCCAAGTCACCCTGCAGCCTCTTAGCATCCTCCTCATAGCTCTCACCGCCACTCAGCTTAGTGTCATCTGCAAACTTGGAGATATTACATTCAATTCCTTCATCTAAATCATTGATGTATATTATAAATAGCTGGGGTCACAGCACTGAACCCTGTGGCGCCCCACTGGTCACTGCCTGCTATTCTGAAAAGGAGATAGAAACATAGAAACATAGAAAATAGGTGCAGGAGTAGACCATTCGGCCCTTCGAGCCTGCACCCCCATTCAATGAGTTCATGGCTGAACATGAAACTTCAGTACCCCATTCCTGCTTTTTCGCCATACCCCTTGATCCCCCTAGTAGTAAGGACTACATCTAACTCCTTTTTGAATATATTTAGTGAATTGGCCTCAACAACTTTCTGTGGTAGAGAATTCCACAGGTTCACCACTCTCTGGGTGAAGAGGTTTCTCCTCATCTCGGTCCTAAATGGCTTACTCCTTATCCTTAGACTGTGACCCCTTGTTCTGGACTTCCCCAACATTGGGAACATTGGGACCCGTTTATTCCGACTCTCTGCTTCCAGTCTGCCAACCAGTTCTCTATCCACATCAGTACATTACCCCCAATACCATGTGCTTTAATTTTGCACAGTAATCTCTTGTGTGGGACCTTGTCAAAAGCCTTTTGAAAGTCCAAATACACCACATCCATTGGTTCTCCCTTGTCCACTCTACTAGTTACATCCTCAAAAAATTTTAGGAGATTTGTCAAGCTTGATTTCCCTTTCATAAATCCATGCTGACTAGAATCGATCCTGTCACTGCTTTCCAAATGCGCTGCTATGTCATCTTTAATAATTGATTTCAACATTTTCCCCATCACCGATGTCAAGCTAACCGGTCTATAATTCCCTGCTTTCTCTCTCTCCTTTTTTAAAAAGTGGTGTGACATTAGCTACCTTCCAGTCCATAGGAACTGATCCAGAGTCAATAGAATGTTGGAAAATGATCACCAATGCGGCCACTATTTCTAGGGCCACTTCCTTAAGTACTCTGGAATGCAGCCTATCAGGACCTGGGGATTTATCGGTCTTCAATCCCATCAATTTCCATAACACAATTTCCTGACTAATAAGTATTTCCATCAGTTCCTCCTTTTCGCTGTACCCTCGAACCCCTAGTATTTCCAGAAGATTATTTGTGTCTTCCTTCGTGAAGACAGATCCAAAGTATTTGTTCAATTGGTCTGCCATTTCTTTGTTCCCCATTATAATTCACCTGATTCTGACTGCAAAGGACCTACGTTGATCTTCACTAATCTTTTTCTCTTCACATATCTATCAAAGCTTTTGCAGTCAGTTTTTATGCTCCCTGCAAGCTTCCTCTCATACTCTATTTTCCCCCTCCTAATTAAACCTTTTGTCCTCCTCTGCTGAATTCTAAATTTCTCCCAGTCCTCAGGTTTGCTGCTTTTTCTGGCCAATTTATATGCCTCTTCCTTGGATTTAACACTATCCCTAATTTCCCTTGTTAGCCACGATTGAGCTACCTTCCCCGTTTTATTTTTACTCCAGACAGGGGTGTAAAATTGTTGAAGTTCATCCATGTCATCTATAAATGTCTGCCATTGCCTATCCACTGTCAACCCTTTAAGTATCATTTGCCAATCTTTCCTAGCCAATTCACGTCTCATACCATCGACGTTACCTTTCCTTAATTTCAGGACCCTAGTCTCTGAATTAACACTGTCACTCTCCATCTTAATAAAGAATTCTACCATATTATGGTCATTCTTCCCCAAGGGGTCTCGCACAACAAGACTGCTAATTAGTTCTTTCTCATTACACAACACCCAGTCTAGGATGGCCAGCTCTCTAGTTGGTACCTCGACATATTGGCCTAAAAAGCTATCCCTAATACACTCCAGGAAATCCTTCTCCACCGCATTGCTACCAGCTTGGTTAGCCCAATCTATATGTCGATTAAAGTCTCCCACGATAACTGCTGTACCTTTATTGCACGCATCCCTAATTTCCTGTTTGATGCCATCCCCAACCTCGCTACTACTGTTTGGTGGTCTATACACAACTCCCACTAGTGTTTTCTGCCCTTTGGTATTTCGCAGCTCTACCCATACAGATTCCACATCATCCAAGCTCATGCCCTTTCTTACTATTGCGTTAATTTCCTCTTGAACCAGCAACGCTACCCCACCTCCTTTTCCTTTCTGTCTATCCTTCCTGAATGTTGAATACCCCTGGAATTTGAGTTCCCAGCCTTGGTCACCCTGGAGCCATGTCTTCGTAATGCCAATTGATTCATAATCGTTAATAGCTGCCTGCACAGTTTATTCATCCACCTTATTCCGAATACTCCTCGCATTTAGCACTCTTTTTAGCACTCTTTGTCCCTTTAGAATTTTGCTGTAATGTGGCCCTTTTTGATTTTTGCCTTGGGTTTCTCTGCCCTCCACTTTTACTACTCTCCTTTCTATCTTTTGCTTTTGCCCCCATTTTATTTCCCTCTGTCTCCCTGCATAAGTTCCCACATTTCCTGCCTCCAATCACAGATTACCCTCATGGTCTCTAATAGGCCCTACCCTTTCTTTCGTTATCCTCTTGCTCTTAATATATTTATAGAACATCTTTGGGTTTTCTTTGATTTTATTTGCCAAGAACTTTTCATGCTCTCTCTTAGCATTCCTAATATCCTTTTTAATTTCACCTCTGAACTTTCTATGGGCTAGACTTTCCACTTTTGTGCAGATTGCCCAAAAATGGGCCTTATTTCCAGCGTTGGCGTTACATATGGATTTTGAGATCGCCGGATTATCGCACATTTTCAAAACCCCAACTTTCCGTTTTATAAAATGGGCATTACCACGAGCGATCTGAAATGGGCGTTAGCGTTAAATTGTTTTGACCTTCTGCCGTAAAGTGCCGGCGTCCATGGCAACGGTCGTTTGCCGCATTTCAGGAGGTCCGGGGTTATCATTACATGCGCAGAAGAGGAGAGAGAGAGAGGGAGCAGTGAAGAACTGAAAATGTGTGTGGGTGTGTTGTTGTGGGAGGCAGGAGGGAGATTTACCAGCAGCAAAAAGACTGCTGAGCACAAAGGATGTTGTTGCCATCGAGTTTTTGTCGAAAAAATAACATGTAAAATGGAAGGGATGGAGGAGGTGACACAGCACGCTGTGAAGACTGAGGATGCTGGCAAAAGTAGTGAGGTGGGAGAGGAACAATTGGGAGGACACAAATGAGTGAGAAGATTCTCCGACGAGGCAAATGCCTCCCTCCTGCAGGAGGTGGAGTCACGCTGTGGTCAATTGACCCAGAGTGGGTGTGGGAAGCCCATCCCAGTGGTCTGCCAGAGGATATGGGCTGACATAGCCGAATTGGTCTCGTCGGCGACCAATGAGGTGCGTGAGGGCAACCAGTGCCGCAAGCGTTGGAACGACCTTGTCGGATCCGCCAGAGTAAGTATTACATTTGTTCTCATGTAATTATATATTTATATAATTTGATTTGTAAGTGTAATGATTGATTAAAATCAGATGTGATGTCTTTCATTTATACCGGAATATTTTACTCAAAGCCCGCGTTTACGGTATACGTCTTTAGGTAAAGAATGACAATTATCATAATAATCACGATTACATCTGTCGGTTATGTGTTGTATCAGTCTCTGTGACACTACCTAGCAATGAGCTCACACAATGACCATGTCGTGCTGGTGTTACCTTTTATAGAAGAAACTTTCGAAGAATAGAGCCAAGAAGAGGCGAACGTGTGGCGGGTCACCTGTCATCAGCGAGCTCACTGACATCGAGGAGCGGGTGCTGGCACTAGTGAGGAGCCACCCCCGGTCGGCCATGCAAGCAGCTGCAGAACCTGATGTGATGCCACGTGAGTAAAGTATACACCATTGCGTGATGTAAAGTCAATAAATGCCACACCCACTCATGTCCGACCAATAATATATGATAGATGATTGATAAAAGTGTTTATCTAAATAATGATGGCCTCATGAGAATCATTGCAATGCAGAATTTGGTCACGGTCATGAAATGTGATGTCTGTGATGATCTTTATATCGGTGGTGCTTTTGTCGTGCATATGCTGTGCGTAGATTTGGAATCACCTTGTGAACCTAGCACCCCTTCTTCTCTAATAACCTTATTTATGTTTTGTAGCTCAGCCAGCAGCGTGGCCACATGCAACACCACCGAGGCCAGAAGCTGGGGACACCGATGACATCTAGTGCTCCTGCAGCCATTCCCTCCTCCACCGTGGAGGTACTGGGCCCAAGCACGTTGCCGCAGGCCACCCAAGGTGTTTCCAGGATGGCGCCGACCATGTGGAGGTTGGTTCGGCGCAGCAGGTCTGCTCCACAAGCGGCAGATCTGAGCGGGGACATGATACAATTGTCCAGGAGGAGTGTTAACATAGCTCAGCAGATCCTACAGACAATGGGAGGTATATCCCAACAGACAGCCAGCATATCCGCCACCATGAGCGAGTACGTGCCATGGATAGCGGACGTCCTGGAGGTGATAGCCAGGAACACTGGTGGCAGAGGCCTCCCAGTGGTCCCGGAGCGCAGCACTGGACCCCAGGGTGCCGCACCCCCATTGCCAACAACACATGAGAGCCAGGAGCAAGATCTTGCTTCTGGCTTGGAGCACGTACCCACCTCTGGACCGTCCTTTCCCATATCCGTCCAACCAACAGTACTGCCAGCATCCCCCCCAATGAAGCAGTGCGTGAGGAGCTCCTCGGCCAGGCAGCTTGAAGTCAGGAGGGGAAGGGGTAGAGGTGGGGAGGAGAAGCGTGGTGGAGGTGGGTTGGGGCGGGGGGAAGGAAAGTGAGGTGTTTTGGTCACTGTATTTTAGTGTTGTTGTTGCTATTTTGTTGGGAGGTTTGGGGGGTAGGGCATTGGAGGGCACCTTGTTTTTTTGCATTTGTGTTCTATCTTTATGAAGTGTTGTTGAAAATGTTAAACATTTAATGAATGATATAAATGTAATAAATTTGTTGTGGGGTGGGGTGTTTTTTACAGTTATAATTATGGTTTCATACAAATGTTCTCATTGAATGTTTTTTATTTCACATAACCTTGTTGTGCATTTTCTCAGATAACTGCACCGTTACACACTGGTGATTCCTTAACATGAAAGGGGATAATTAAACTTAATTTGAATCAACTGAAACTTTAACTGTCACCAAGATAATGCACACCATTCATGTATGAGCTGCAGACACAGCAGTCTTGCAGCTTTGTAAATACCACCAAAGTTATTTCAAGCAAAGCGTTCATTTATGAGCTGCTGACTTAAGAATTTTGCAGCTCTGTAGCCACCATGGGCTCTTTCCTGCAGTCTAGAGGGGGGCAGGGGCACAGTTTCATCGTCAGCCTGATTGGCTGGCCCAAGGTCAGCATCCACCTCCTTGTCCTCCTCTTCCTCTCTCTCCTGAGATGGACCGGCAGTCCCTTCTGCCAATTCTTGTCCCCTCCTGAAAGCCAAGTTGTGCAGCATGCAACAGAACACCACAGATTGAGCTACCTGTTCAGGGTGGTATGGTAGCTCGCCTCCTGAGTGGTCCAGGCATCTAAAGCGCTGCTAAAGCACTCCAATGGTAGTCTCAACAATATTGCGTGTCACTCTGTGGCTCTCATTGTATCGCTTCTCGGCTTCTATCTGGGTGTTATGCAGGGGGGTCATCAGCCAGGTGGCGAGGCCATATCCTTTATCATCAAATATTCAGCATTGACTTTGTGGCTGGTAAATATGTCAGATATAGCACTCTCACGCAGGATGTGAGCATCATGGACGCTGCCTGGAAATTTTGCATTTACTGCCATTATAATTTGCTGGTGCTCGACAACGAGTTGCATATTCAGGGAGTAGAATCTCTGCATCCTGAAAAGAGTAGGAGTAAATGGGTACTTTTCAGAATGGCAGGCAGTGACTAGTGGGGTACCGCAAGGTTCTGTGCTGGGGCCCCAGCTGTTTACATTGTACATTAATGATTTAGACGAGCGGATTAAATGTAGTATCTCCAAATTTGCGGATGACACTAAGTTGGGTGGCAGTGTGAGCTGCGAGGAGGATGCTATGAGGCTGCAGAGTGACTTGGATAGGTTAGGTGAGTGGGCAAATGCATGGCAGATGAAGTATAATGTGGATAAATGTGAGATTGTCCACTTTGGTTGTAAAAACAGAAAGACAGACTATTATCTGAATGGTGACAGATTAGGAAAAGGGGAAGTGCAACGAGACCTGGGTGTCATGGTACATCAGTCTTTGAAGGTTGGTATGCAGGTACAGCAGGTGGGTAAGAAGGCAAATGGCATGTTGGCCTTCATAGCGAGGGGATTTGAGTACAGGGGCAGGGAGGTGTTGCTACAGTCGTACAGGGCCTTGGTGAGGCCACACCTGGAGTATTGTGTACAGTTTTGGTCTCCTAACTTGAGGAAGGACATTCTTGCTATTGAGGGAGTGCAGTGAAGGTTCACCAGACTGATTCCCAGGATGGCGGGACTGACATATCAAGAAAGACTGGATCAACTGGGCTTGTATTCACTGGAGTTCAGAAGAATGAGAGGGAATCTCATAGAAACGTTTAAAATTCTGACGGGTTTAGACAGGTTAGATGCAGAAAGAATGTTCCCAATGTTGGGGAAGTCCAGAACCAGGGGTCACAGTCTGAGGATAAGGGGTAAGCCATTTAGGACCGAGATGAGGAGAAACTTCTTCACCCAGAGAGTGGTGAACCTGTGGAATTCTCTACCACAGAAAGTTGTTGAGGCCAATCCACTAAATATATTCAAAAAGGAGTTAGATGTAGTCCTTACTACTAGGGGGATCAAGGGGTATGGCGAGAAAGCAGGAATGGAGTACTGAAGTTGCATGTTCAGCCATGAACTCATTGAATGGGGGTGCAGGCTCGAAGGGCCGAATGGCCTACTCCTGCACTTATTTTCTATGCTTCTATGTTTCTATGGCGATGTGCATACAGTCTATTGCTTCCTGCACCTTGGGGAAGTTTGCATCTCTGGAGAATTCTAGAGCCCTTTCAGTCTGTGCTTCCCTGATCATAGGGAAACTGATAAAGTCCATCCTGCATGCATAAAGGGCTTCAGTGACCTGTCGAATGCAGCAATGTGTGGTATGATGAGATGTAGCACAAATGTCGCCAGCTGAGGCCTGAAAGGAACCCGATGCGTAGAAGGCAAGTGCCGCAGTGACCTTGATCTCGACGGACAGTGCGGTCCTGATGGTGCTGGCAGGCTGCACATCTCCCCTGATGAGCTGGCATATCTCAATTAACCTCTTTCCGGAAGCGAAGTCTCCTAAGGCACGTGTTATTGAACAAGTTCCGGTAAGACCGCTTCGCCCTGTAAATACATGGGGTGTAAGGTCTCGTCCTCCTCAGCAATCTGGCACATCTTTGATTGGGCACATAATGCTGTTGAATATACCTTCTGCCATTTCTTGTCTGCAGCATGTGTGTAGTCATCAAGACAGGCTGAGAAATTACTGGCCCCATTACAATAACTATCAGTAGTGTACCTATTGTTCACAAACAATAAATTTACCTACTAAGACACTTAAAATAAATTCAAATCGTCCACAGTATGATGAGAATCGTCCACAGTATGAGAAGATGTTTGTTCAGATGTTCAAATCACCTTAAAACAGAGTACATCAAAACTCCCTGAAGTTGAAGCAGTCTTTTACATGAACTGACCTCCGATTTACAATATGGCGTCCATACCGCTGGGTTTAGTTCAGGTTTTTTTCGGCGAGTGATATTTTCGGCGATATGTGAGCGAGGTGCCGAAAGTAACACTCGGCAATATTATGAGCGCAAGTTTCGGCCATTCTGAACTTGACGGCAAAAAAAGTGGGTGGGTGGTGTTATCAAATCTCAGCTTTAATTGCATGCCCAAAGTAATGCTCGGCGATATAATCGCCGTTGGTTTCGCCCCTTCCAACCTTTACGCCAAAAAAAAGTGGGCAAGCGGTATTATTATTTCTCGCTGTTAATTACATGCCGAAAGTAATACTGGGTGATAAGTGAGTGATAAGTGGGTGTTAGTTTTCATTTTGTGCCTAAATCTGGGCGCTATACCTCGTCTCATTTATGTATGTGCGGGCTAACGGTATTGTGCAGCCGCTGACTCAGCAGAGAGAAGGCAGGTACAGCATGGGAGCTTGCTGAGCCAAAATCCGGGCCTACCTCAGACTCCACTCCAAACCACCCATCGGCGACGACTCGGATGTCAGTGCCTTCTGCAGCCTCGACCTGGACCTTTCCTCCCCCCAACCCTCGACGACCTCCTTCTCCGACGTCGATGTCATCCAAGCTGCTCCACCCGATCCCTGACCCTCGACGGCGCCCGGTGAGCTAGGTCAGCATCTGGCCAGGCGTTCGGGTCCCCAGCGGCGTTCAGGCCTCTCCAGCGGCGACCAGGCATTTGGGCCCCCAATAGCGTCCAGACCGCTCCCCAGCGACGACCAGATCCCCTCCAGCAGCAACAGCTATGCCTCTCCTCCACGATGGCATTTGGGCCTCCTCCTCTTCCACAACAGCGGCTGGCCTTTCTCCCTCCTTCAGAGACGACCGGGCCTCTACTTTTCCACAGTACTCCAGGTGTGGTCCAACCAGGGCTTTGTACAGCTGCAGAAGGCTGGCAGCACCCATGGAACAATACCAAAGGAAGAACTTACTATTAACTTTCATTTTAAACTTTTAAACAACTTGGGAAACTTTTCAACAACTTGGGAAAACTTTTAAAACTTCGGGAGTAACTTTTAAAACTTCTGGAGAAACTTTTAAACAACGCGGAGGAACTTACAAGAGTTATTTTCTTTTAAAAATTTTTACTAAGGAATTGAATACTGTACCCCAATCTAACTAGAAAATAGTTTGGTGTGTTTTATTAGAATCATTTTCAGTCATTTGAAAGCGGGTTACTCACGACGAGCAGGTGAGGCTCCGACCAGGCGACCGGGACATCACCCCGACCTCCTGCGGCGGGCCTACTTCCCTCCAGCAGCGGGCCAAGATCCCTCCAGTGACGGGCCTTCATCCCTCCAGCGGCGATCAGGCCTCTTCTACTGGTGACCATCACAGCTATGACTCTTCCACCCTCCCACTCCTTGCTGCTCTCCCACTCGGAACACCAGTGGATAACTGACCTTCCTAATGCCTGCCCCCAACCAAGCCTTGGACCACCTACCATCAAGGACGCTACTCGTCGCCAAGCTCACGGCCAACATCTTGCCGTAGGCAATTAGGCTCATACAGCAGTGCCTGGTCTCCAGTCGCCTTGGACCCCCTTGCCATTGAACCAAGACCTTGCTCAGCTAAGCCCATGTGGTGGCCGGTGTGCAACGGCCACCCCACGTTAAAAGAACTCATGCACAGACATCTTCCACTCCGTTAACACTCTGGAATGTCAGGACCCTCATGGACAACACCAACAGCGACAGGCCGGAACGCCGCACTGCCGTAGTTGCCCGGGAACTTAGACACTTTGACATCGACATCCCCGCCCTAAGTAAGATCCGGCTGGCAGGGGAAGGCTAGCTCAAGGAACAAGGAGGAGGTTACACCTTTTTCTGGAAAGGGAAACCAAAGGAAGAACGCCGCCTTCACGGAGTCGGCTTCGCCATCAAAAATGAGCTGGTCGACTGCCTCAAAGACTACCCCTGCGGGGTTAACGAATGCCTCATGACTCTTTGACTCACTCTATCCCGGAACCACTGTGCCACAGTCATTAGTGCGTACGCCCCAACAATCGATGCGACAGATGAGACCAAAGAGGGTTTTTACTCCAACCTTGAAAATTCCCTGTCCCGCGTCCCCGCGGGCGACAAATTAATCTTCCTCTGTGACTTTAATGCCAGGGTCGGCAAAGACACAGCCCTCTGGGGAGGCGTGATTGGCAGAGAGGGGGTAGGGAAAGCCAACTCCAACGCACCCTACTCCTGACAAAATGTATAGAACATGAACTTCTCATCACCAACACCTTGTTCCGCCAGATGGACAAATACAAGGCATCGTGGCAACACCCTCACTCCAAACACTGCCACCTGCTCGACTATGTCATCGTCTGAGCCAGGGATTGCAAGGATGTGCGCATCACCCGAGCCATGACAGGAGCCGATGACTGCTGGACGGACCATCGCCTAATCCGATCCATCATCGACATCAACATAGTCCCAAAGCGAAGGGGACAGCAGAAGCAGTGCTGCAAAAAAGTCAATGACGGGGCACTTAAAGACCCAACTAATGAAAGCCCTATACAGCCAGCGCCTCACAGCTAACCTGGTGTGCTTTGATGACCCTGAGATGCAGAATGCCCACAGTGCTTGGTCTGCCCTCCAGACCTCTATAACCAGTGCCTGTGAAGAGACACTTGGTCACTTAACCAGAAAACACCAGGACTGATTTGATGAGAATGATCACGAGATCCAAGAACTAATAGATCGCAAGCGCAGAGCATTTATGAGCCTTAAGCAACAACCCAACTCTGGAGCAGCAAAGCAACATCACAGGCGGCTCAAGGCAGAGGTGGATGGAGAAAGCACAGGAGATACAACAACTGGCCGACAGCCATGATTTGTGAGGATTCTTCATCGCAGTCAAGGCCACCTATGGTTGAAACATGCAAGGCCCCACCCCACTGCTGGCCAAGAACGGTGAAACACTCATCAAGGACACCGAGACAGTCAGGGCTCGCTGGAAGAAGCACTTCAAAGATCTCCTCAATCGAGACTCTGCCTTTGACTCGAGTGTTCTCGACTCCATTCCACAGCATGCGACCTGCCACCACCTCAGTGAAACCCCAACACTGCACGAGGTAGGGAAAGCCATGACAGCTCAAGAACAACAAGGCTACGGGAGCGGATGGAATCCATGCTGAGGCACTAAAGTATGGTGGGGAGGCGCTGTTGACACTGATACATGTCCTCATCTCGCTCATCTGGAGGGAGGAGAGCATGCCGGGAGATCTCAGAGATGCAGTGATCATCACCATCTTTAAAAAAAGGGGACAAGTCTGACTGTGGCAACTACAGAGGAATCTCCCTGCTATCTGCCACTAGGAAAGTTGCCGCTAGAGTCCTCCTCAACCGTCTTCTCCCTGTGGCCGAGGAGCTCCTCCCGGAGTCACAGTTCAGATTTCGTTCCCTACGGGGCACAACAGACATGATCTTTGCAGCGCGACAGCTGCAGGACAAATGCAGGGAGCAGCGCCATTCCTTATACATGGCATTCTTCGACCCTACAAAAGCCTTTGACACTGTCAACCGTGAGGGTCGATGGAGCATCCTCCTCCGTTTTGGATGTCCCCAAAAGTCCGTAAATATCCTTCGCCTGCTCCACGATGACATGCAGGCAGTGATCCTTACCAACAGATCCATTACAGACCCAATCCATGTCCGGATCGGGGTCAAACAGGGCTGCGTCATCGCTCCAACCCTCATCTCAATCTTTCTCGCCGCCATGCTCCACCTCACAGTCAACAAGCTGGAGTGGAACTAAACTACAGAACCAGTGGGAACCTGTTCAACCTTCGCCGTCTCCAGGCCAGGTCCAAGACCACCCCAACCTCTGTCATTGAGCTGCAGTATGCGGATGATGCCTGCGTCTGCGCACATTCAGAGGCTGAACTCCAGGATATAGTCGACGTATTAACTGAGGCATACAAAAGCATGGGCCTTACGCTAAACATCCGTAAGACAAAGGTCCGCCACAAGCCTGTCCTCGCTGCACAGCATTGCCCCCCAGTCATCAAGATCCACGGCACGGCCCTGGACAACGTGGACCATTTCCCATACCTTGGGAGCCTTTTATTAACAAAAGCAGACATTGATGAGGCGATTCAACACCGCCTCCAGTGCGCCAGCGCAGCCTTCGGCCGCCTGAGGAAAAGAGTGTTCGAAGACCAGGCCCTCAAATCTACCACCAAGATCAGGGCTGTAGCAATACCTGCCCTCTTGTATGGCTCAGAGGCATGGACCATGTACAGTAGACACCTCAAGTCACTGGAGAAATACCATCAACGCTGCCTTCGCAAGATCCTACAAATCTCCTGGGAGGACAGACGCACCAACATTAGCGTCCTCGATCAGGCCAACATAAGGACATAAGAAATAGGAACAGGAGTAGGCCATACGGCCCCTTGAGCATGCTCCGCCATTCAATAAGATCATGGCTGATCTGATCATGGACTCAGCTCCACTTCCCCGCCCGCTCCCCATAACCCCTTATCCCTTTATCGTTTAAGAAACTGTCTATTTCTGTCATAAATTTATTCAATGTCCCAGCTTCCACAGCTCTCTGAGGCAGCGAATTCCACAGATTTACAACCCTCAGAGAAGAAATTTCTCATCTCAGTTTTAAATGGGTGGCCCCTTATTCTAAAATCATGCCCCCTAGTTCTAGTCTCCCCCGTCAGTGGAAATAACCTCTCTGCATCCACCTTGTTAAGCCCCCTCATGAACTTATACATTGCGATAAGATCACCTCTCGTTCTTCTGAATTCCAACGAGTAGAGACCCAACCTACTCAACCTTTCCTCATAATTCAACCCCCTCATCTCCAGAATCAACCTAGTGAACCTTCTTTGAGTTGCCTCCAAAGTAAGTATATCCTTTCGTAAATATGGAAACCAAAACATCCCCAGCATTGAAGCACTGACCACACTTGATCAGCGCCGTTGGGCAGGCCACATAGTTCACATGCCAGACACGAGACTCCCAAAGCAAGCGCTCTACTCGGAACTCCTTCATGGCAAACGAGCCAAGGATGGACAGAGGAAACATTACACAGACACCCTCAAAGCCTCCCTGATAAAGTGCGGCAAACCCACTGACACCTTGGAGTCCCTAGCCAAAGACCGCCCTGAGTGGAGGAAGTGCATCGGGGAGGGCGCTGAGCACCTCGAGTCTCATCGCCGAGTGCATGCAGAAAACAAGCGCAGTCAGCGGAAGGAATGCACAGCAAACCTGTCCCACCCTCCCTTACCCTCAACGACTGTCTGTCCCACCTGTGACAGGGAATGTGGCTCTCGTATTGGACTGTTCAGCCACCTAAGGACTCATTCTAAGAGTGGAAGCAAATCTTCCTCAATTCCGAGGGACTGCCTATGATGATGATGACCTCATCTTAGCGTTAAAATAAACGTTAAATGGACGGTATCAATGCAAAAAAAGTGGAACGTCGAGCCCTATATTCCTCCAGAGATTCTACAACATTTAGCCGTCGATATATGACATAAGCTTCTCTTTTTTTCTTTATCCTCCCTTGTAAGTCCCTAGACATCCAGGGGACTCTAGAATGGTTATTCTCACCCTTTTTCTTTAAGGGCACATGTTTAGCCTGAGCCCTCTGGATCTCCTCCTTGAATGCCCCCCACTGTTCCAACACTGATTTACCTTCAAGTAGCTGTTTCCAGTCCACTGTGGCCAAATCACTCCTCAACTTAGCAAAGTTAGCTTTTCCCCAATTTGTGACACTTATTCCTGGTCTATCCTTGTCCTTATCCATAACTACCTTGAATCTGACTGAATTATGATCACTGGCACCCAAGTGCTCTCCTACTAATATCCCTTCCACCTGCCCAATTTCATTCCCCAAAACTAAATCCAGAACCGCCCCTCCCATGTTAGGCTTGTTACATACTGACTAAAAAAGTTCTCTTGAATGCATTTTAGGAATTCTGCACCCTCTATACCCTTCACACTATATTTTTCCCAGTCAATATTAGGATAGTTGAAATCCCCTACTATTACTGCCCTCTGGTTTTTGGACTTCACAGATATTTGCCTACTTCTATCTTTCTCCCACTGTTTGCCCAGCATGTGATCGCCCCTTTTTTATTTTTCAATTCGACCCAAATGGCCTCATTTGATGATCCCTCCAACATATCGTCCCTCTTTACTGCTGTAATAGTTTCTTTAATCAATACCCCCTTTTTATCCCCCTCTCTGTCCTGTCTAAAAATCCTGTAACCAGGAATATTGAGCTACCAAACCTGCCCCTCTTTCAGCCATCTTTCTGTAATGGCTATAATGTCATACTCCCAAGTGTCTACCTGTGCTCTCAGCTCATCTGCCTTATTCGCTATACTCCTTGCATTGAAGTATATACCATTTAGCACAGGAAGACCTCCTTGATTACTACTTACTAACCGTGTTTCCTCTGTCTTACAGATTCACTTTCTACATTCTTGCTTTCCAATTTCAGCTTTACTTCTTTGTTCTCAGGTTCCCATCCACCTGCCAAGCTAGTTTAAACTCTCCCCAACAGCACTAGCAAAACTCCCCGTGAGGATATTGGTCCCAGTACTGTTGAGGTGCAACCCTTCCGGTTTGTACAGGTCCCATCTCCCCCAAAAGCAGTCCCAATGCTTCAAGAATTTAAAGCCCTCCCTCCAACACTAACTCTCCAGCCATGCATTCATCCTCTCTATCCTTCTATTCTTGTACTCATTAGCACGTGGCACTGGTAGTAACCCAGAGATTACTACCTTTGAGGTCCTACCCTATAATTTTTCTCCTAGCTCCCTAAATTCTGTCTACAGGACCTCATCCCTCTTTCTACCTATGTCATTGGTCCCGATATGGACCACGACCTCTGGCTGTTCACCCTCTCCCCCCAGAATGCCTTGCATCCGCTCTGACATCCTTGACCCTGGCACCAGGGAGGCACCATACCATCTTGGAATCACGTCAATGGCTGCAGAAATGCCTCTCTATTCCCATCACTATTGAATCCCCTATCACTACAGCTCTTTTATTCTTTGTCCCTCCCCCTATGCAGCTGCGTCACTCATGCTGCGTTGGACATGGCTCTGGCTGCACTCCCCAGAGGCACCATCGCTCTCACCGGTGCTCAGAAGAGAATATCGGTTGGAAAGCGAGATGGACTCAGGGGGGGACTCCTGCACTACCTGCCTAGCATTCTTCCTCCATCTGGAGGTCACCCATTTTCCCTCTACCTGCATGCCTTTAAGCTGCAGGGTGACCACCTTAAAAAATGTGCTATCCACGTAGCTCTCAGCCTTGCGGCTGCACCGTAGTGACTCCAGCCGCTGCTCAAGCTCTGAAACGCGGAGCTCGAGTAGTTGAAGCTGGAGACACCTCCCGCACACATTGTTGTCTAGGCTGCGTGAAGCATCCAGGACTTCCCACATGCCGCAGGACATGCGCTCCACAGGACTGAGCTGCCCTGCCATCCCTCTAATTAGACTTAACTGTTATAAAACCAGCCAATCACTTACCTGCCCGGACGAGGGCTGTGAGCGGGCAGAGGTGGGAAACGCAGTTTGGAGCTCAATCCGAAATCAGCGGGGCACAGGGGAGTAATGTACTCGGCAGCGGGAGGCCCGGAGGCCGGCAAGGAGCGGGAGGCCCAGAGGTCGGCAAGGAGCAATTTAGAAAACCATGTGTGCTAATGTGTTAGTATGTGTGTGTGGTGATGTGTTTGTGTGTGTGTGTGCATGGTAATGTGTTAGTGTGTGTATGTGGCTTTGTTTGTGTGTGTTTGCTTGATGAGGACAGAGTGATGCCCTCCATGAGGAATAGTCTGCTGACACTATCTAGGCTCAACACATGAAGATAATGGGATTGCATCTGATGCCTGTGGAACCGCATCCCAGTCCACTCGGTGCCTTTATATATGCACATATATGTACAGTTGTATATGTAAATGTGCATACATATTTATGTAAAAGAAATCCAGTAAAGTCACAAAAATGTGACATACTATGATAGCATTCAAAAAGAACAGAAGAATCTATTTCCAGAGAAGAGAAGCAACAATCTTCAGTGAGATTAACAGATACATGATGTGATTCTATATTCTGTAGGATTGCAGCACAAGTTCATCTGTACCTAAGGGGCATCATTATGTACTCGGTTACTCATGCTTGGTGTGCTTTTGCTCACAGACGTGGCACTAAAGCGCAGGGAAAGGCAAACTGTTTTGTGCACAGAAATGCAAATTTAAAAAAATACATAAATGTATGAAAACTATCTGAATTAAATTGAAAAATTGTTCTCGCAATCTCAATCTAACACCCTACGGACACTGGTTCACTGCAGAAATATTGACCTTCTTTTATCACTTCTGATGTGGTACAGTAAAAGTTGAAGGAGCAAGAAATGGATGTGTTACTGGGTAAAGCTTAATGATGCTTCTGTGAGGGTTTGAGTTAACACTACATTCTGGAGCCTCGTTGATGGCTTAGCAGATACCTGCACTGACCAATCTGGCTCTAAACCATTCAGAGCCAACAGGTTTGCTCTATGGCCTGTGTTGAGTTAGTTGGCTTAAGCTGGGCTTCAGCATTATGGATTATGCCTGGATTATGGAGAGGGAGAATATTCAACCGGGGCTCTCGTTCCTGACCGTTAACCAGTAACCTCTGCTGGAATGCAAGTGTGTGTGAATATCTGTGAGGACACGATCAGGAGAGTGCCCAGAGTCAAATAGCTTGCCAACACCCACTGAGAATTCCCTGCTTTTCTTCAAAGATGTTGTGAGATTTTGAACACCTACCTGAACTACAAGAGCAGTCAGGCAGGCTTTTAGTTTAATATGTAATTGTAGGCATGCAGTGCCTGACTTTCTGTCCATTTAAGTGAATGGCTGGAAAATCAGATCCTGTAGGTCTACCACTTCCTAGCATGCACTCCCTACAAATATTGGTCTGAAAGAGCTCTAAGCAAATTTGGCCTTAATGTCTCATTGAAAGTATAGCAGCTCTAACAATGCAGCACTCCCTCACTTATATTCAGTTCTGGAGTAGAACTTGAGCCCACAACCTTCTGACTCAGAAACAATCGAGAAAGACTTGCTTCCACTCTAAAAATGAGTTCTTAGGTGACTGAACAGTCGAATACGAGAACCACAGTCCCTGTCATAGGTGGGACAGACAGTCGTTGAGGGAAGGCGTGGGTGGGACTGGTTTGCCGCACGCTCTTTCCGCTATCTGCACTTGGTTTCTCCATGTTCTTGGCGATGAGACGCGAGGTGCTCAGCACCCTCCCGGATACACTTCCTCCACTTAGGGCAGTCTTTGCCAGGGACTCCCAGGTGTCGGTGGGGATGTTGCACTTTATCAAGGAGGCTTTGAGGGTGTCCTTGGAATTTTTCCTCTGCCCACCTTTGGCTCGTTTGCCGTGAAGGAGTTCCGAGTAGAGCGCTTGCTTTGGGAGTCTTGTGTCAGGCATGCGAACAATGTGGCCTGCTCAGCGGAACTGAGCAAGTGTGGTCAGTGCTTAAATGCTGGGGATGTTGGCCTGGTCGAGGACGCTAACGTTGGTGCGTCTGTCCTTCCAGGGGATTTGTAGGATCTTGCGGAGACATCGTTGGTGGTATTTCTCCAGCAACTTGAGGTGCCTACTGTGCATGGTCCACATCTCTGAGCCATACAGGAGGGAGGTTATTACTACAGCCCTGTAGACCATGAGCTTGGTGGCAGATTTGAGGGCCTGGTCTTCGAACACTCTTTTCCTCAGGCGGCCAAAGGCTGCACTGGCGCACTGGAGGCGGTGTTGAATCTCGTCGTCAATGTCTGCCCTTGTTGATAAGAGGCTCCCGAGGTATGGGAAATGGTCCATAAGCAGCTGAGTACTACTTAACACTTGATTGATAGATGACTTTCTAGATTAGGTGGCTATGGATTGTCTTGCAGTCTGGTCTGAAATAGTGTTTTTCTCTGGAGTGAATGTATGTGCAGACCACCCTGTAACATACATCACTGGAGCAGCTGAAGAGGAAAATACAAATGCAAAATGTTGATCTCAGTGAGGCAAAAAAATCTTTCCTGTTTTCTCCTCCTTTCATTGACGGCACTGGTGCTGAAGTGAGCAAAGTCGTAATTATGAAAAATGCTGTACCGGTAATACCAACAAATCTGATTTATTTTTAAAAATCATCATGAACAAACAATATTGAGCGATCCCTCGGTACCAAGAGCACATGAAAAAAAAATGGGCATGTTTAGGACTTATCTGGCTGCCTCTGAGACAGGAATGGAAATTTTACAATTCTATCCCAAACCAGCACTCAAATATTTAAAATGCATTTTGAATAATCATAACAGGACGTGTTTTGTTCCAAACCTCAGAGCAGTACATATGGCCAATAGTGTTCTGAGTTTGCATTCAACTGAATTGAGACGTTTCTGCGCCCTCAACCACTCTCCATTATACATAGTCATTGAAGGTGGTTCATCCTAAAATGTCCAGTCCAAGATGCTGCCAGCAATAGACTAGAAAGAAAGACTGCCTTTGGAGAAAGATGTAGTGAGAAACCACGGACACGAAATTAAACATTTTAAAGTGGATTATTTTCCAGGTTGCCACACAATGGAGATATTATCATACAAATAATAGAGTAGGATGCTAATTGATTGACCTCCGTGTTGGGGTGGATTCTGTCTTCACCACTTCAACAAAGATCACTTAACAGAGATAAGCAACAGAGAGTTTGGATATTTATTCTTCTCCCTAATCCAGGCCACTGGGCCAATTGTAATGACCTCATTGTTGCCTTGGCTGAGACTAACTAACATCACATAGACTGGCGATTAAGTCTAGGACCTTCCCATTGCATTTACCCCCAAACCATCAAAGGAGCTTTCTATAACAATAAGAACAATGTGGGAGAGATATGAACAAATATATAAATTACAACGAGCTATACTCAACTCATGGGTTTCGGTCTCAGCTGATTCTTGAACTCAAAAGGCTTCACTCAGTAATTAGTTAATTCTCGAGGGCACCAAATGAGATACAAGCCCTGTTCGTTGTAGGAAATTAGCACAATTATATTATATTGAGGTTACTTCTGTAATTCTGTATGGAACTGAGAACACACACATATATATATAATATATATTATATGGTATCAGCAGATGCAAAGCAGATATTGGGGGGTATATTTTGCATGGAAAGTTGAAGAGAAATTATTTTACTAAACTGTAATTATCAATCAATGATCATTACTAAAATACTTTTTCTTCAACTTTACAGACAGAAGAAAATGTATTGCATCATGTTCAACCCTCCAATCATTTCTTAGTCAATGAGCAAATACCAAAATAACAATGACATTCCAGGCAAAACATTAGCAGCCAGAGTTTTAATTGGTCTTTTTCATTTGATTCTGCATGAATTATATCTGCCTTCTGCCTGGGGAATTGGGAGAATTTAATTTCTTCGTTAATAAATAGGATTCTTAACATAAACTGTTTGTATATATATATTTAGATCATTCAGAACTGGTTTTATCTGTATACACCCAGGGAAGACCACAGTTGAAAACTGATGCTGTAAATAAAACTATTTTTAGGCAAGGCTTATCTCAATGAAATCACTTCATCTTTAAACCTTTAAAATCTAAACATAGTTTTTACAATACGACAGAGGACCTCCATTTGATATGATAAAGTTGCTAAGCCCTAATTTTAACACATTTTAATTTCAGAAAGACCTGTATGGGCTCAGAATCTTAGCTAAACAGTCGGGCAGAGCTTTGTCATTGATCTCCTGGGTAAATCCATTCGGAATCATAGGCCAAAATTGATGGCGTTACCGCCCACTGCCACCGACTGCCGCCCATTGTCGCCGACATTCCTCTGGTCGAACCGCCCAGTGCCACTTTCGTCCTGACCTGGAGGGGAGAGCCGCCGGGAAGCGCCCGCCGACGTCAGCGGATGGCCGATGTGCGTAAGTAGACTCACGCACGCCATATTCATGTGGACGGGAGTCGGTTGGAGTCGGTGGCAGGACGGCGGTGGACCACTGAGTGCAAGCAGCTCTGTCCTCAACGGTAAGTGTGAAGATGCTGTAAAAAAAGGTTAGTGAAGTTTATTTCAATTATTTCTTTACAGGTACTTACCTGAATTGGGTCCCCTGAAGGTCGTCAGATGTTTTTTTTAATGCTTTTTATTTTTAGTTCTTCAACCGTGGGCCCGACACCATCCTTGGCGGCACTTGGGCAGCAAGCGCCTTTGCCGCCGAGAATGAGCGCTCCCACCGGCTGCCGCCCAGATTGGCGGCATACGTCGCAGATTTGCCACCCGCCAACCTTCGAGGAACCTGGGTGATGAAAACCATACAGAACAGAAGCTCCCAAGTTTGAATTCTTGTCTGTAATACATTAACTGGAGCAACAGTTGAGGCGCTACAATTGGCCTCAATGCTTTTGGTTTGGGGAATGAATGATTTATCAGGGTCCCTGCTCCTAATTGCTATCCAGTGACCTATGCTGAAAGGTTTTCCTTTGTGGGTGACAACAGGGTTACATGTGAAGCTCTCTGCAGTTGAATCGCCTACTGATTTTCACTGTCTAGGCTCATGCTTGAAGAATGGTTTCTTGGAGCAGGGCAGGCACCTAAGGAACCAAATCCAGCAAGACTTAGAAGAGGAGAGAAAACTGGGAGGAAATCAAGTAGTGTGACACCCACACTAAAATTTCTGCTTGTTATCTTAGCAAGAATACCTTGTAGCACATTTTAGCACAGGTTAGACACTATTGTGACTGTCATTAGCATGATTTTAAAGCAGGCCTGAAGTGATGCAAGAGTTCACTTTGAACTATTCACTGTTCTCCAGACAGTCATTGATTTTAATGACGTGATATCCATGCATGCAAGTCTTTTTAATAGTGTGCTGTATAGATATAAATTGTACAATATAATGCACCCTGCACAAAGCTGGTGAGGGAATCCAGAACAAAAGGGCAAAATCTTAAAATTAGAGCTAGGTCATTCAGGAGTGAAATCAAGAAGCACTTTTTCATAGAAAGGGTGGTGCAAATCAGGAATTCTCTCACTCCAGAAGGCTGTGAAGCTGGGTCAATTGATATTTTTAAGACTGTGATAGTACAGATTTTTACTAGATAAGGGTATCAAGGGATATGGATCAAAGGCACAGATCAGCCACGATCTGATTGAATGTCAGAGCAGGCTTGAGGGGTTGCATGGCTTACTCATGTTCCTATATTACTAAAAGCACGTATTGGGAATTCGGATGTAGAGAGCCATTAATTTAAATGGCTAGAAAGTTTTTATGTGCTGCAAATGAGGCGCGCTAACCGCCACTTCGAAAATGCTGAAACTTGCTCGCATCGCGCTAGGAACATTAAATTTAAATATTTACAACCATAGTTGTTGCACGATTAAGAATAAATTTGTAAGCAACAAAAATAAATTATGCCAGAGTCACTTTGAATAATTGCATAAATGGGAGTATTAATGAAAAATTCCCTCCCGATGTCCTCCACGGCCCGCAATCACTTCCCCAACCCCTCACCCAATGTCCTTCTCGGGACCCCAGAATCTTCTGCCCTCCTCTCTCAATTTCTCCCTGCTTCTCCATCGATATCCCCTCCAAACCCCAATCTCTCTCTCTCTCTCTCTCTCTCTCTCTCTCTCTCTCTCTCTCTCTCTCTCCCTCCTCCCTGCTCTCCTATTGCAGGCTGGTGCCGAAGGTCTAATGCCTGAGCTAGCCAACTTCTCAATTTGGCTGCTGCAACTGGTAAATGAATTTTAAAAATGATAATCATGTCCTGCCATTAAATTCGGCAGGATCTGAGGGAAACCTGTTGTTCCAGACCGCAAACTTACACCCAAACCCTGCTCCCTCGTCATTAATAGCGGGGCCTTTGTGTCTCACACACAATCCTGACCTGGACATTATATCACTGTTCCTTTATTGTTGTTGGGTCAAAATCCTGGAACTCCCTACCTCACAACAATGTGGGAACAACACCACATGGACTGCATCGGTTCAAGAATGTCCACCACCACCTGCTCAAGGGCAATAGATGCTGACCTTGCCAGCGATGCCCACTTCCCGAAGAATTATAATAAAAAGAACACTGACAATCAAATTCCAAGTAATGATTACAAAATAATCAACTGCTTCCAGTCAACGGAAGCACATATCGGAAAATGGTGTGTGCATCCTTCATGATGTTCTGGATAGTTGAGAGGGAATGACAGGTTTAGAGTGAGACCCTTGTTCTGACTACTATCAGTGTTCAGTAGCTGCCGGACCCTCAGCTATATTGGCTTTAATCTTTGGCAGAGATTTACATTTCTGTCATTGTCACCATAGAAGCTGACAACAGTAACTTGTATTTATATAGCAACTTTATCATCACAAGGCGTTTCACAGGAGTATTATGAGATAAAATATTTGACACCGAGCTGCATAAGGAGAAATTAGGGCAGGTGACCAAAAGCTTGGTCAAAGAGGTAGGTTTTAAGGAGCATCTTGAAGGAGGAAAGAGAGGTAGAGAGGCAGAATGGTTTCGGCAGGGAGCATCAGAGCTTGGGGCCGAGGCAACAAAAGACACGGCCACCAATGATTATAATCAGACAGCAGAGAAGGAGTCCATTCAGCCCATCATGTATGTGCCAGCTCCTTGCCAGAGCTATCCAAAAACGAATCCTGCTGCTCTACTCTCTCTCTGTCCTGTATCATTATTCAAATATTTGTACAGTTTTTCTTAAAAGATGCAATGATCTCTGCCTCAAGCCATTCCCTGTCGCAAAGCATTTCATGTTCCAACAGAACCTCTGTGCAAATAAATTTATTTTAACAAATATGAAGAAATGCTTGGAAAAAATAGGACTATTTTTGTTAGAACAGAGAAGATTAAATTTGCTTTGACAGAGATGTTTTCAAATAATGAAGTGATGGGACAGTGTAGGTAGAAAGAGGCAGGTTTCCAGTGATTGGTGGGGGTGGGGGGGATGGAGTTCTAGAGCAAGGGAACACAAGGGGCCAAAAATTGTGGCCTTGCCGGGTGTGTACGAAGTGCGCAGCATCGGGCGAGGCATCGCAAATGAGCATGCGCCGAGAACCAGCTTTTCCAATCTGCCAAAATTTCTTTAGACAGATCCTACGAGAGATTGGGCTATTTACCTAACTCTTGCCCAGCGAATGTCCTTCAAACGCTTACGACTGGTAAAGGCAGGCGTTTAGCTTACTTTTACCAGTGTAAGAGTTTTAAAACATAGAAAAATGTAATTTAATCATTCATTTTTATCTTAAAAACCCTGTCCATTAAGGTAAATTTATTATTAACCCGATTAAAACACATTAAAATATACATATATTTTTCTAAAACAATTAATTACATTCAATTTCAATTAATTTTAAATATGTGAGATATATTTTTTATTTACTGTGCTGTGTTTCTTGTTTTAGGGGGGGTTTTCTCATTGATAGTAAATGAGCTTGTACAACCCTCTTCTCAATCTTTCTCGTCACCATGCTCCACCTCACAGTTAACAAGCTCCCCGCTGGAGTGGAACTAAACTACAGAACCAGTGGGAACCTGTTCAACCTGCGCCGTCTCCAGGCCAGGTCCAAGACCACCCCAACCTCTGTCGTCAAGCTATAGTACGCGGACGATGCCTGCGTCTGCTCACACACAAAGGCTGAACTCCAGGATATAGTTGACGTATTTACTGAGGCGCACGAAAGCATGGGCCTTACGCTAAAAATCCATAAGACAAAGGTCCTCCACCAACCTGTCCTCACCGCACAGCACTCCCCCCCGCAGACATCAAGATCCACGGCACGGCCCTGGACACCGTGGACCACTACCCATATCTCAGGAGCCTCCTATCAACAAGGGCAGGCATCGATGACGAGATCCAACACTGCCTCCAGTGTGCCAGTGCCGCCTTCGGCTGCCTGAGGAAAAGAGTGTTTGAAGACCAGGCCCTCAAAACTGCCATCAAGCTCATGGTCTACAGGGCTGTAGTAATACCCGCCCTCCTGTATGGCTCAGAAACATGGACCATGTATAGTAGACACCTCAAGTTGCTGGAGAAATATCACCAACGATGTCTCCTCAAGATCCTACAAATCCCCTGGGAGGTCAAGTGCACCAACATCCTCGTCCAGGCCAACATCCCCAGCATTGAAGCATTGACCACACTTGATCAGCTCTGCTGGGCAGGCCACATTGTTCGCATACCAGACATTAGACTCCCAAAGCAAGTGCTCTACTCAGAACTCCTTCATGGCAAATGAGTCAAAGGTGGGCAGCGGAATCGCTACAAGGACACCCTCAAAGCCTCCCTGATAAAGTGCGACATCCCCACTGATAGCTGGGAGTCCCTGGCCCAAGACCACCCTAAGTGGAGGAAGTGCATCCGAGAGGGTGCAGAAATCAAGCGCAGGCAGCGGAAAGCATGTGCGGCAAACCAGTCCCACCCACCCACCTCATCCCTCAACGACTATCTGTTCCGCCTGTGACAGAGCCTGTGGCTCTCATATTCAGCCACCAAAGAACTCACTTCAGGAGTGGAAGCAAGTCTTCCTCGATTCCGAGGGACTACCTATGATGATGATGATGACAATAGAGTTCCCATTATTATCAATGAGAATACTACCTAGTGATTGGTAGTCCCGGCTGCGTAGCGAATGAAGGATTTCGACCGGAATCCTACCTTCCTCCAGGACCAACAGGTATTTTTGTAGACTTTTTTCGGGTTGGAGGCATTCATTCGAATTAAGCCTCCGACCGCAATTTTCGGCCCAAGGTTTCGACAAAGGATTGTGAGGCTGTGGAATGCAACATTTAAGGATAGATGGTTTAAGTAAAGGGGAATAAAGTGACTAATGAGGTTTATAATCCAACTGTCAACCTATATTGGTTTATGTTTGAAAAACAATAGCATCTCAAGTTTTCTATACCAAATCCCATGATTTTTAAGAGTTTATCTCCTGATTTATGAGGCGATGACGTTGGCAATACTGGGAATGTGCCCACATTTTCCTGATATTCGCACATGATGGGTATGGCTCCTTATGGTGAGTCGGCTCTGATACTTAAAAAAAAAAAGAAACATTGACTCATAGGACTTTTTTAATGTTCATTTTATATTTTAAAAGTATGTAAGAGGAAATATTAAGAGGCTTAGCAGCTTTTAAAGTGGATAAATCCCCAGGCCTAGATGAAATGTATCCCAGGCTGTTAAGAGAAGCAAGAGAGGAAATAGCAGAGGCTCTGACCATCATTTTCCAATCCTCTCTGGCTACAGGTGTGGACTGGAGGACTGCTAATGTTGTACCTTGGTCATAAAAAGGGAGAAAGGGATAGACAGAATAATTACAGGCCAGTCAGCCTAACCTCGGTGGTGGGAAAATTATTGGAAAAAATTCGGAAGGACAGGATAAATCTTCATTTGGAAAGACATGGATTAATCAAGGACAGTCAGCATCGATTTGTCAAAGGAAGGTCATGTCTGACTAACTTGATTGAATTTTTCAAGGAGGTAACCAGGAGGTTAGTGAGGGCAGTGTGTATGATGTAGTGTATATGGATTTTTAGCAAAGCTTTTGATAAGGCTCCACATAGTAGACTGCTCACGAAAGTAATAGCCCATGGGATCCAGGGCAAAGTGGCAAGTTGGATACAAAATTGGCTCAGAGACAGGAAGCAAAGTGTAATGGTTGATGGATGTTTTTGTGACTGAAAGACGGGGTTCCGCAGGGCTCAGTGTTGGGTCCCTTGCTTTTTGTGGTATATTTCAATGACTTAGACTTAAATGTTGGGGGTATGATTAAGAAGTTTGCAGATGACACTAAAATAGGCTGTGTGGTTGATAATGAGGAAGAAAGCTGCGGACTGCAGGAAGATATCAATATACTGGTCAGGTGGGCAGAACAGTGGCAAATGGAATTCAATCTGGATAAGTGTGAGTTAATGCATTTAAGGAGGTCTAACAAGCCAAGGGAATACACATTAAATGATACGACACTGAAAAGTGTAGAGGAACAAAGGGACCTTGTGATGCAGGTCCACAGATCCCTGAAGGTAGCAGGCCAGGTAGATCAGGTGGTTAAGAAGGCATATAGAATACTTGCCTTTATTAGTTGAGGCATGGAATACAAGATCAAGGAGGTTATGCTTGAACTGTATAAAACACTGGTTAGGCCGCAGCTGGAGTACTGTGTGCAGTTCTAGTCACCACATTACAGGAAAGATGTGATTGCAGTGGAAAGGGTGCTGAGGAGATTTACAAGAATGTTGCCTGGACTGGAGAATTTTGGCTATGAGGAAAGATTGGAGATGCTGGATCTGTTTTCTTTGGAACAGAGGAGGCTAAGAGGAGACCTGATTGAGGTGTATAAGACTCTAAGGGACCTGGATAGAGTGGATTGGAAGGACCTGTTTCCCTTGGCAGAGGGATCAACAACCAGGGTGCATAGATTTAAAGTAATTGGGGGGAGGTTTAGAGATGATATGAGGGGAAATATCTTCACCTAGAACTCATTGTGGGGGTCTGGAACTCATTGCCTGAAAGGGTGGTATAGACAGGAACCCTCAGCACATTTAAAAGATACTTGGATGTGCACTTAAAGTGCCGTAACCTACAAGGCTACGGACCAAGAACTGGAAAGTGGGATTAGGCTGGATAGCTCTTGGTCGGCCAGCGCAGACACGATGGGCCGAAATGGCCTCCTTCTGTGCTGTAAATTTCTATGATTCTATGAATAGCAACAGGGCAGAATTGCCCTCGTTATCTTCTGATTACAAGCTCTGCTGTGTATATTGGAATTATCTTTTTGATCACAGTCTTATAATCTGGCTACAACTCTCGGGGAATGTTGCAGACGTTGCTTTACTGTAAGGACAACTGATATTAAAGTTCCAAGGAAAATGGTGTAATTATACACAAAATGCTTAATTCCCACCTTAATGGCTCAAAGAGTAAATGTGGCATGTGATGTGACACTGAATGATACAGAAAGAAAAAAAATTGCACCGCTATAGCACCTTTCATGTTCTTCGAATTTTCCGAAGCACTTTACAGCCAGTGAATTACTTTTGAAGTATAGTTTAGTAAACAAATGCAGCAGCTAATTTGCACATAGCAAAGTCCCACAAACAATAATGAGATGAATTACCAGTTTCATCATCATAGGCAGTCCCTTGGAATCGAGGAAGACTTGCTTCCACTCTAAAAATGAGTCCTTAGGTGGCTGAACAGTCCAATACGAGAACCACAGTCCTTGTCACAGGTGGGACAGATAGTCGTTGAGGGAAAGGGTGGGTGGGATTGGTTTGCCGCACGCTCTTTCCACTGCCTGCGCTTGGTTTCTCTGTGCTCAAGGTGCTCAGTGCCCTCTGAGATGCACTTCCTCTACTTAGGGCAGTCTTTGCCAGGGACTCCCAGGTGTCGATGGGGATGCTGCACTTTATCAGGGAGACTTTGAGGGTGTCCTTGTAACGTTTCCTCTGCCCACCTTTGGCTCAACAAGATCCATGGCGCGGCCCTGAACAATGTGGACCATTTCCCATACCTTGGGAACCTCCTATCAACAAGAGCAGACATTGACGACGAGATTCAACACTGCCTCCAGTGCGCCAGTGCAACCTTCGGCTGCCTGAGGAAAAGAGTGTTTGAAGGCCAGGTCCTCAAATCTGCCACCAAGCTCATGGTCTACAGGGCTGTAGTAATACCCGCCCTCCTGTGTGGCTCAGAGACATGGACCATGTACAGTAAACACCTCAAGTCACTGGAGAAATACCATCAACGATGCCTCCGCAAGATCCTGCAAATCCCCTGGGAGGACAGACGCACCAACGTTAGTGTTCTCGGTGACCAGTTTATCTGTTTATTGAGTGATAAGATTTGGCCAGGGCACTGAGAGAACTCTCCTGGTGTCCTTTAAATAATGCCACAGGATCTTTTACATCCAATTGAGAGAGCAGACGGTGCCTTGGTTTAACGTCTCGTCTAACAGATGGCACCTCTGACAATGCAGCCGAGATCAACCAAAGTCCTGGAGCAAGGCTTGAACCCATAACCTTCTAATTCAGAGACAAGAACACTGCTACTGAGTCAAGGTTGTATACAGACTGGGGAGATGCTAGGTGAGATCCTTGGTTTGTGCTGAGTTAACTGATCTTACCCAGAGTGCTAGTAGAGGTCCAATTGTCTTCACTGTCCGAGGCTTGGCAGGGAAAAACTCTTAGCTACTGTCTGGTCACCTTTGCTGAGTACGTGCTTCAGTAGATGCTGGCTGAAGACTGGATCACAGCTTCCCTGATGGATTAGTGAATAAATAGCATGGTACTAGTGGTGTGTGTTATTAAATTCAATACGAAACAAACTACAAAAGCCGGTCAAGCTTCAAAGCACATGCTCTGTATTCATACACAGTATGAAACCACTTAAAAAAAATTAAGCCCAAATGATAGGATGGTTGGAGTTTAAAGCAAAAAGAAGTCACATTCCTTGATTTCAAGCAACTTAAACAAATGTCAGCTGAAGTGCCAGCTTGGCTCTTTTGGTAGCACTCCTGCCTGTGAGTCAGAAGCTTGTGGGTTCAAGCCCTACTCCATGGCTTGAGCACTTAACCTTGGCTGACACTTCAGTGTGATACTGATATTAAATGGATGCTTCGTCTGCTTGTTCAGGTGGATGGATGTAAAAGATCTCTTGGTACTATTTATAGAAGAGTAGTGCATTTTCCTGGTATCCTGGCCAACATTCCTTCCTCAATCAACAGCACCAAACACTGAATTGCCTAGAAGTTGGCTTGCATCGGCAATAATCTCTGAACTGGGAAAAGGCAGGCCCGAGGCCCACCCAATATTGGGCCCCATTTACATGTGACCGTTGAGCTGCAGACACTTGTTGGACATCCCCAGGCAGTTTGCCGGTGAAGAGAAGTTCAATTTCGGCCAGCTGTGTCACCGGCAGCACCTCAAACAGGCATTAGGCTCCCTATTTACATATGCAAAGGACCGAGCACCATTTTCAGGCATGGACCCTGGACGCCTCTTTTTCTGTCTGCCAATACGCCGGATGGTGCATTTCTAGCACATAATGAGCATGTGCTCACTGCCCACTAAAGTAGGTGCTTAGGTGCCCATTTTGTGCCTGAAAAATAGACACAGCTCTATCTAATTTCTCGGCCATTTCTGCTATTCATCTCATTTGCTGTTTGGGGACCTTGCTATGCACAATTCATTGCCTGGTTTGCCTGCATACAAGTTCAGCAGTTGTGAAGTACTTTGTGAGGTTTTGAGGCTGTGATAAGGAGCTCTATAAATGTAAGTTTCTGTTTTCAAGTTCTTGTCTACTGAGGACATTACTTCAGGTATCAAGGTAGGATTTGTTTTTAAATACGAGTACTGGATGTTGCAATGCTAAGGTTTGCTTTTTTGCCCTTTACGTCACTGCACCAGTTTTTAAAAGGAAAAATTTGGAGCAAGTGACAATTTCCACTGTCCCTTCCTTTGAATTAACATATTGCACAAGCCATGAGCCATTGTCAACCATATGGGTGTTCGGTTACAGTGAGTACTGGTGAGAGGCCAGGTAAACACATTGAAAAACCTGATGGTGCTGACTTACCCTTCCCACAATACATGTTATTCAGGCAATTTAAGATAGTAATCTCGACTGATTTAATATAGTAGTTGCTTGTTCTCAATGTAAATGGACGTTTTTAGAAGGAGCCACTGACTTTTTTATCTGATTGTTTAAATACTTTCCTGTACATGTTGGGAGTTGTAGTCTCATTGTAGATTCAGGGTAGATTTAAGAAAGCACCTCTATTTGGATAGCATTTCATCATGTTTCTCAAACATTGTAAACACCACAGACAAAGAATTGCTTTGACTGCCATGAGTGTGGCTCCCAAAGCCAGCACTCTACTTGGAACTCCTACACGGAAAGTGAGCCCCAGGTGGGCAGAGGAAACGTTGCAAGGACACCCTCAAAGCCTCCTTGATAAAGTGCAACATCCCCACCGACACCTGGAATCCCTGGCCCAAGACCACCCTGAGTGGAGGAAGAACATCCGGGAGGGCACTGAGCACCTCGAGTCTCGTCGCCGATAGCATGCAGAGAAAGGGCGCAGGCAGCGGAAGGAGCGTGCGGCAAACCAGTTCCACCCATCCTTTCCTCCAAAGACTGTCTGTCCCACCTGTGACAGAGACAGTAATTCCCGTATTGGACTGTACAGTCATCTGAGAACTCACTTTTAGAGTGGAAGCAAGTCTTCCTTGATTTCGAGGGACTGCCTCTGATGATGATATATAAGCAGCTGACAAGTTATTTGCACACAGTAAAATCGATGAACATGTCGGCCCAGAAATTCCGGCTTCCCTGCGTCCGTACGGAGTGTGCATCCCCAGGAAGGCATCGCAAAAGCCAGTTTTCAGCACACAATGCGCATGCGCTGAAAACCGACGTTTCCGATCTGTCAAGGTCCAGATCCTCCGCATCTCGGGAGCGAGGACATTTGCATGGGCAAGATTGCAGTATTTACCCATATCTTGCCCAGCAAATGTCCTCCAAACTCTTGCACCTGATAAAAGCAGGCGCATAGCCTACCTTTATAGGCGTAAGAGTTTTAAAACACACTTAAAACATAAAAAATAAAATTTAAAAAACGCATTTTATTTTTAAAAACCCTGCCCATTTATGTTAAATTTATTTTAAACCATAATTAAAAAAACTTTTTAAAAACTCAGAAAAACATTTTTTCTCTAAGATATTTATTAACTTTAATTTCAAGTCATTTTAATTATGTAAGGTGTGGTTTTTATTTTTTATTTGGTGTTATTGTGTTTGGGTTTTATCTCTCAATTAATAGCAACGAGAACTCATAGATATGGAGTTCCCATTGCTATTAATTGAGAATACTTTACCTGATTGGTTGAGCAGTCACACGTGAGAACCTGGAGGACGGGAGCGCGCTTCGCAGCGCGGGAAGAGAAGACCTCCCCACCGGAATTCCACGCTCCTCCGGGACCACCAGGTACTTTCGGAAAAATTCTCCGGTCGAAGGCTCCAACTGGAATTTCAGGGCCGTTATTTTTTTTTGCTGATGTTGGTCGATGGAGGAATATTGATTAGGACACCAGGGCCTTGGTTTAAGCTCAAAAGAACAGTACCTCTGACAATGTAACACTCTCATTACGATATGTTAACAACAACAACTTAAATTTTTATAGAGCCTTTAATGTAGAAAAACATCTAAAGAGATTTCAGAGGTGTAATCATTCCAATAATGGACACCAAGCCAAAGAAGGAGATATTAGGAGGTGTGACCAAATACCTGGTATAAAAGGTGGGTTTTGAAGAAGTCTTAAAGGAGGAGGGAGGTGCAGAGATGGAAAGGTTTAAAGATGGAATTCCAGAATATGGAGCTTAGATGGCTAAAGGCACAGCCGCCAATGGTGGGTCGAAGGGAGGGGCTGTGCACAAGAGCCCAGAGTCTGAAGGAGGTTACAGATATAGGGAGGGGCAATCAATTGATGTAAATACGAGAATGACAATTTTAAATTGGAAGGGTTAGGTGACCGGGAGCCAATGTAGAACATCAGGACAGGAATGATGTGTGGGTGACACTTGGTAGGGGATAAGATATGGGCAGCAACATATTTGGTTGAGCTGCCATTTACAGTGCATGGAGGTTGGGAGATTGGCTAGAAATGCATAGGATGTGGATTTCAGCAGCAAATGGGTTGTGGTAAAGGTGAAGACTGGTGATTTTACAGAGGGGGCAATCAATGTTCCCCCTCATTTTCTTTTGGGTACATGGACCCTTTAGCGGGCTGCGCGGCCCATTCAAATCTACCATTGAGAAGCCAGCAAGTGGCCAGCACGGGATCTCCAGACAGCCGCATGGCTGCTCAGCTTAGCGGGAACATTGGTGGCAATCTATGTCATGGAAAAGATGGGGAGTTCAGCACGTGGTTGCAAACAGTCCAGTTCAACCTGATAGTGGCTGGAGCGGGGGGGGGGTAGAATCGATGGCAATGGTATGGAGTTTGTAGCGGGGATGATAGTCTAACCAATGTTTTAACTGGAGGAATTTGTGACTCATCCAACATTGGGTGGGGACAAGCAATGGAGCGGTTGAGAGAGGTGCTGGAGGGGTTGAGAGAGGTGTCATCAGTGTGTATATGGAAGCTGCCCACTTGTCTTTGGATGATGTTGCCAAGAGGCAGCATGTAAATAAAGAAGTGGAGGGGCCAAGGATAAATCCTTACGTGCCTCCACAGGTAAAGATATGGGGGCAAGAGGCAAAGCCATTGTTGAAGATGTTCTGGCTACAGTCAGATAAGTAAGAGTAGAACCAAACAAGGCTAATTTCACTGAGCTAGACAATGGAGAGACGTTGAAGAAGGATGGTGTGATCAATTGAGTCAAAGATTGCAGAGAGGTCACAGAGGATGAGGAGGGAAAATGCCCACAGTCACAGTCACAGAGGTTTTCAGTCCAGATTATGTACTCAAATCCTGGAATGAGACTTGAACCCATAATCTTCTGACTCAGAGGCAAATATGCTATCAACTAAGTCAGCTGGCACTTGAAATTGTTTGTGCCTACATCCACATTTTTCATCATGTACAGTAGATAGCATCAAGCTCATACAGTAAATTAGTTTAATATTAATCAAAACTGAAGGCATATCTTTAATTCTCTTCCTTTTTTACATTTTTGTATTTTTTAAATATGCATTGAGTTCCTTTCTTCTGGGACACTCTCCAATGTCTCACCCAAGTGGCCATGCTATATATGTGAGGTAGGTAGTAAATGTCAATGGTCCAGAAATTCCAGCCTCCCAGATTCGTACAGAATGTGTACGGACCCGGGAAGGCATCACAAAAGCCAGTTTTCAATGCACAATGCGCATGCGCTGAAAACCGGCTTTTCCGATCTGTCAAGCTGGAGCTTGACAGAGCTTCCGTATCTCGGCAGCCAGGACATTTGCATGGGCAAGATTGCGATATTTACCCATATCTTGCCCAGCAAATGTCCTGAAAACTCTTGTGCCTGATAAAAGCAGGCGCATAGCCTACTTTTACAGGTGTAAGAATTTAAAACTAAAATGATAAAAATTCATTTTATTGTTAAAAACCCTCCCCACTACAGTAAATTTATTTTAAACCATAATTTAAAAAACTTTTTTTTTAAATCGGAAAAATATATATTTTTTATAATACATAAATAACTTTAATTTAAATTAATAAAAATATGTGGTGTATTTTTTTCTATTTTTTATTAGTGTTTTGGGTGTTTGGGGGGGAGGGGTTCTCATTCATAATAATGGGAACTCCAACTTACGGAGTTCCCATTATTGTGAATCAGAACATACTTTACCTTGATTGGCTGCGCAGAGCCACGTGACTGCAGCTCCAGCCCTGCACACGTCTTGACGTGCACGCGCTGCGACGCGCAGTCAGTGGAGGCCTCAGGACCGGGATCTCGCGTGGGCGCAGCAGCTTCAGGTATGTACGCTTCTTTTTTAAGTTTTTCCCTCGATCGCCCGCGGGAAGCTGCCAACCAGGATTTCTGGGCCAATATGTTACTCATGAGGGGCATCCTAGCTGAGCCCAATCCTGCCTTGACCACATCAACATATACCTGCACTGAAAGCAAGGGTTTCTGTGTAACAATGAACGGGAACCCTAGCTTGTAGTACCCTAGTGCTGACTGGTTAAAATCAGCTAACTCAGCGCACACCACGGATTAAACCTGTTATCTTCCTGGTCTGAATAGTTCAACCACTCAGTGCCTTCAGCAACTGAAGAAGTCTTAATTAACCCCCGATGTAAATTTATTTTGATATTAAAAAAACAATTTTAACATAATTTTAAATCAATGTTTCTGGAGTCGTTACATTAAAACAGAAATAAAATTAGAAACAAATTCTGTGACAAATAGACAAAATCACGTTGACTTGATACAACAGTGTTTTTGAAAATTTTACAGCAGGATATTTAGAGTATTGTTCTTACAGCCATAGACCTATTTAGATCCAGCTAAATGACAGGGATGTATAAATAATAGGCAAGAAGGAATAAGCCCATTATGACTTCAGCTCTGTCAAAGAGTACACACAACAAGATCAGCTTGCCCAGTTTGTTTTGTCATTGCTATACGTATTAAAATGGACCTAACCCTTGTGATCCTTTTTGTAGGTCAAGTACTGATATATATGCAGTATGTATACATGCAATGTGTTCAGTACTCCCACCTGCCCATTATCATTATGTCGCTTTTCCAGATTATATGACCGAAAGAATTGCATTTTTGATTTAGAAGAAGCTAAAATCACTGAATGCCTATGTGGCACAGAGGTCACACAATGATTGTCAATCACTGCAGTCTGAAATGCCAGTTTGCCTTGCTGGGCTGAATAAGCAGGACATCTGATGTGGAACGAACAATTCTCATCAGTTTTACTGTGCTTTATGATGGGTAAAATCAATGTGCAAACTTTGGAAGTCATTAACTATTAGCTAGTGCAAGACAAGTATAATTCTCCAGAAGAAAGAATGCAGCAGTCAGTCACTCGAGTAACAAACTGATATCTTGCATATAGCAGCTTTTCTATGTGTGCAGTGTATTCAGAGAGCTGTTAACGTCAGAAAATAAAGCGGCTAATCTCCAGGAATCGGGTAATTGTTCTGGTGGAGCAAGCTAGCTCCTTTTTCCTGAGTTACCGTAGGCAACAGATGTTTGCTGATTAGGATCTCTAGGTACTAAGGCAGCAATAAACTTGTACAATTAACTAGAGAGCAACTATTTTCTGGCTTCGGTGCCAGAATGAATCATATGAAAAACCCTGCGGTATTATCATGCATTGTACTGAATGTCCTAGAGCCAAAATAAACACCAAAGATATAAAAGGAGGAAAATTTACAATGTGAACAGGGTTTTGACTGAGAAGGACAAAGAAAAGTCGTTATAGGGCTGTGCTGCACCTTCTGGAATACAGAAACCTTGGCAAAACATTGCATTATCATGGTCATGTGAAACTCAATGACATGGGTAAATGGGGTTTCTGTCAAACTTCTGCTGGAGATACAGTGGTGGGGCCAGTGAAATTTTGCACCTGTTGCTTGCAGTTGATGAATTAGATATTGTACCATTTTATTGTAACATTAAGATGTGTAACTAGGTGTAACAATTTTTGATCCATCCACCTGGAGTAAGGGAGAAGATCATTTGTTTATGACCAGGATGTGTCTCTTCTAATCTCAGCCATGCCTACACAACCTGAATTGCTTCTGCAACCATTTTTGAGTGCATTTTGGCTGCCGCTCCAGACCCGAGCCCATGACTTCTAACTTTTTTCTTTGTGGCCCCTCTTGAGCCATTCTATCATGTCTCCTCCTCTTTCTCTTGCCCAGTCAGGCCACCTTTCTTTTCTCCCCTGGTTGAGTACGTTGGCTCCCCTAATCCATGACTACTTTTCTGCCTCTGCTCTCCAGGCTTGTATTTCACTCTTGGCTAAGTCAACAGCTAACTTCTGTGCATGTCTTGGTATTATTCTATCCAGCACAAGGTCCTGTTCATCTATCAGCCTTGACCTCGCTAACCTAATTGGCTCTGGGTGCCCAATCCTTCCAGTTTAAAATTCTTATTCTTGTGCTTAAATCAGTTCAAGGCCTCGTTCCTCCCTATCTGTGAACTCTTCTAGCCCTACAACCCTGCTTCCGAGCACTAATTTCCTCTAACTCTGGTCTCTTGTGCATACTGCGCTCCCTTTGCTCCACCATTAGCAGCTGTGCCATCAGCCATTAATCCCCACACACTAGAAGTCCCTTCCTAAACCTCTCCACCTCTTTACCTCCCTCTCCTCTTCTTTTGCTGCCCCTCCTAATATCTCCTCTGTTGGTTTGGTGGCCCTTTTTGTCTGATTATGGTTCTGTGAAGCACCTTGGGATCAATGTTCGCTCTAAATTGGCTTTGTTGTGCGTGGCCTGTTTATTTCAATGCGTGGTCCTTTTAAATTTCTGTGCAAGCGCGGTATTTACAATGGAAAATCTTGTGAGCGGTCTGCGTGGCAGTGTAAGCACGCAACTTAGAGGGAACATTGGTTGTGACATTTTTCTATGTTAAAGATGCTTTATAAAAAATCATTGTAGTTTGTTCAAGTTGTTATAAGTATGCATGGGTATATAAGTTAATGTCAGATGAATAGGGAGCCAGACTGGAGGGATAAATATCCTGTTGAGGCACCAATTCTGGACTTAATAGCCTGCAACACAAATGAAGCAGTCTAGCTTTAGGGTTCAGTGATTCTTAAAAGCCTAGTCTGCCTTTCAGCAGCTTATTGACTGGCGTATAAAAGGCCCCAATGAGATCTGATTTATACTGCTTTCTTTGAATTGTTTTGTCTGTTGTGGAAACAGAGCAGGGTTTATTAGGTGGGTGAAAGCCAAGACAGGTTACTCTGTGAATGGCTGAAAATCTTATGGGTTAATGCTTACCTCCTGATCAGAATATCTCCAGCTTTAGCTCGACATAAACAGGTCACGTAGCGCCAACCTGCTATTTTTTCTGTCAGAATTTATCTTGTTTTGCTATCTAATTGAGTACAAACTGTGCAGCCCCATACTAATTGCATGCTGTGTAAAGAATTCCAGTACTGCTCTGGTACTTTGTCAGGCAGCCGACTGCTTTTCCTTTACAACTGTCAGCATGGGAGCTGCTGTTATTGTAGAGAAAAAAGGGTTTCCTGTTTTCAGACCCTCTCCCACAGTGTGCAGTGAGTATCACCTGACAAGATTGATAGAAAGAATGCTGGGAATGTGCTACAAATAGTGGTCAGAGAAACCGCAAGAGCTTAAGTGTGGAAGTGAGCTAACATCTGATCTCTTTAGTAAAAGAAGTTATTCTTTTGGCCAGGCAGCATTTGTTGGCTCACACCAAGCAAACCATCCTAGATCAAGGGGAAAAATTTTTTGGCGCTCAGGTAGAAAAAAATGTGGCTGATGATTTTAGAATCCAAAACACGGAGCAGCAGGTTTTGATGTGGTTCTTAAATAGCATAGTTCATCCATCAAAGGAAACAAATACAGACATAAAAGTAACATAATCTCTTGGTTTACATGATGTCTAAAGATTTTATTCAAGTTAGACTAATAGTTGATCCTGCTCAATATTGTTAAGTATAGCTTTAAAAAGTATTTTCCTGTAAGTAGAGTGTCAATAGTGAAGAAACGTTTAAAAAAAAAGGATAATTTTAATACTGAGCAGAAGAAAACCTCATCTGCTTTTAATAGGAAACTACCAGTTTGTGGTCCCTTGAGTTTTTAAGCATAAAATAAGTTGAGAGTTTGGGTATAAAAAGAAATTGGAGATTTTGAGACGCCCCTACATTAAGCACAGCATTAATGCCTTTTAACACAAAAATTCAAAAACTTAATTGAAAGGAAGGCATTGTATAAACTTCAAATTTTCCATTAAAAACTTTCACAGGATAGTGACTCAAATCACCATGGCCATGTAGCAGAATCCTAAGTAGTACTGACATGGATGAGGGCTGAACTCTGACCTAATTTTGTTACCAAACAGTGCACTGCACATATCCGCTTAGCTACAATGGGAGACTTATTCAGGCATGTCCTGTCCCCACATTTGTTTTTCACTAAAGGCGGCACACAAATCCCTCAAATTGGCCTCAGATGTCCTTCATCTGAACTGTTGGAGGTTGACCTGTTTAGATCACCCTCTGTTGTGAGTGTGAAGCATTTCCAGACTTAAAAGGACAATGCTATAGTCACTGGCCTGGAAATTCAATAAGGCCCGAAAACGGGCAGTGGCACCGCAGGGTGAGATTTGTTTGCGGCCGTTAAAAAATTGCAGGCAGCACGTTACTTTGGTGCTGCCTGCTGATTTCCATGATTTCAGCGCACAGTCCAGCGACGAACGCGCTTCTTCAGACTGTGCGCTCAGCAGGAGGCCCAATGTCGTGTCCCGGTAGCATCCCCGGAATGAGGCTGCATTTTCTTAAAGCAAGGCTGTCATTTTAGAAAGCATTCTCGAGCCCTTAAAGGTGAACTGCCTTCAGAAAAAATTAAAAATCATTCAAAATAGGCAATCTCTAGCCCTTAAAGCTCAACTACCTTCTGAAATACAAATACATTAAAATCATTCCAAACCAGGCAGTCTTCAGCTCTTAAAGCTGAACTACATGTAAAAAATGGTAAAAGGGACTCAGCACTAACACAAATGGTTCAACAGGCCAGGCAAAGGGCATCCAGGGTCTCGGATGCAGCACGCTAACTTTGTGCGGGGAGTCAACACTAGAAGAGAACTCCTCTAGCCACAGGGAGCAAGGACGCCCTCCAGAAAGAAGGATGTGGGACCAGATCGCTGAGGCTGTTAATGCCAGCGGTGTCACTAACAGGACCTGCCTCCAATGTCCAAACAAGTTTCATGACTTCAGACCAGTGGTCAAGGTCAGTGAATGCATCTTCATAAGCCATCTCCTATCAACTGTACCATTAGCCCACTTGCTCAATGCACGACAAGCTCTCCCCCCACCCGCAATCACTTACCTACCAACAATCCCTACCAAACTCAAGTCACACCTCACATTCCTAGCTTCACCTCACTCTATTGGAGGAGACGATGCTGGTTATTCTTGGCAGGGGCATGGCTGAGCCCTTGCCAGCGGCGGGGCTGATAGAACACAAGATACCACGTATGTTATCCTCTTTCTCACATCCCACTTCTCCCTCATCCCACAATCTCTTCTGATGTACAAGCTGCACATGATATAAGCATGCAGCTCTTGCTTTCCCACCCTCCCTTCACCACAACCCTACCCTTGTGCCTTCACTGATTTCAGACACTCAAGAGATACAGCCTGCCCAGCCAGTGGGTCAAAAAGAAGAGGGAGAGGAGAGGGAAGACTAATAAGAAACACTGTCACTCGATTTCACACTCCGAGCCATCAGCTCCTTGAGGTCATAATGCAAAGCCATCTGCTGTCTCCCCCACAGATAGGTAGCAGCCGTCCACCAGCCATGCTGGAGCCACTGGGGAAGCACTGAGTGACATCAATAGGATAGGCAAAGGCACTCGCAAGACAATCACTAACTTGCATTTATATAGCGCCTTTCATGACCTCAGGGCATCCCAAAGTGCTTTACAGCCAATTAAATACTTTTGAAGCATAGTCACTGTTATAAAATAGGAAACACGGCAGCTAATTTGTGCACAGCAAGCTCACACAACAGCAGTAAGGTAATAGAAACATAGAAAATAGGTGCAGGAGCAGGCCATTCAGCCCTTCTAGCCTGCACCGCCATTCAATGAGTTCATGGCTGAACATGAAACTTCAGTACCCTCTTCCTGCTTTCTCGCCATACCCCTTGATCCCCCGAGTAATAAGGACTTCATCTAACTCCCTTTTGAATATATTTAGTGAATTGGCCCCAACCACTTTCTGTGGCAGAGAATTCCACAGGTTCACCACTCTCTGGGTGAAGAAGTCTCTCCTCATCTCGGTCCTAAATGGCTTACCCCTTATCCTTAGACTGTGACCCCTGGTTCTGGACTTCCCCAACATTGGGAACATTCTTCCTGCATCTAACCTGTCTAAACCCGTCAGGATTTTAAACGTTTCTATGAGGTCCCCTCTCATTCTTCTGAACTCCAGTGAATACAAGCCCAGTTGATCCAGTCTTTCTTAATAGGTCAGTCCCACCATCCCGGGAATCAGTCTGGTGAATCTTCGCTGCACTCCCTCAATAGCAAGAATGTCCTTCCTCAAGTTAGGAGACCAAAATTGTACACAATACTCCAGGTGTGGCCTCACCAAGGCCCTGTACAACTGTAGCAACACCTCCCTGTCCCTGTACTCAAATACCCTCGCTATGAAGGCCAACATGCCATTTGCTTTCTTAACCGCCTGCTGTACCTGCATGCCAACCTTCAATGACTGATGTACCATGACACCCAGGTCTTGTTGCACCTTCCCTTTTCCGAATCTGTCACCATTCAGATAATAGTCTGTCTCTCTGTTTTTACCACCAAAGTGGATAAACTCACATTTATCCACATTATACTTCGTCTGCCATGCATTTGCCCACTCAAGTCACTCTGCAGCCTCATAGCATCCTCCTCGCAGCTCACACTGCCACCCAACTTAGTGTCATCCGCAAATTTGGAGATACTACATTTAATCCCCTCGTCTAAATCATTAATGTACAATGTAAACAGCTGGGGCCCCAGCACGGAACCTTGCGGTACCCCATTAGTCACTGCCTGCCATTCTGAAAAGTACCCATTTACTCCTACTCTTTGCTTCCTGTCTGACAACCAGTTCTCAATCCACGTCAGCACACTACCCCCAATCTCATGTGCTTTAACTTTGCACATTAATCTCTTGTGTGGGACCTTGTCGAAAGCCTTCTGAAAGTCCAAATATACCACATCAACTGGTTCTCCTTTGTCCACTTTACTGGAAACATCCTCAAAAAATTCCAGAAGATTTGTCAAACATGATTTCCCCTTCACAAATCCATGCTGACTTGGACCTATCATGTCACCATTTTCCAAATGCGCTGCTATGACATCCTTAATAATTGATTCCATCATTTTACCCACTACTGAGGTTAGGCTGACCGGTCTATAATTCCCTGTTTTCTCTCTCCCTCCTTTTTTAAAAAGTGGGGTTACATTGGCTACCCTCCACTCGATAGGAACTGATCCAGAGTCAATGGAATGTTGGAAAATGACTGTCAATGCATCCGCTATTTCCAAGGCCACCTCCTTAAGTACTCTGGGATGCAGTCCATCAGGCCTTGGGGATTTATCGGCCTTCAATCCCATCAATTTCCCCAACACAATTTCCCGACTAATAAAGATTTCCCTCAGTTCCTCCTCCCTACTAGACCCTCTGACCCCTTTTATATCCGGAAGGTTGTTTGTGTCCTCCTTAGTGAATACTGAACCAAAGTACTTGTTCAATTGGTCTGCCATTTCTTTGTTCCCCGTTATGACTTCCCCTGATTCTGACTGCAGGGGACCTACGTTTGTCTTTACTAACCTTTTTCTCTTTACATACCTATAGAAACTTTTGCAATCCGCAAAATGTTCCCTGCAAGCTTCTTCTCGTACTCCATTTTCCCTGCCCTAATCAAACCCTTTGTCCTCCTCTGCTGAGTTCTAAATTTCTCCCAGTGCCCAGGTTCGCTGCTATTTCTGGCCAATTTGTATGCCACTTCCTTGGCTTCAATACTATCCCTGCTTTCCCTTGATAGCCATGGTTGAGCCACCTTCCCTTTTTTATTTTTACGCCAGACAGGAATGTACAATTGTTGTAATTCATCCATGCGGTCTCTAAATGTCTGCCATTGCCCATCCACAGTCAACCCCTTAAGTATCATTCGCCAATCTATCCTAGCCAATTCACGCCTCATACCTTCAAAGTTACCCTTCTTTAAGTTCTGGACCATGGTCTCTGAATTAACTGTTTCATTCTCCATCCTAATGCAGAATTCCACCATATTATGGTCACTCTTCCCCAAGAGGCCTCGCACAATGAGATTGCTAATTAGTCCTCTCTCATTACACAGCACCCAGTCTAAGATGGCCTCCCCCCTAGTTGGTTCCTCGACATATTGGTCTAGAAAACCATCCCTTATGCACTCCAGGAAATCCTCCTCCACCGTGTTGCTTCCAGTTTGGTTAGCCCAATCTATGTGCATATTAAAGTCACCCATTATAACTGCTGCACCTTTATTGCATGCACCCCTAATTTCCTGTTTGATGCCCTCCCCAACATCACTACTACTGTTTGGAGGTCTGTACACAACTCCCACGAACGTTTTTTGCCCTTTGGTGTTCTGCAGCTCTACCCACATAGATTCCACATCATCCAAGCTAATGTCTTTCCTAACTATTGCATTAATCTCCTCTTTAACCAGCAATGCTACCCCACCTCCTTTTCCTTTTATTCTATCCTTCCTGAATGTTGAATACCCCTGGATGTTGAGTTCCCAGCCCTGATCATCCTGGAGCCACGTTTCCGTAATCCCAATCACATCATATTTGTTAACATCTATTTGCACAGTTAATTCATCCACATTATTGCGGATACTGCTTGCATTAAGACACAAAGCCTTCAGGCTTGTTTTTTTAACACCTTTTGTTCTTTTAGAATTCTGCCGCACAGTGGCCCTTCCTGTTCCCCGCTCCGGGCCTCTCCGCCCCCCACCCCCCCCCATCTCCCCTCCGTCTCCTGCCTCTGCCTCCCTTTTGTCTCCCTCTGTCTCTCTGCATTGGTTCCCATCCCCCTGCCATATTAGTTTAACTCCTCCCCAACAGCACTAGCAAACACTCCCCCTAGGACATTGGTTCCGGTCCTGCCCAGGTGCAGACCGTCCAGTTTGTACTGGTCCCACCTCCCCCAGAACCGGTTCCAATGCCCCAGGAATTTGAATCCCTCCCTGCTGCACCACTGCTCAAGCCACGTATTCATCTGCGCTATCCTGCGATTCCTACTCTGACTAGCACGTGGCACTGGTAGCAATCCTGAGATTACTACTTTTGAGGTCCTACTTTTTAATTTAGCACCTAGCTCCTTAAATTCGTTTTGTAGGACCTCATCCCTTTTTTTTACCTATGTCGTTGGTACCAATGTGCACCACGACAACTGGCTGTTCTCTCTCCCATGTCAGAATGTCCTGCACCCGCTCCGAGACATCCTTGACCCTTGCACCAGGGAGGCAACATACCATCCTGGAGTCTCGGTTGCGGCCGCAGAAACGCCTATCTATTCCATCACAATTGAATCCCCAATCACTATTGCTCTCCCACTCTTTTTCTTGCCCTCCTGTGCAGCAGCGCCAGCCACGGTGCCATGAACTTGTCTGCTGCTGCCCTCCCCTGATGAGTCATCCCCCTCAACAGTACTCAAAACGGTGTATCTGTTTTGCAGGGGGATGACCACAGGGGACCCCTGCACTACCTTCCTTGCACTGCTCTTCCTGCTGGTCTTCCATTCCCTATCTGGCTGTGGACCCTTCTCCTGCGGTAAGACCAACTCACTACACGTGATACTCATGTCATTCCCAGCATCGTGGATGCTCCAGAGTGAATCCACCCTCAGCTCCAATTCTATAACGCGGACCGTCAGGAGCTCGAGGCGGACACACTTCTCACGCACATAGTCGTCAGGGACACCGGAAGTGTCCCCGAGTTCCCACATGGTACAGGAGGAGCATATCACGTGACCGATCTCTCCTGCCATGCTTTAACCCTTAGATACCCTTAAATTGGTAATAACAATGTTACAGTTCACTTACTGATAAAAAAACAAAAAGAAAAGCTACTCACCAATCACCAGCCAATCACTTACCCCATTGGCTGTGACGTCACCTTTTGATTCCTTTCTACTTCTATTTTGCTTTCTCTCCCGCTGTAGCTGCACAAGTCCGCCTTTTATAGGCTGCTCCGATGCTGCTCCCACCTCTCACCAACTGCCGCTGACTCTTGAGCTCCCGCTGGGCCTTTTATAGGCCACTCCAACGCTGCTCCCACCTCTCGCCAACTGCCGCTGACCCTCGAGCTCCCGCTGGGCCTTTTATAGGCCACTCCAACGCTGCTCCCACCTCTCGCCAACTGCCGCTGACCCTTGAGCTCCCGCTGGGCCTTTATAGGCCGCTCCGACGCTGCTCCCACCTTTCGCCAACTGCCGCTGACCCTCGAGCTCCCGCTGGGCCTTTATAGGCCGCTCCGACGCTGCTCCCACCTCTCGCCAACTGCCGCAATGAACAAATAATCTGTTTTTTTTAGTGATGTCGATTGAGCGATAAATATTGATCAGGACACTGGGGATAACTCCCCTGTTCTTCTTCAAATAGTGTCTTGAAATCTTCTACATCCACCCATTGGTATGAGTATAAAGTGGAGACCCTGGTTTTTTACTGGCAATGACTTTTGCACTTACATTAGCAAATATATGAACATATGTGTGGTGGAATAGCACTGAGCTGTACAGACCAGGAAGATCCGTGTTCTATCTGTGCTTTGTGATGAGTTAATGGGTAGCATCCGTGTGAGCAGTGGAGCCCTACAAATGGTCATATTGTCTCCAGGCAAGAAAGAGGAAAAACAAGCCAGTAAGCCAGAAGTGGAAGGAATGTATTTGTATGGAGGCAATATGTGAGGACAGAAATAGTCTATGTGCAATTCCACTTCTAGGTTGAATAAGCTGCCAGTACGAATGGACCAGAGTTACTTCTGGTAAATGGCAGCCTGGCTGAGTTATTGGAAGGTCAACACCACCCATCGAGATATATAGTGAGGAGAGAAAATCAAAGAAAAAAATGTGCTTACTATATTGCACATTTAGAGTATTATTATACACGGTTTTTGGACCACTCTTGGTGATCAAGTATAATTGTTTACTAACCCTTGCTGTGACTACTCCGACAGCAGGAGCAAACTTAACCAAACAAAAGAATATTAATTGGGTGTGACTTTTAACATTTTTAGAATCAATTCTACTTTGTGTTTCAATGAAAAGGGGTTAACACCACTCTTTTTTTATCGTGATATTCATTTTAGGCATTATTCCAGCCACTGCAACCATTTCACTCAGTTTAAATTTGCAGTGTTGATATGGAGGGGGAGGGGAAGTAGTCTTATGCAGAAGTTTTGGCAACAGCCAAAATGAATTGTTATTTTTCATAGCAGAATATCTTGCTAATGAAAAAGAGAGGGTGAAATTGGGCCTTGTTCTACCTGAATTCCAGGCAGAAAACAGCAAAGAGATCCAATTTAGGGGGCCAACCTCCTGCGTCTAAATAGTGTCGGAAACATGTCCACTGCCATATTGTTTCATGTAGAGTTATCTCTGAAGGCCACCTAAAACAGCCCTTAGGCCCATTGGTAATGATAATGAGGTGCCTAAAGCCTGTTTTCGGGCTCAAACCAGAAATTAGTTAACGTTAGTGAACGCATTACCAGGTTTCATCAGGATTCGAATCTGCATGCGGCCTAATCAGCATTCCTTCAGGGGACCCCTGGAGGCTATCACCAAAAAGGAATTCCACCTCCATAACATCACCTGTCTCTGCCACTGCCTCAGCTCATCTGCTGCTGAAACCCTTATCCATGCCTTGGTTACTGCTAGACTTGACAATCCCAATGATCTCCTGTCCAGTCTCCCATCTTTCACCTGCCATAAACTTATGCTCATCCAAGCTTTGTTGTCTCTATTCTCATCATCATCTTAGGCAGTCCCTCGGGATCAAGGAAGACTTGCTTCCACTCCTGAATTGAGTTCTTTGCTGGCTGAACAGTCCAATACGAGAGCCACAGACTCTGTCACAGGTGGGACAGATAGTCGTTGAGGGAAAGGGTTGGTAGGACTGGTTTGCCACATGTTCTTTCCGCTGCCTGCGCTTGATTTCTGCATGCTCTCGGCGTTGAGACTCAAAGTGCTCAGCGCCCTCCCGGATGCACTTTCTCCACTTAGGGCGGTCTTTGGCCAGGGACTCCCAACTGTCAGTCGGGATGTCGCACTTTATCAGGGAGGCTTTGAGGGTGTCCTTGTAACGTTTCCGCTGCCCACCTTTGTTTGCCGTGAAGGAGCTCCGCATAGAGTACTTGCTTTGGGAGTCTCGTGTCTGGCATGCGAACTATGTGGCCTGCCCAGCGGAGCTGATCGAGTGTGGGCAGTACTTCAATGCTGGGGATGTTGGCCTGGACGAGGACGCTGAGGTTGGTGCGCCTGTCATTCCCAGGGGATTTGTAGGATCTTGCAGAGACTCTATTCTCTATTCTAACTCACACCAAGTCCCGGTCACCTGTCACCCCTGTGCTCGCTGACCTACATTGGCTCCTGGTCCAGCAACACCTTGATTTGAAAATTCTCATCCTAGTTTTCAAATCCCTCCATGGCCTTGCCCCTCCCTAGCTCTGTAATGTCCTCCAGCCCTACAACTCTCCACGATCTCTGCAGTCCTCCAATTCTGGCCTCTTGTGCATCCCTGATTTTAATCGCTCCACCATTGGCAGCCTTGCCTTCAGCTGCCTGGGCCCTAAGCTGTGGATTTTCCTCCTTAAATCTTTCCAACTCTCTCTCCTCCTTTAAGACGCTCCTTAAAACTTACCTCTTTGACCAAGCTTTGGGCCGTCTGTCCTAATGTGTACTTATGTAGCTCAGTGTCAAATTTTGTTTGATAATCACTCCTATGAAGTTACTTGGGATATTTTACTACCTTAAAGGCATTATATAAATATAAGTTGTTAAACAATATTTACCTGAAAATGTTACTGGGAGGAGGAAGCATGATTCTGCTCACTCCACATTAAAACTGCAGGCCACCACCAACCACTGTTCACTCCCTCTCAATTGCATCCCTTCCCAGCCGATGTACCCAAATAATAGATTGCTCCCCCGACCACCCCACCCGCCATGACTGGTGCACGCAGCTCTCTGGTATTATTCTAATAAGGCCGGCGGACCAATTTTCTGTAGTCCAGTCGTTGTCTTCATTAGGCACGTGCAACGTCCGTTGCCTCAGAATTGCAGCCTGGTTCCAATTTCCATGCCATTGCCTGGAAAACATACAATGCAGAGCAGTCATTAGTCCTAATGCCAAACTTCTCGAACTCTGGTGAAGCACAGAGACAGTTATAGTTTGAACCAAGCTTGTGGAGGAAGGCTGGTATTATGAAAGCGCGAGGCAAAAGCTGTAGCACAGAGAGTGAAAATAGAGAAGCAGAATAGAAATCAGGCTGAAAATAAATGTTCCCTGGGAAGTAATGGAGATTTGGCCCATAAATACAAAAGGTCACAATCTAACCTGATTTAAATATTATTTTGAAGCAGATCAACTTCTTCTATGAAGCTGATGTGAATATGGTATAATCGCTAGCTTGCGTAGTGCCACTGTGTCAACCGGCACTTGCGTGGTCAGCTGTGTTATGCACATGTGATGTGATACATGACATTTGATCCCAGCTCTGCAGCTGACAGTTTGGTTGCCATACTGAGCTTTCCAAAGTCGAATGTTTGACCTTTTATGCTCAGTCCAGTTTAAATAGAAATAAATGGGTCTTATTATTTAAGGTTCATTTCCCTAACCTGGATTTGTGCACATTCCTACTATTGATCTCACTACTACTGCCACACTAGTATTAACATGAGCGTGAAATTGATGTCTGCACGAGCAGTGCATGGGGATTTATTAATACAGTAAACTATTTTGAAAAGAAAATACATGATACAGCAGACAAAAACTGGGATATTGAGTGACAGTGAAGGTCACCTATCGATTGCTCAGTGTCACGAGTGAAAAGATATTCTGACATTTGCAGTCTAATGCACATGAGGTCACAGCACACAAATCTTCCTAATTTTACAGTCACAGAATGCTGATGTAGACTTCAGAGTTGCCTGACCTGAAGGACGCTTTTCTTCCTTCTCTGAATTACGGTACATTTGTATCGCAGAACTGCTTGCACTGGAAGAGGTTTAGCCGTGTGCTGGAACTGCCACCCCTCTAGAATCTGCCCATTCACACTGCAGGTGAATTCTGGACCCTCAGCTGCGATAGGAAACTACTGTGCCTGTGCAAGATTTCACATTTTCAGATTTTTGAAATCACAATTTTTAACTTTTCTGCTAGTGGATCTTCTCTGATTTTAAAATCACTGGCCTCTACCAGCGGACAGAGTTCTCTGCCTGATCCGTGATCAAGAAGATAAGAACATAAGAAATAGGATCAGGAGTAGGCCATTTGGTCCCTCGAGCTTGCTCCGCCATTCAATAAGATCATGGCTGATCTGATCTTGGCCTCAACTCCACTTTCCTGCCCGCTCCCCATATCCCTTGATTCCCCATGTAGTTCAAAAATCTGTCTATCTCTATCTTGAATATATTCGATGGGCTCAAGTTTCGGCCTGAGTTGCTCCTATTTTTTTGGAGCAACGAGTTTAGAATGGAGTAATCTTAGAAATTGCAATTCTCGGCATTTAGTTTGCTCCAGTTCTAGTGAGTTGGAATAGTTTCATTTTAGAACAGATTTATTTTTCAAAAGGGGCGTGTCCAGCCACTTAAGCCTGTTTTGCAAGTTTAGACAGTGAAAACTTACTCCAAACTAACTTAGAATGGAGTAAGTGTAGATTTTTGTACGCTCAGTAAAACCTTGCCTACATATAAATCAGGCATAGGGAACGAGAGATGGGGAGGAGGGGGGGAAGGGAAGTTTACAAACATTAAACCCTTCACTTTTACAAATAAAGAGTCATCATCAAGAATAAATGATAAATAAATCAATAAATCAACCAACAAATCAATCAAAAAAATATATTAAAAAAATAATAAAAAATCAATAAATAAAAAATTAAGTTTCTACTCATCTGCTGCAGCACCGGGAACCCTCCAACAGTGTGCTGGGACAGGGCCCCCCCAGTGTCTCTCTCGCTCTCTGTCTCTGTCAGTGTCTTTCTGTGTTTCTGACAGCGAGGGGTGAGGGGAGAGGGGGGGGAGGGGAGGTGGGGGGAGATGAGGAGGGGAGGGGAGAGGAAGGAGGAGAGAGGAGGGGACGGAGGGGGAGGGGGGAGAGGAAGGGGAAGAGGTGTGAGGGGAGAAGAGGGGGGAGAGAGGAGGGGGGAGGGGAGGGGGGAGGGGTGGGGAGGGGGAGGCTGAACCGGAGGGAGGGGGGAGGAGGCTGAACGGGAGGGGGGAGGCTGAACAGGAGGGAGGGAGGGAGGGAGGGGGGAGGCTGAATGGGAGGGAGGGAAGGGGGAGTCTGAATGGGAGGGAGGGAGGGAGAAGGCTGAACGGGAGGGGGGAGGCTGAATGGGAGGGAGGGAGCGAGGGGGGAGGCTGAACGGGAGGGAGAGAAGGGGGAGGCTGAATGGGAGGGGCGGGGTGAGGCTGAATGGGCCCTGCCCGGGCGAAGAAGAAGCCGGGCCGCCGCTGATAACACTTTGGGCGGGGCCCGTCGACGACATGGAGGGAGGGGGGGAGAGGAGGAGGGGGAAGGGCTGAACGGGAGGGAGGGGCGGGGGGGGGAGAGGCTGAATGGGAGGGAGGGAGTGGGGGGAGCTGAACAGGAGCGAGTGAGGCCTGAGTCCCGATCTTCGCCCGGGGAGCCCATTCGGCCAAGGCTAGGGGCGGCGTGCTTCGGGCCCCTCCCATGCAGCCTCGGGGGCGGAGCTGCTGCACATACACGCACATTCTAGCACGCATGTGCAGAGGTCCCGGCACTGTTTTCAGCGCCGGGACCTGGCTCCGTGCCTGACCCCTTGTGCTGCCCCACGCTGAGGCCGAAGACGTCCTGAGGAGACCGGAGAATCACAAGGTAAGTGTTTGGTGCCCTTTTTATTCCAGAAAATCGGCGCACCTTAAGGAGGTGCGCCATTCTTACAGAGGGCAGAAAACTTGGGCCCAATGACTCAGCCTCCACAGCTCTCTGGGGTAGAGAATTCCAATGATTCACAACCCTCTGAGAGAAGAAATTCTTCCTCATCTCTGTTTCAAATGTGTGACCCCCTTATCCTGAAACTATGCCTCCTAGTTCTAGATCCCCCCACGAGGGGAAACATCCTCTCTGCATCTACCCCGTCCAGCCCCCTCAGAATCTTATATGTTTCAATAAGAGCACCTCTCATTTTTCTAAACTCCAATGAGTATAGGCGCAATCTGCTCAACCTACCTTCATAAGATAACTCCTTCTTATCAGGAATCAACCTCAGGAACCTTCTCTGAACTGCCTCCAATGCAAGTATATCCCTCCTTAAATAAGGAGACCAAAACTTACTCAGTATTCTAGGTGGACAGTAGACACCTCAAATCGCTGGAGAAATACCACTAACGATGTCTCCACAAGATCCTGCAAATCCCCTAGGAGGACAGACCCACCAACGTTAGCGTCCTCGATCAGGCCAACATCCCCAGCATTGAAGCACTAACCACACTCAACCAGCTCTGTTGGGCGGGTCACATTGTTTGCATGCCTGACACAAGAGTCCCAAAGCAAGCGCTCTACTCGGAACTCCTACATGGCAAGTGAACCCCAGTGGGCAGAGGAAACATTTCAGGCCTCCTTGATAACATGCAACATCCCCACCGACACCTGGGAGTCCCTGGCCAAAAACCGCCCTAGGTGGAGGAAGTGCATCCGGGAGGGCGCTGAGCACCTTGAGTCTCGTCACCGACAGCATGCAGAAAACAAGCGCAGGTAGCGGAAGGAGTGTGCGGCAAACCAGTCCCACCCACTTTTTCCTTCAATGACTGTCTGTCCCACCTGTGACAGAGACTGTAATTCCCGAATTGGACTGTTCAGTCACCTAAGAACTTACTTTTAGAGTGAACGCAAGTCCTCCTCGATTTCGAGGGACTACCTATGATGATGATGATGATGATGGACAGTTGTAGCAGGATTTCCCTACTTTTATACTCCATACCCCTTACAATAAAAGCCAAAATTCCATTTGCCTTCCTAATTACTTGCATGCTAACTTTTTGTGTTTCATGTACAAGGACCCCCAGATCCCTCTGTACCGTAGCATTTTGTAGTCTCTCTCCCTTTAAATAATAATTTGCTTTTTTATTCTTCCTACCAAAATGGATAACCTCACATTTTCCCATATTATACTCCATCTGTCAAATTTTTACCCACCCACTTAACCTATCTATATCCCTTCGCAGATTCTTTGTATCCTCTTCACAACTGGCTTTCCCACCTATCTTTGTATCATCAGCAAATTTGGCTACAGTGCACTCAGTCTCTTCATCCAAGTCATTAATATAGATTGTAAAGAGTTGAGACCCCAGCACTGATCCCTGTGGCACCCCACTAGTTACTGTTTGCCAACCGGAAAATGACCCATTTATCCCGACTCTGTTTTCTGTTTGTTAGCCAATCCTCTATTCATGCTAATATATTACCCCTAACCCCGTGAGCTCTTATCTTGTGCAGTAACATTTTACGTGGCACCTTATCAAATCCCTTCTGCAAATCCAAATACATTACATCTATTGGTTCCTCATTATCCATCCTGCTCATTACATGCTCAAAGCACTCTAGCAAATTTGTCAAACATGATTTCCCTTTCATAAAACCATGCTGACTCTGCTTGATTGTATTATGATTTTCTAAATGTCCAGCCACTACTTCCTTAATAATGGACTCCAGCATTTTCCCAATGACAGATGTTAGGATAACTGGTCTATAGTTTCCTGCTTTCTGTCTCCCACATTGGTGACCAGAAAACTGGTGACCAATGGTCTCCAGTTTGTGTTGGCTGTTGCCAGTGCAATCTTAATGACGGAGTGCTGCATTGTCGGAGCTGCCGTCTTTCAATGGGACACAAAACCAGGGCCCCATCTGACCTATCGGGCAGATGTAAAAGACACCATGACACTATTTCGAAGAAGAGCAGGGGGGGTTCTCCTGGTGTCCTGGCCAATAGTTATCACTCAGCCAACATCATGAAAACAGATTACCTGATCATTTAACTCATTACTGTTTGTGGGAGCTTGCTGTTCCCAAAACAACTGCCGAGTTTCCTACATTACAACAGTGACTACACTTCAAAAGTTCTACATTGTCTGTACAGTGCTTTGGGATGCCCTGAGGTTGTGAAAGGCACTATTTAAATCAAGGGTTGGATTTTCGGCTTTTCTGATTTCAGGGCATTAATCATGGCTGGGCAGTCCTGATACTGCCTGAAAAAAGTTTCTGCCATCAACTGGAAATTTCGTCAAAAAATGGGCATTAAATCAAGCAATGGACTTTGTGCACCCGAGCCGAAAATGGTGGCGGTAATTGTAGGCGGTCATTTTGCGCATGCGCAGTCGCATTTTTGTTTTCCCGGGCACAGACGTTATTTCAGGGCGTAGCGGCCTCAATATGATCCGCCCGACTTCTGGGACTTCTGCAGAGATGGAGCAGCAGGAAGGTAGACAGTGTGCCAGGCGTTTCTCCATTGAGGCTGCTGAGGCAGTGGAGAGGAGGTAGTCATCTCTCCATCTGGCTGGGGGAACGAGACCGCTGCCAACTAAATTTAAAAGAAGTTGCCATGAAATTCCGCAGAAAGTGTCTGCGGTAGACACGGTTGCCACAACTGGCACACAATGCCATAAAAAGTTCAACAACCTTATTAGGATCGTCAGGGTGAGTACCCTTCACATTTATTTATGCCTACTATCCTTCCAACATGGATGTCAGACACTATGTGGAGTATCACATGTATATGCCCATTCTCAAAGTCTTGCAGCCTGTGGGGTGGTTTTCACAATCCCTCAGAAAACTCAAGGATGACTTCTCCAGCCATTGCCTCTTAATTAAGGAGGCACATACATTCTTATTCCCGAATCATTGAGAACCTTCCTCGCAATACACTCCAACTCCTGATACGGGTTTCAAAAAGATCACCTGCAGCCCCTATGTTGCCTCCCTCTCACCTCCGAACAATCACTCACAAAGCTTATGCAACATCAACACAGACTGAAGTGGAGATATTAGAACATCCACACAGTCTCACCTATTGAAGTATGGGAGGCATACGTGACACAACAGGATGTGTACCCTTTTTGAACCCTTCCTATTTTTCTCTATGCAGTCGAAGCTCTCACACAACAGGCATGAGCAGCTGCACCCAGGTGGGGGTCCGCCTCAAATCCTAGACTTGATGGATGTCGAGGAACGGGTGTCTGCCCTCATTGGAGCACCAGCTTGGCAGATGCCAGGGGCGACGCTGAGCCCCCTTCAGGTAGTGAGGGAATATAAATGGATTGCACGACTGATGTGACTTCCGCGAGACCTATTATGAAATGCTGTGGGGCCTTCAAAGGTACATGCAATGCCACCTTAATCCTATCACCCTGTCCCCTCTCCTGCTGCTAATCACACGTCTGTTTTTTTGTGTTTGCAGAAGAACAGCCACTATCGCGCCAGGCGTCCAGGGAGCCATCAACATCTGGCCAAGGGGGAGATGACGAGGCTTGCTACTACAATGCCTGAGCTGCAGCATCCACCAGTTGGCCCCTTGGAAGAGACCACATTTGGGGATGAGGCCAATTTTCAGGGATTTGAGTTGTCAGAGGCTCCTTGCCCCCAGTCACCTACAGCAATACGCTGCAAGAGGGGAATCCCGGGGGCCAGCTCTACAGAGGGTGAGTTGGAAAAGTCAGTCTGCTCAACAACAGACAGATATGGAACTGGACTTGGTGGAAATGTCCAGGGAAAACACAGACATGCATCGTGAGCTCATTGGGTCGGATCCCAGAGAGATTGACAAACTTTCCGTGACTGTTGCAGAGGCAGTGTCACACATTGTCCCTGCAACTCAGGACTCCAGCGAGGCAATCATTGCCCACTCACAGAGGCTGGTGGCCTCCAGCAACGACAGTGGAGTTCCAGAGTGTGTGATGCGTGCCACTGATCACAATGCAGCATTGATCGAACCGATGCAGTCAATGACTGGTGCCATCCTCTCTGTGTTCCCCACTGTCCAACGGGGAGGGGACAGTGGCGAAGCAGGTCAGCAAGTTGTGGAGATACATCGTGCTCTGGATGTTGAGGCCCAGCCCCGTCAGAATCTCAGTGGCTCCCAGGAAATGGAAGGTGCTGTCCTTACTCAGGATGACAGCATTCCGACTCCCATGCACCCTACACGGTACACAGCCCAGCCACCAGTGACTGCTTCCGCAGATGATGAGGGGCAGCAGGCCGTGGCAGGGCCTTCCAGGCCAAGAGCTAGTCCAGGATGTTTTCATACACGAGCTGCACTGTGTGCCCCCCTAACACAGCAGCCCTCTAATAGCCCTGCTGTAGGCACTGAGGCTATTATGTCCTTACCATACAGTAGAAATGCACACGCGGCCCATACTTGAGAGAAAGTCACTCTGTGACCAGCAACCTTTATTAGCCAGCACTGAAGTGATGAAGGTGGGTGGAGCTTCCCCTTTTATACCTGAAAGTCCAGGTAAGGAGTGTCTCCCACAAGTTCACCACCTAGTGGTCAATGTTTTCACGGTGTACAACTTAGGTCAGTTTATACATGGGTTACAATGACAGTTGAATACATGACATCACCTCCCCCCAAAGTCTTATTGGGATCACAGGTTAAGTCTCTCTAGTGGTTTGTGCTCCCTTGTAGAGCGCCTGAGTTGGGGCTCCTGCTGTTTGCGGTGCCTCAGGCCTGTCCGGACTGCCCACAGTGACTGGGCTCTCCTCTACTTGGTTCCGGTGTTCGGTCACGTGTGGTGGAGTGAACTCTACATCGTGTTCTTCCTCTGCTTCTTCTATGGGGTTGCTGAACCTCCTTTTTATTTGATCCACATGTTTGCGGCAGATTTGTCCATTGGTAAGTTTAACTACCAGAATCCTATTCCCCTCTTTGGCAATCACAGTGCCTGCGAGCCATTTGGGTCTTGCAGCGTAGTTGAGGACAAAGACAGGGTCATTGACATCAATACATCGCGCCCTTGCATTCCTGTCTTGGTAGTCACATTGTGACTGGCGCCTGCTCTCAACAATTTCTTTCATGGTGGGGTGTAAAAGGGATAACCTGGTTTTGAGCGTCCTTTTCATTAGCAGCTCTGCGGGTGGAACCCCTGTGAGCGAGTGTGGTCGGGATCTATTGGCCAACAGGAGGCGTGACAAGCAGCTTTGTAGGGAACACCCTTAAATTCTGAGCATCCCCTGTTTGATTATTTGCACTGCTCTTTCCGCCTGGCTGTTTGAGGCCGGCTTGAACGGTGCCGTTCTGACATGGTTGATACCATTTCCTGTCATGAAGTCCTGGAATTCAATGCTTGTAAAACACGGGCCATTGTCGCTGATCAAGACGTCTGGTAGACCATGGGCGGCGAACATTACCCGTAGACTTTCTACCGTGGCAGAGGATGTGCTTGAATTAAGAATGTCACACTCGATCCATTTGGAGTAGGCGTCGACTACAACCAAAAACATTTTTCCCATGAAAGGACCTGCGCAGTCCACATGGATGCGTGACCATGGTTTGGCGGGCCAGGACCAGGGGCTAAGGGGGGCTTCCCTGGGCGTATTGCCCAGCTGGGCACACGTGTTGCACCTGCGAACACAAAGTTCCAGGTCTGCATCTATCCCTGGCCACCAAACGTGTGACCTAGCAATTGCCTTCGTCATGTCAGTGCCCGGGTGCTCATTGTGGAGTTCTCTGATGAACACCTCTTTGGGGCATGACTACTCGGTTTACCCATAGTAGGCAATCGGCCTGAATCGAGAGTTCATCCTTGCGCCTGTGAAATGGTTTAAATTCCTCAGGGCATGTCCCGTACATGGCTGCCCAGTCCCCATTCAGGACACATTTCTTGACTAAAGACAGTAGTGGGTCTCTATTTGTCCAGACTTTGATCTGACGGGCTGTCACGGGTGAGCCTTCGCTTTCGAAAGCTTCAACAGCCATGACCATCTCAGCAGCATGCTCGGTTGCCCCTTCGGTGGTGGCTAGCGGGAGCCTGCTGAGTGCATCGGCACAGTTTTCAGTGCCCGGCCTGTGCCGAATTATATAGTCATAGGCGGCTAACGTGAGTGCCCATGTCTGTATGCGGGCTGACGCATTTGCATTTATGGCCTTGTTGTCGGCCAAAAAGGACGTTAGGGGTTTGTGATCTGTCTCCAGCTCAAATTTCCTGCCAAACAGGTACTGGTGCATTTTTTTTACTGCATATACACATGCAAGCGCTTCCTTTTCTACCATCCTGTAGCCCCTTTCTGCCTGGGACAGACTTCTGGAGGCATAAGCTACCGGCTGTAACTGACCATTGGCATTAACATGCTGCAACACACAACCGACCTCATAGGACGACGCATCGCACATTAAAACAAGTTTCTTACATGGGTCATTTAGCGTTAACAGATTGTTGGAGCATAACAAATTGCGTGCTCTATCAAAAGCCCTTTCCTGGCTGTCCCCACAGACCCAATTGCGACCTTTGCGTAGGATCACGTGTAGCGGCTCTAACAGCGTGCTCAATTTGGGAAGAAAGTTCCCAAATTAGTTCAGGAGCCCCAGGAATGAACGCAGCTCCGTCATGTTACGGGGTCTGGGTGCTCTCTGGATCGCTTCCGTTTTGGATGCAGTAGGTCTGATCCCGTCTGCTGCTACCCTCACCTCTGGAGCTAGGAAGACGCACTTTGCCTTTTTCAGTCACAGCCCTACCCGGTCCAGTCTGCGTAGCACCTCCTCCAGGTTGTGGAGGTGTTCTTCAGTATCGCACCCCGTGATGAGGATGTCGTCTTGAAAAATCACCGTCCTTGGAATCGACTTGAGGAGGATTTCCATATTTCGTTGAAAGATCATGGCGGCCGAGCGAATCCCGAACGGACATCTGTTGTACTCAAACAACCCCTTGTGTGTCATGATGGTGGTCAGCTTCTTTGACTCACTCGCCAGCTCCTGGGTCATGTAAGCTGAGGTCAGGTCCATTTTTGAAAAAAGTTTGCCACCGGATAGCGTCGCAAAGAGGTCCTCCTCTCTCGGTAGCGGGTACTGGTCTTGGAGTGACACCCGATTGATGGTGGCCTTGTAATCGCCACATATCCTCAACCCATCCGTCTTGAGCACCGACATGATCGGGCTCGCCCAGTCACTGAATTTGACTGGCGAGATGATGCCCTCCCTCAGCAGGCGGTCCAATTCGTCTTCTATCTTTTCCCGCATCACGTACGGCACCGTTCTGACCTTGTGGTGTATTGGCCTGGCGCCGGGTTTATGTGAATCACTACCTTGGTCCCCATGAAAGTGCTAATGCCGGGTTTAAATAATGAGTCCAATTTGTCCAGGACCTGTGAGCATGATACTTGCTCCACAGAAGAAATTGCATTGACATCGCCCCATTTCCAGTTCATGACAGCAAGCCAACTCCTCCCCAGTAGTGCGGGACCGTCGCCCAGGACAATCCAGAGTGACGATCTGTTCTCCGAATTTTTGTGGGTCATTACTACCGTGGCGCTGCCTAGCACTGGAATGATCTCCTTTGTATATGTCCGTAGCTGTGCATCAATCGGCAATAATTTTGGCCTCCTGGCCTTAGACACCCACAACTTGTCAAACTGTTTGATACTCATCAGGGACTGGCTGGCCCCTGTGTCTAGCTCCATTGATACTGGGATGCCATTGGGGAGCACTTTCATCATTATCGGTGGCGTCCTGGTGTATGAACTGTATATGTGCTCCACATGAACTCGCTGAACTTCAGCTTCCAGCGATTTCCCCCAATGTTCATTTGGCCTCGTAGAGCTTACATCGGGCCCGTCCTCCTCGTACATCAACCTGGCTGCAGGCTTCCTGCACATACGCGCCAAGTGACCGCTGATGTTGCAGTTTCTGCAGGTATATTGCTGATATCTGCAAGCTCTGGCTGGGTGTTTGCCTCCACACCTCCAACATGAGCTGTTGTTGGAAACAAAAGGTCCATTACCAGTCGATTGTCTCTGACTGTCTCTGTAACTGTTCTTAAGCGCACCATTGACAGGTGTTGATGGCCCCATTACTGGCCGCATTGTTCCTTGCAATGGAATGAATCACCATTCAGCTACCCATTGTCTCTGTTGAATTCCCCTTTGGGTTCGACTACATGCTTGGGCATATCCAATTGCCCCTGCCTCCCTGGAGAACTGTGTCCCGCATTAACAATGTTGACTCCCTGTCCATTTGCTGCATTTAAGCCAAGATTTTTGTCAAACATCATTCTGGTCGCTTCCTCCCCTGAGATAAATGTCTGGGCCATCAAAGCCACCGTTTCCAGGGTCAAGTCTTTAGTCTCAATCAGTTTCCTGAAAACCCCAGCGTGCCCGATGCCCTCAATAAAAAAGTCTCGCAGCATCTCCGCTCTGCATGCATCTGGAAACTTACATAGGCTCGCCAGTCGCCGGAGGTCTGCCACGAAGTCTGGAACGCTTTGCCCTTGTCGCCGCTGATGCGTGTAGAACCGGTGTCTCGCCATGTGCATGCTGCTCACCGGTTTAAAGTGTTCCCCGATCAACTTACTGAGCTCTTCAAAAGTCTTGTCCGCCGGCTTCTCTGGCTCTAGAAGGTCCTTCATCAGGGAGTACGTCCTGGATCTACAAACTGTCAGGAGATGAGCCCTGCGTTTGTTGGCCGAATCCTGTCCCAACCATTCCTTGGTGATGAAACTTTGCTGTAGTCTCTCAATAAAATCGTCCCAATCATCACCAACACAGTACCTCTCGTCTGTGCTGCTCATGGCCATGCTCGCGTGGTTTAAATCCCAGTTTCTCGTTGCCAGTATTATGTCCTTACCATACAGTATAAATGCACATGAGGCCCATACTTGAGAGAAGGTCACTCTGTGACCAGTAACCTTTATTAGCCAGCACTGAAGTGATGAAGGTGGGTGGAGCTTCCCCTTTTATACCTGAAAGTCCAGGTTAGGAGTGTCTCCCACAAGTTCACTACCTAGTGGTCAATGTTTTCACGGTGTACAACTTCGGTCAGTTTATACATGGGTTACAATGACAGTTGAATACATGACAGAGGCCTCATTGAGGAGAGAGCAGGCATGGGAGGGGGATAAAGGGAAGGGGGGTGGAATGTGAGGCCAAGTCCCATTAAGGGGTGGGACGTAGTGTAGATGGCCGGATGAATTATGAGTAGGCATGTAAGTAGTTTATTTTCATTGTTGTTGAGTTACTTGCAGCAGAACACTGTTTATTGAATGGTTTTGTTTTGTTGGGTGGGGTGGGGGGGCAACTTTGTTGGATAAAAATATAACTTTGACCCTTTGCCATTGGTGTTGTGTGTATCATTCCAAAATTCACTGTAGAACAGCCTTTATGGTGGCACATAGCGTCGCGAGTCTTAGCTTCATCCCTCTGCTTCCTCCATTCAAGCAAACCGGTCCATTATGAGCTGGTGATGGGCGGCTCTTGCTCTGGCAGTATCCCCACGCTGCCTCCCCCGTGGATGGGGTGGCTTTGCAATCAATGCCTCGCCAGGTGCCTCTTCCTCATGCTCCTGCTGAGGTGGGCCTGCAGTCCCCACTGACAATGCCTGGCCCCTCATGATGGCCAAGTTGTGTAGCATGCAACATACCACAATGAATTCGGAGACCTGTTGAGAGGAGCATTGAAGATTGCCTCCAGAGCAGTCCAGGCATCGGAAGCGCTGCTTGAGCACCCTAATTGTCTGTTCAATGATGTTGCGGGTGGCTGCATGGCTGTCGTTGTAACGCTGCTCGGCTTCTGTGGTGGGGTTGTGGAGAGGTGTCATGAGCAAGGTGGCTCGGCCATATCCTTTGTCTCCGATCAGCCAGCCCTGCCTTTGCCTTTGCCGCTGAAACATTTGTGACACACTGCTCTCATGCAAGATGAAAGCATCATGTGCGCTCCATGGATAGCGGGCATTCACTGCTAGGATGCGCTGCGTGTAATCACACACCAGCTGGATGTTTAGGGAGTTGTATCCCTTTCGGTTTCTGAATATCTCTGCGTTATGTAATGGTGCTCGCAAGATGCAAACATCGGCGCAAAAGAGCTGAAAATCCAGACCCATTTTGGCTGTCCCTGCTCATAGGGAACTTTGTGAACTCCATTCTATGGGCGTACAGAGCCTTTGTTACATGCCGAATGCAGCAATACGCAGCATGCTGAGAGATGCTGCATATGTCCCCTGCTGCAGCCTGGAAGGAGCTGGAGGCATAGAAGGTCAACGCCACTGTCAGCTTCACAGCGACGGGCAGTGCAATCCTATTGGCGCTGTAAGACTGTAGGTCTACCTGTAGGAGATGGCATATCTCTGTCAGCACTTCCTTTTGGAAGCGCAGCTTTCTCACGCACTGCACCTCAGAGAGCTGGTGGTTTGAGCGATGTTCCCTGTAAACTCGTGGGGGTCAAGGCCTCCTCCCCAGATGTCTTTGACCTCTCCTCATCCATGGATAGACATGGCCATGAGCCCTTCTTCTAACTTGAAGCCGCCTGCCAATAGTTACGAGCATGATATGCTGAGAGACTAGTAATGCCCCCATTTAAATCGCGAACTGACTTTGTAAGGAAGCTGTAATGGCACATAAAAGTGCCGTTTGCAAGTCGGAACTTCATGCAGCATGCTCTGCATAGCCGTCGCAGTCAATGTCAACTGTGATGTCTAATCCTCCACCGTCCATTCTCCATATGCCTCCAATATCGCCTACTGCGCCCTGGGAACGCCGTTTTTTTCAGACTTTTCCTGGAGCGGGCATTAAATGAAGCGCAAGGGCCGAATTTTCCATCTGGGATGCTAGCGCAGCGTTGCACGACGATTGACATCATGATCTCAGTCAAAATGGAGGGTGGGGCAGTAAGTTTTTGCACTGCTGCAAATCAGGAGGCAAATTACCGGCTGGACGCTAAAACCTGGATGCCCAGTGTGACGCCCAAAAACAGCATTATCCACTGCTCCGGGGCACAAACAGAGGCGCAAAAGAGCTGAAAACCCAGACCCAAGTCTTTCTTTATCCTGCTGGTGAGATGGAGAGGGCCACATCTTGAAATAGCCTTTAATCTAGCCTTAGATTATACTTTGAGAGGACTTTCAAGCAAACCGTTGTCCATGCTCAGCTTGGAGAAAGTAACTCTTTGTTTTTAAGTGCCGTGGACCTATGCCAAAATAATAGCATTGAAAAAGAATGGCTGCACCAATACAGTACCCACTACTTTATTTGTCAGTTAGCTTTGAGAAAGAAGTAATTTATGTTACATTCCACAGAGTCTTCTTTATAAGAACAATTGAACAAGGCAGCTGGTCAGCAGCATGCAGATGAGGCCTGGGGGTTAAAATACTCTGGGACTCAAATAGAGGCCTGTGGGTGTGTTTTGCCCCTGCCCCCCACCCCACACACACACACATCTTAATTCTGTTGGGCTTCAAATTCAACCCCCATGACATGTTAGTGTTGCTGGAAAGAAATATAAAATGCTCCATGGAAAGAAAGCCTTTTACTCACATCATGCTTTGATTTTGACATCAAGCACTATTGGGTTTCACTCTTCTCTGCCAAAACTGCCCACTCTGCCAGGATCATGTGGGGAGCAAAGATAACCCCAGGCTTCTTTTCTCCACTACCGACCATCTACTTAAACCCTAATATAATAGCAAAATATAAAATACAGATACTGGAAATCTTAAATGAAAACAGAAAATGAAAGAAAGAAAAAAAAAGACTTGCATTTATAGGGTGTCTTTCATGGCCACCAGGCATCCCAAAACTCTTTATAGACAATGAAATATTTTTTGAAGCGTAGTCACTGTTGTAATCTAAGAAACACAACAGCCAATTTGCACATAGCAAGCTCCTACAGACAGAAATGCGATAATGACCAGATATTCTGTTTTTTTTAGTGATGTTGATTGATGGATAAATATTGGCCACAACACTGGGGATAACACCCCATCATTTCTTTGAAATAGTACATGGGATTGTTTATGTCCACCTGAGAGAGCAGACAGGACCTCGGTTTAATGTCTCATCCAAAAGACAGCAGCTCCAACAGTGCAGCACGCCCTAGGTTTTTCCTGCACGTTTCTGGACTGGGACTTGAACCCACAACCTTCTGACTCACAGGCAAGAGTGCTCCCCACTGAGCTACAACTGACACTAGAAATATTCAGCATGTCAGGCATCACCTGTGGAGAGAGAAACAAAGCTAACATTTCAGGTCAATAACCAAAGATGCTGCCTGACCTGCTGAGTATTTCCAGCAGTTTAGGGCTAGATTTTCCATTATTGTGCAGATCGCCCAAAAATGGGCGTTATTTCCAGCGTTGCCGTTTATTATGGGTTTTGAGATCGCCAAATTGTCGCCCATTTTCAAACCCCCTAGTTTCCACTTTATAAAATGGGCGTTAGCGGGAGCGATGTGAAATGGGAATTAGCAGTATTTTTTTTCTTCTGTCGTAAAATGTCGGCGTCCATAGCAATGCCATAGAAATGATCTTTTCCCGCATTTTAGGAGGTCAGGGGTCATCAATACATGCGCAGAAGAGGCGAGAGAGAGAGAGAGAGAAAGCAGGGAGGAGGAGAAAGCTTGTGTGGGTTTGTTGTGTAGGTATTTGTGGTTTGTTTGGCTGTTGTGGGAGTTTGGAGGATTTTTAGGAGAAGTTCTCATAAAAAATAACACTATTTAATTCTGCGAGACAGAAATATCTGTCACAAAAAGATTTAAAAAATGGAAGGCATGGAGGAGGCGAGAGATTACGATGTGGAGATGGAGGAGGCTGGTGAGGGCAGTGAGGTTGGAGATGGGAGGTCGAAAAAGAGCAAGGAGATTCTTGGACGAGGCAAATGCTGCCCTCCTGCAGGAGGTGGAGTCATGTTGGGGTCAATTGACTAGGGGTGGGCGTGGGAAGCCTACCCTGAAGGCTTATCAGAAGATTTGGGCCGAAATTGCTGAGGTGGGCTCATTGGTGATGCACGAGGTGCATGAGGGCAACCACTGCCGCAAGCACTGGAACGACCTTGTCGGCTCTGGCAGAGTAAGTATTACATTTATTTATATTTCCTTATATATTTATATAATTGGAATAAATTCAGATCTGATGTACTGCAGTTAGACCACTATTGTTTGACTCAAATCCTACATTTATGGTGTACGTGTTTAGGTTAATAATGATAATAATAATAATTATAACATCTGTCGGTTATGTGTTGTATCAGTATCTGTGACAGTACCTAGCAATGATCTTACGCAATGATCTGATGCCATGTCGTGCGGTTACCTTTTGCAGAAGAAGCTTTCGAAGAATAGGGCCGAGCAGCGGCGCACGGGTGGCGGCCCACCAGTGATGTGTGAACTGACCGACATTGAGGAGCGGGCACTGGCACTAGTCGGGATCCACAACCACTCGTCCACCCGTGCAGCAGCAGAACCAGATGTGATGCCACGTGAGTAAAGGATACACCATTGCGTGATGTTAAGTCAATAGATGCCACACCCACTCATATCCATACAATATATGATAGATGATTGATGAAAGTGTTATGTAATTAATGATGGGCTCATGAAAATCATTGTAATGCAGCATTTGATTATGTTCATTAAATGTGATGTCTGTAATTATTTTGATAGCGGTAGTGCTGTTCTTGTGCTTATGCTGTGTGTAACGTTTGAATCACCCTATGACTTTAGCAGCCCCTTCTTCTCTAAAAACCTCATTTATGTTTTGTAGCTCAGCCAAGAGCGCAGTCACTGCCAACAGCACCGAGGCAAGGTGATGATCCTGAGGCAGCGTCAGCGGTGGATCGTGCTTCTGGTGTTGAGGAGCCCCGAATATCGGCCGTTGAGCTGCAGGTTGTCCTCTCCACTGACGACAGTGAGGAGTTGGAGGAGCCTGCAGCAACAAGCTCAAGATCAAGCACACCGATTACATTTAGTGCTCCTGCGGCCATGTCCTCCTCCATCGTGGAGGTAGCAGGCCCAAGCACTTTGCTGCAGGGCACCCCAAGTGTCTCCATGCCGGCACCGACCTCGCGGAGGTTGGTTCGACACAGCAGGACAGCTCCACGATCGGCAGATCTCAGTGGGGACATGGTACATTTGTCCAAGAGGAATGTTGATATAGGTCAGCAGATCCTCCAGACAATGGGAGGCATATCCCAACAGCTGGGCACCATATCCGCAAACATGACCGAGTATATGCCATGAATGGCGGTGGCCCTGGAGGTGATAGCCAGGAACACTGGTGCCAGAGGGCTACCAGTGGTCCCGGAGTGCGGCACTGAACCCCATTATGCTACACCCCCATTGCCAACGACACATGAAAGCCAGGAGGAAGCTCTTGCTTCTGGCTCAGAGCACGTATCCTCCTCGGGAATGTCCTCTCCAGCATCTGGCCAACCAGCCCATCGGCCGTCATCCCACTCAATAAAGCAGCGCCTGAGGAGCACTTGGAGTCGGGAGGGGAAGGAGAAGGAGAGGAGATGTGGGGGGGGGGAGAAAGGAAAATAGCCGCAGGAGTGGGAGTTCTAACAGTATTGTTCTTGCTTTTGTTGGGAGGTTTGAATGAAGTGGGGATGGGAGTACCTTGTTGTATTTGCATTTGTGTTATTTGTGTTATTACTGTTATTGGAAATGTTAAAAATTTAATAAATGTTATAAATGTTATAAATTTCTTGTGGGGTGGGGTGGTGGTAAGGTGTTTTTTTTTTAGAGTTATGATTATGAATTAATACAAATGTTATCATGAAAATGTTTTTATTTAACATAACATTGTTGCGCATTTTCTCAGATAGCTGTAACGTTAAACACTGGTGATTTCTTAACATGAAAGGGGATAATGAAACGTAACTTGAATCAACTTTAACTTTAACTGTCAACAAGGTAATGCACACCATTCATGTATGAGCTGCAGACACAGCAGTCTTGCAGCTTTGTAAATGCCACCAATGGTATTTCAAGTAAAGCGCTCATTTATGAGCTGCTGACGTAAGAGTCTTGCAGCTATATAGCTACCACAGGCCCTTTCCTGCTGTCTACAGGGGGACGGTGGCATGATTTCATCGTCAGCCTGATTATCTGCCCTGAGGTCATCATCCACCTCCTCGTCCTCCTCTTCCTCTCTCTCCTGAGGTGAACCGGCAGTCCCTTCTGGCAACTCTTGTCCCCTCCTGATAGCCACCACAAATTGAGCTACCTGCTCAGGATGGTATTGTAACTCGCCTCCTGAGTGGTCCAGGCATGTAAAACGCTGCTTAAGCATTCCAATGGTATTCTCGCCGATATTGCGTGTGGCTTTCGTGGTTACGCTGCTTGGCTTCTGTCTGGGTGTTACGCAGTGGGGTCATCAGCCAGGTGGCAAGGCCATATCCTTTGTCACCAAGCATCCAGCATTGACCTTGTGGCTAACTGGTAAACATGTCAGATACAGTGCTGTCACTCAGGATGTGAGCATTATGGATGCTGCCCGGAAATTTGGCATTTACTGCAATTATAATTTGCTTGTGGTCGACAACGAGTTGCACATTCAGGGAGTGGAATCCCTTGTGGTTCCAAAAAATCTCTGCATCCTAAAAAGGTGCCCGCATGGCAATGTGCATACAGTCTATTGCTCCATGCCCCTTGGGGATGGTTGCTATTCTGAAGAATCCTAGAGCCCTCTCAGTCTGTGCCTCCCTGGTCAGAGGGAAGCTGATAAAGTCCATCCTGCGAGCGTAAAGGGCTTCAGTCATCTATCGAATGCAGCAATGTGTGGTATGCTGAGATACAGTGCAAATGTCGGCAGCTGAGGCCTGAAAGGAACCCAATGCATAAAAGGAAAGTGTCACAGTTACCTTGACCTCAATGGACAGTGTGATCCTAATGGTGCTGATAAGCTGCAGATCTCCCTTAATGAGCTGGCATATCTCACTGATGATCTCTTTCTGGAAGCGCAGTCTCCGAAGGCACGTGTTATCGGACAAGTTCAGATATGACCGCTTCTCCCTGTAAGTGCGTCAGGTGTAAGTTCTCGTCCTCCTCCTCCTTAGTCTGCCACTTCTTTGATTGGGCACATAATGCTCTTCAATATACCTTCTGCCACCTCTCGTCTGCAGCATGTGCGTAGTCATCAAGACAGGCTGAGAAATTACAGGCCCCATTACAATAACAATCAGTATTATACCTATTGTTCACAAACAATAAATTTACCTACTAAAACACCTAAAATAAATTCAAATCATCCACAGTATGATAAGATGTTTGATCAGATTTTTAAGTCACCTTAAAATAACTCCGGATTACATCAAAACTCCCCAGAAGTTAAAGCAGCCTTTTATATGAAAACTCCTCCGATTTACAAAATGGCGTCCATACCGCTGGGTTAAGGTCAGGTGAGGGCAACTTTTTTTTAGCATTTGTTTCGGGCGAGTGACATTTTTGGCGATATGTGGGCGAGATACCGAAAGTAACGCTCGGCGATTATGGCCGTCAGTTTCCATTTTTCTGACGCTTACAGCAAAAAAAATGGGCGGGCGGTATTATTAATTCTCGGCATTAACTATATGCCGAAAGTAACGCTGGGCGATAAGTGAGCGATAAATGGGCATAAGTTTCCATTTTTTTGCTAAATGGGCGCTATCTGGGTGTTGTACCTTATCTCAGCGTTAAAATGGATGTTAAGTGGGCGGTAGCGATGCAAAACTTATGGAAAGTCTAGCACTTAGTTTTTTATCTCCTCAAACTCCTCTTCTTTACCCCTTCACCGTCCATGGATTTATTTGTCACGAAGATTGAGACCATCTGTTCAGCTGCTTCTGCTGTTTCCTACCCTTCCCCTTGCTCAACAATCCAAACCTCTCCCCCACTCCCAGAACTTACCCTGATCCTATGTCTTCCTCTTGCTTTTCTCCTATCTCCACTCATACCCTCTCTGAGTTCACCTTGTCCATGAAACCCATGTCCTGCTCCCTTGACCCCCATTCCCACTAAACTGCTGATTACCCAACTTTGTTTCCTGGCCGCATAGAAACATAGAAAATAGGTGCAGGAATAGGCCATTCGGCCCTTTGAGCCTGCACCACCATTCAATTTGATCATGGCTGATCTATGTATGGATCCCTCTCCTCAGGTACTGTCTCCCTCCCTTTCAAAACAGCTATTATATTCCCTTCGTCAAAAAAAACACCCTTGACCTCTCTATCCTTGCCAACAACTTCCTCATCTCCAATCTCCAACGTCTTTGAACATGTTGTCACTTCCCAAACCTCTTCCCATCTTTCCTGAAACTCCATGTTTGAATCTCCCCAATCAGGATTCCACCACTGCCACGGCACTGAAACAACCCTAATCAAATTCAAAACTAACATCCTTTGTGACTGTGACCGTGGTGCATTTCCCCTCCTGCATCCTCTTCGATCTCTCGAGGGCCATTAACACAGTGGACCACACCATCCTCTTCCAATGGCTCTCCCCTGTTGTCCAGCTCACTGGGACTGCCCTCTAGTCTTGGATGAGCCACAATTTCCTCCGGTTAAAGATTGGTATGACTGAAGCCATTGTCTTCAGTCCCTGCAATAAACTTCATACTTCTTGCTACCAATTCTATTCCCCTCCTCGGCCATTGTCTCAGGCTGAACCAGAGAGTTTGCAATCTCAGCATTCTACTGACCCCAAGCTGAGGTTCCAACTCTATATCCTCTCCATTACAAAGACTGTCTACGTTCATCTCCTTAATATTGCCCGTCTCCATCTCTATGTCAGCCCATTTGCTGCTGGAACTCACATCCATGCCTTTAGCACTTCCAGATTCAACTATTCCAATGCTCTCCTCCCATCCTCCTCCACTCTTTGTAAACTTCAGCTCTGCAGTCCATATCCTATCCTGCACCAAGTCCTGCTCACCCACCACTCCTGTCCTAGGTCCTGGTCCCACAACATCGCCAATTTAAAATTCTAATTTTTGTGTTTACATTTCTTCATGGCCTTGCCCCTCCCTATCTCTGTAAACTCATTCAGCCGCACAACATCCCAGAATTCACTGTTCTTCAGCTCTAATGTCTTATGCACTCCACCAGTGCCTTCAGCTGTCCAGGTCCTATGCTCCTTCCCTAAACCACTCCAGGCCTCCACCACCCTGTCCTCTGTTAATTCCCACCTCTTTGACTAAGGTTTTTTTCATAGCTCCTCATAACTCCTTCTTTGGCTCAGCGTCCATTTCCGATCACACCGCTGTGATCCACATTGCGATGTTTTTGCAGATATAAATGCAAGTTGTTGACTATGCTCTGCCAGCCAAAGTAACTTATTGATGTCTTGCTGTGGTCCACAGGACACTGACTCCATTAAATGACAAATTTTAGTTGTGCCACAAGTTTTCATAATCACAATGATTTCCTTATCAGATAGATATCGGCTGTGAATTTCCACAGGGCAAATGCCACTTTTCCTCCAATTGGGTTTCCACTGCACTTCCGGTGAAGTTACGGCAGTGGAGCTGGAGCATCTCCAAGGCAAGTTCCTGGCCAATGAATGGGCCTGTGTTTCCTGATCAGCTTGACCCTTCATAGTGAGCTGAATAAATCATTATCACTCACTAGTTTTCAAGTCCTGAAGTAAGGCATTTTAATGTATTATTTTGTTCTCCCCTTCCCGAAGGTTAGTTAATTAATTAAGAACAATCTATATTATTTCAAAGGAATTACAGGCAAAATCGCCAGGGAAATTCAAACTAGAGCAGGTCTGTGGTTTTAGTTGGACTGATTTACATAAAAGTACACGAATTGTCAGAAGCTCTTAGCAAGCAAACTACCCTGAGAACATAAGTCAGCAGATGGTCTGCTTCTGGTGTTCGCATTCCCTCCTTTCTAATGTGTGCGATCCCATTACATCTCTGTATTGGTTACCCAGGTTACTGCTAAATTGCTGTGAAAGGCAGGGCAATAAGTAACCTGTCGCGCATGCATCCAAGCAGCAACATTTTCTTGTTCACTGAACTTTTCATCCCATCAGTGCTTGTGCATAAATACAAAACTAATAGCTCCTGAAAATGATTGTAGCTGACCTAGGAAAAGTGAGAGTGACTAAACGCAGCCTCTGTTGAATCTGGCGACTGAATCACATAACCCGAAGAGGCTGCTGCAAAATTTTCCTTTGCTTGGAAAACAAGCTACATCAAGCAGTTTCCAAAGCATTTACATTCAAACAGTGTGGCAGCAAACGGTTGTATCAGCAAGTTTAGCTTCAGTAACCATACATACGACAACAGCTGCGTGCTGATACTTGGCAAAAGGAGAATTTTTAGAAAGCAGCCACTGCATCTAATCTTTTGGCTTTGCTAGTGATCTACTTTGTTATTTGAGGTACGTAATTAAAGGGGATATTTACAGCTAACTGTCAAAATTATACCTTCCAGCAAAATTAAGGAGGATCAGTAAGTGCAATTTAAGCAGAAAGAGGAAAGTAGAAGCAAATGGCCTACTCTCCCCCTGTACATACACAGGTTTGTGATGACATAAAAATCTACTATCCGTTCACTATCAGCTGTTTCTGTCATTAGCATTGAAGAAAAAAGTTGTGTAGCGCATGTGCAGTTTTCAATGTAGGTTAGAGACGAGCACAGAGTCCGCAGGCTACCTATCCAATTGATTCACGCAGGGTCAGTTCAAATAAACCTGTCAATGTGGTTACATTTTTGCTTGAACTGCACTTTAACGCTGTTTAATTTTTAGTCACCCAGTGAGCAGGGTGAGTAGGTCAGAGGACCTCCTGCTGAATGCGCTTCTGAGCTTTGCAAGATATGTCATTAATAAGTCCGGGATGTGTAGTCACATCAAGCAAGTTATCTTTGACTGCTTACCCATGTTCACATCTTTGGTACGTGCCTGTGTAGTCACTGCTGTAATGTAGGGAAACGCAGCAGCCAATTTGTGCACAACAAGGTCCCAAAACAGCAATGAGATAAATGACTGGATAATCTGTTTATAGTGGTTTTTTCATTGAGGGATAAATATTGGCCAGAATACTGAGAAAACTCCTCTGCTCCTAGTGCCGTAGGATCTTTTATGTCTACTTGAGAGGGCAGGTGGAGTTTCGGTTGAATGTCTCATCCAAAAGATGGTACCTCAGGTTAGGTTATCTGCTCAAGGTGCAGTCACTAGGGAAGGATAATAGGGAGAGGCACTTGATTAAAACAAATAGTATTAGGTTCTCATGATAGCTCAGTGAGTTTATCCAATGAACAGCTGAAGCATACATGTTAAGCGCTAAATTTGAACCTTGGTTTACTCTAAGTTAGTTGATTTCAGCTGCAGCTGTGGTAGCAACATTGCAATGACCTTAGGGATATCTTTACGTCGAGCCCCCTCCTAGGTGGTGTGCGCTGGCGACGTATTTCTTCCACCAGCAGCACGGCCTCAAATAGGACACGCAGCTCCTGTTTGTGAGCTTGGGGGGCGTCGGGACCACCGTCCCGGGGCTGCCTGTCTGGAACAAAGTCTCCACCAAGCGCAGCTCTCCACCGGCTGGAGTGGCGGCTGTCCTGCAGGAGCCGCTGCTCGGGAATCCGTACCTCCACGACCGAGGTTTTAGGTGGCAGTCGGACGAGAGGGCTGTGGCTGGTGAGGTGACCAGGGTCAGGGACCTGCTCGATGGCGGAGGAGCGGGCTGGATGGCGCCAGACATGCTGGCACGGCACCTAAATTCGGCCAACATCCGCCGCGCGGCCGATGCCATCGAGTCGCTAAAAACAGCTCTGGGCCCTGACTCCGTAAGGTGTGTCGAGGAGGCTCAAGCACGTGGGGAGATCCCGTCCGAACTGACCCCCGTCCGGACGGAATTCCTCATCGGCGCCAAACCCCGGAACCTCCCTCGGGAGCCAGCGCCTCACAACTTGAGCCGCCTCGGGGAAATCCCCTCTGTGCCTTTCAGTTCCGCGCGGAGGGGTTTCCTGTACGGGCTGCTCCTGCACACTCTCAACTTTGCTATCCTCGTCTGCCGTCCAGACACGCCATGGCACAACATCTTGCCGTCCGGAGGAGGCGGGGGTCCCCGATGGAGTGCACTCTACGCGGGAGTTCTCCCACCATTTATCGGGGACTTGGCCTGGAGGGTGGTGCATGGAGCAGTATCGTGCAATAAATTTTTAAGTCGGTTCACGGGCTCCCAGGCCGCCTGCAATTGGAGGAGTTCGTGTTCCATGTTTTTATTGAGTGTGCGAGGTTGCAGCTCCTGTTTTATTATTTAAAGGGGCTGCTCCTCAATTTCTGGTTGCACTTCAGTCCCACACTCCTGATCTTTGGGCACCCTGTGCAGAGGGGAGCGGATAGGTCCGAGGGCCTCCTCGTAGGACTGCTCCTGGGCACGGCCAAGGGTGCCATCAGCCGGTCCAGGCAGCAGGCGGTCAAGGGGGTCGTTCAGCCTGACTGCCTGCCTCTCTTCCACGTGTACATCTGCGCCAGGGTGTCTTTGGAGATGGAGCACGCGGTGTCCACCGGTACGCTCGCGGCCTTCCGCGAGAGGTGGACGCCGGAGGGACTGGAGTGCATCGTTACCCCCGGCAACCAAATTTTAATTTGATTTTATATGTTTTAAAGTTTAATTTGTTTTAATTGCCGGATTTTTAGTGTCCCCCTCCCCTTTTATAGGGGGCACTTGTAAAATATATGGTTTTAATGCCCCCAAAATAAAATCACAAAAAAACCCCACAAAGAACAAAAAAAAGAAACAAAAAACATTTAAAAAAAAAAGGGGCAGTTAAGTGTCTGGAGTATCCCCCAGATCGGGGGGCACCTGATCTAACATTTATTTTGTTCCCCCAAAAGAGTTGCAATGGCCTTAGGTGTGGCGGGTGGGGTGGGGTGGGGAGGAATCATCCAGGTTTCATCTCCTAA